>NW_016809607.1:1241415-1317430 GCF_001698545.2 Rhinopithecus bieti
TACCCTAGAACTTAAAGTATAATAAAAAAAAAAAAAAAGAAAAGAAAAAAATAGATTACCAGATGAATGGTTTGGAAGCATTCTGTGATAAAGTGGTGTCAATAAATATTTTGGCCCCTTAAAAAAAAAAAAAAAAAAAGACATACATTTTGAAGGGTTACAATACAGCAACGAATAACTGAAAGAGTGGTATGAGAATGGGTTTGTGTTGTAAGTTTAGCATATTTGCACTGTGAGGTCAAGTTATAGGAAAATTTTCACAAAGAAAAAAATCTTACCTGTTCTGCAACATAGTAAAACTCAACATTTAAAGGTTCTTGAGGTGCCATTCCTGCCCAACTTACAATCCTCTGAGGTATGTCAAATGTGAGTGAAGGACTTTACACTAGATACAATTTTCAACTAACCAGTCCAAATGATACTGCTTGACACTTATTGCTAAGTGTGTGGGAAACCCTGAACTACTCAAATATCAGTCTAACTTATAATTGCCACGAGGAATTTATAACCCAAGACCATAAATTCATACCAACCTCTAGAAGAACAGAGGCAGGTGAGTATTAGGTGCAAGCTGACTCAATTTAAATCGTTAGTTGGAAAAGAATTCAAACCTAGGAGGTGTAATATAAGAAAATGATTTTGCAGTGTTTATTAATATGAGAAAGTGGTATTTAGCAGGAAGAAGTAGGATGATACTTTCTGTGGGGAACAACTGGAAATGACAAAGGGATATTGTCCTTTTTAAGAAATGGGTAAGAGAAAGAGTTGCTTGTAAGAATATATTTTTTAAAAATAGTAGTGTATGACTATTAGGACTCTTTCATTTGCAAACAACTGAAACTAAAATAGGCTTAACAAACAAAAAACTCAAACAAAGATTTATTAGATCATGCAACTTCTGCAGTGGCTCTATCCCTGAGGACAAATTAGATTATCATGACTGAGTCTGGTTGTCTTCCTTTCCTGGCATGTGAGCTCATTCTGATGTCTAGAAAGCTTGGTAGTACGTTAGGCATCTATTTGGTACTACCAGAAGTCCAGCCACCCAAGCCCAGAAAACTTTATTGAGTGTGTGTGTGCATGTGCGTGTGTGCGCACGCGCATGCAAGTACATAGGGGCAGAATGTGGAAGTGGGGAGGTGCCTTGATTGCCCAGTTTCCACATCATGTATCAATCTTTAAAACCGAGGAAATAGCTCCACCCAAAACACATGTCCTGAGAGTCTGAGAGTGGTGTTTTTCCAAAGAAAGTCAGGGTGGAGGTTCAAGAAAGGTTAAAAGGTGGCTGAATAGGAAAAAAAAAAAAAAAAAAAAAAGGAATTAAAAATCATGTCCATATAATTAATGTACTTTTAATATAATAATGCTTATATTTTAAACATCTCTAGGCTAAGACGTAAAAGTGAAGGAACTTTTTCCTTTCTATCTTGACTTAGCAACTTATTGGTTGTACCAATATGTAGGTGAGTTACAAAAGTGAGGATTTTTGGTAGTCTCTTAACCTACAGTTTTCCTATTTCTTTCTATATAGGTAATAGATCTTTTGAGAAAACTGCTCTTTAAAAAGTAAAATATTTCATCTTAAAATGTTCTTATTTGAAATTCCACAACATTCTTAATAAAAAAATATTACCTGCATAATTACATTAAATGGCTTCTGGAATACATTACCACTAATGATGCTAATAGAGTTAGTCCAGATGCAAACTATAAAAACATCCATTATCTTTTGTCCTTGAAGGAACTTCAAAAATTGCTTTTTTTCTTATAAGAAGCCTACGAATGCTATACATAATTTCTTGCATTTTGTTTTGTGAACTGTTCTACAGAGCCTCAATATCTCACAAAAGTTTGAGATTTTCAAAACATATTCCATAATTTTGTAATTTTTTCTGTAGCCCAGTATCATATATATTTGATTTAACGAATGTAGTAGCAAGATACTTAATCTGATTTTTATTTTGCTTCCTAGCTTGTATTCAGCTTACATATATTAGGTAGTGCTGGATGCATCAAAACATTTTATTAAAAGAAACTAAATTACCATTATTGGTAATAAATGAAAGTTGAAAGTAGATTTCATTGTGTATCAGTGTTATGTTAGCTTACAGAATTTTTTAAAACACAGTGATAAAATATTTAACTTAAATATTCTTAAGCAAAAGTCCTACAAAAAATGGTGTTTATTAAAAAGATTAAGTCGATGTTTGTAAGGTAGGCAAGAGTATGCTAATAGAAAAGTCTACACACTTAACATCCAATGAATGACTAGATCTCTCAGATAAAGTGTACATAGTGCAAAATTCTGTTAGCTCTGAGTAATTGTCATGGACTTTAGTACCTGTAAAATGTTTTGAATCCAGTTAATAAAATATCTTTCTTTTCCTGTATATAATTTGTAGGTCACTAGCATTTTTGGCTTTATTGGGAAGAATATTAGTTATTCAGAACCAACAGAATGTGTATATACAGAGAAAGAGACTTATTATAGGAATTGGCTCTTGTGATTATGAACACTGGCAAGTACAAAATCTTCAGGGAAGGCTGGTGGGCTGGAGACCCAGGAAAGGTGATGCTCTGAAGTTCCAGTCTGAAGGCCAGCAGGCTGGAGAGCCAGTGTTCCAATTTGTGAAGGCAGTCTGTGGTAGAACCAGGAAGAGTCAAGATTGCAGTGAAGTCCAAAGGCAGGCTGATGGAGAAATTCTGTCTTGCATTAGGGAGGGCAGTCTTTTTGTTCTCTGCAGGCCTTCCAATGATTAAATGAGGCCCACCCACATTATGGAGGGCAATCTGCTTTACTCAAAGTCCACCAATATAAATGTTACTCTCATCCAAAATACCCTCACAGAAACACCCAGAATAATGTTTGACTAATTATCTGGGCATCCTATGGTCCAGCCAAGTTGACAGATGAAATTAACCATCACAAGTCCACTCCTTGCCAAGTTGGCACCCATATGCGTCTCCTTGAACCACACTTAATCATCATATAAAGACAATAACAAAGTCATATGTATTAGGCCATTCTTGTGTTTCTATAAAGAAATACTGGAGACTGAATAATTTATAAAGAAAAGAGGTTTAATTGGTTTACAGTTCTGCCGGCTGTACAAGCATGGCACTAACATCACTGGGCTTCTGGTGAGGCCTCAGGGAGCTTTTACTCATGATGGAAGGCAAAGCAGGAGCAGGCACTTCACAGGGCAAAAGCAGGAGCAAGACAGAGAGAGAGGTGGGGTAGGAGAGGTGCCACATACTTTTAAATGACCAGATCTCATGAGAACTCACTCACTATCATGAAGACAGTGCCAAGCCATGAGGGATCTGCCTCCATGACCCAAACACCTCCCATCAGGCTCCACCTCCAGCACTGAGGATTACAATTCACCATGAGATTTAGGTGGAGACAGACATCCAAACTACATCATCATACTTCCACCTAAAATGATACAACAATTTTTGGTTATGTACAACCAAAAATACAGCCTTTCCTCAGAAAAGGATGCAAAGTCCCTGGATGATGTTTTCTCTTCTCTTCCATATCCCATAACCTAAATACTATAAAGTTAACACTACTTAAATACTATGATATAAAGTCAATACATCTTATGTTACATGATAAGGAGATAACAGGGGAAAGAAAACACAGATGTTTGCTACACATACACATACTCAAAACTGTATGAGGAAATACACATGACAGTTACAGTCCTCATTTCTGTAACTGGTCATGTGGTCATAGCTAGAATTCATAACTACCTTATTCCACTACCCATTCCCACTGCCTTCAGCAAGCATCTCAGCTGGTTATAGTTCTTAACCTGCTTGGGTGGCCCAAATCTTTATTCCTGAAGAGTCTGGGATAGTAGTAGTATTGCTAGATTGAGTTGTTTTGTGTTTCCATTGACTGTAATCACAGAGCATGGTAATATTAAGAGCCAGCCCTAAGGGATCTTCCAGACATATGCTTCCTTACTTCCATTAGCATTCCAGTTGCCCCTTGGTAATCAGGATCAATCACCCCAGCCAACATCATAACTACCTTTTTTGTCTGTTGACTCAAAGGCATAAGGAACCTCAAGGGTCCAGGTGGCAGTTTTGATTTCCAATTCAACGGAATAATTGTTGTTCCTCCTGGTAGAAACGGTCATCCTTTAAAAAATAAGACCTCCAGGCCAGCAGAGTATAAGGTCGTAGAAAGCAAAAATTTTGCTAACGGGTCACTAGAAGTAAAAGTGACCAGTGCTACTTCCATTTCCCCCCCTTGATTCCTGGACCTGTGTATCCTGGCTATGGGAGAACCAGGATCATATACTGACACTGATTCAGAACATACCCAGCTTCCCAGAGAACCTTGCTCCAGTCCTGCAAAGTATTGTCACCTAGTTGGCACTGTAACTGACCTTCAAAAGGCCATTCCACCACTCTATAAAGCCAGCTGCTTCAGGATGGTGCAGAACATGGTAAGACCAGTGAATTTCATGAGCCTTGTTTGATCAGAAGTAATGCTTTATGGAATACTATGATGGCAGATAAGGCATTTCATAAGTCCACAGATGGTAGTTTTGGCAGAAGCATTGTGTGCAGGGAAGGCAAATCCATATCTGAAGTGTTTATTCCAGAAAGAACAAAATGCTGCCCCTTCTATGATGGAAGCGGTCCAATGTAATGAACCTGCCACTAGGTATGATTGCATAAAAGCTGGAATCTTATGGATAATTTAGGGTATGTCTACTGGTAATAAAATGACACAAGAACTAATAACATTTTCAGGGAAATGACTTTTCTGTGTGCTAAACATAGGAGATTCCATAGCCGGGCCTCAATGGACTCTAAAGCTGTATATCATTTGGAGAAGCTGCTGGGTCCACTACTAAACTGTTTGGTGCTGAGCTTAAGTTCTTAAGACATTAGCCCAAGCAGATCTGTAGGTCACTTGACAGTGTATAGACACATGGGCATTTCCAAGCACTAGAGCAGGTGTAAAGTAATAAACAGAAAAGTCTGGGCCATAGAGGGAGAAAGGTCCTAAAAAGTAGACAGTTTTAATGTGGTTCAATCTTATTTTACTAAAAATATTTAATATAACAGCTACTTTTTCCCCTTCAATTTTCAAAGTCCTTTGAACCTTTGGTCTAAAGAACCTTGGTTTTGTTACAGACAGGAGTATCTTTATGGCATAATAACCTCTACCAGTGCATATGTTGTGTTAGAGCGCATGCACCAGAGGATGCTGAGGAACAAATTCTTTTTCTTTTTTTTTTTTTGAGACAGGGTCTCGCTCTGTCACCCAGGCTTGAATGCAGTGGTGTGATCTCACTGCAAGTTCTGCCTCCTGGCTCAAGCCATCCTCCCATCTCAGCCTCCCAAATAGCTGGGATCACAGGTGTGTGCCACCATGCCCAGCTAATTTTTGTATTTTTTTGTAGAGACAGGTTGCCCAGGTCAACAGGTCACCATGTTGCCCAGCCAGGTCTTGAACTCCTGGGCTCAAGCGATCTGCCCACCTCAGCCTCCCAAAGTGCTGGGATTACAGGCATGAGCCACTGCACCTGGCCAAATTATTCTTTTAGTCAGTTTTTTAATCAAGAAGATTTCTAGTTTTCAGAGGAAATTCTGAATGTTATTAGCCATTCATATACCTTTCCCATATATGTATCCCATGAAAGTCAAGTGCTTATGGGAAGGTAAATCTGGTGCTTTCCCCAACATTGAATTCACAGTTGGCGTTTCATATTTCAATTAAGTAATTAAATCCTGTTGAAATTAAACATCAACTTTCAATTGCCATAATTCAAAATAAATTATCTCATATATCTGAAAACAGACAAGAAAAGATGGGAAGAACAGAGTTTGCAAAAGGGATGATAATTCTGAAAGTATTTTAAATTAAAATGACTTTCAAATAGATGGGAAATTAAGAGAAAATAAAACTGCCTTTAAAAACATTGCCTACTTCATAAAACTTGGATTTTAATAGCCTTGCCTTATACTGGAGACAGGCCAAGCTGTGGGTAATCACCAGTATTTCTCAAACAATTATTTATTGAGTACCTACTATGTGCCAGATACTATTCTAAGTCCTGGCAATATAGCAGTGCCAAGACAAAGTACTTGTGCTTGAAGAACTTAAAATTATAGAGGAGTGGATACAAATGAATACATGTCAAATAGTCAAAAGTGCTATAAATAAAACTATAGCAAGTTATAAGGACTAGTGATTGATGAGGAGAGGGGAATATGCTGTTTTAGTTTGGGTGGTCAATAAAGGCCTCTGTGCATAGGCAATATTTGAGCAAAGACCTGAAGAAAGTGAGACCTGGAGGGCTGAAGATACATGGGGAAGAGCACTTTAAGTGGAGTATTTCAGCAAGGAGCAGGGTGCAGAGAGCTGGGGGTGGGGATGGGAGTAGGGGAAGGAGCTGGGGACATAAGGTTTCAAAGGTAGCAAAGATAAAGGGCTTTGGTTTTTATTCTGAAGGGTTTTAGGCACAGAAATGACATTATCTGACTATGTTTTAAAAGGAGGACTAGATTGTAAGGAAACAAGGAAGAAGCAAAGAGATTGGATGCACTAATTCAACAGTAGTTCTCATTTCATAGTATTTCATTCTGAGTTTGACCTACCCTGTATGTTTCTGGGGAATGCTAATACTAATCAAAGCAGTTTCATTTCAAAGGAACATTAAGGTATTTTGGTTTCTACATTTCTAAAATTTATATATGAAAATAATACCATCACTTACAGTGATAATTTATAGCACTGGAGTAGTGTATAGTCCAATACACTAAATGTAGTGACAAAAATTAATTCATAAAGATAAAATACAAACACCAAATGAGACACATGGTATTAACAATTAATTTTAAATTATTATACTAAGTGTGTAGTATCCCAGCATGTGAAAGTGTTTTTTTCCCCATTATCACCAAAATAATTTATAGGGTTTGTACTGCTTAGGTTACTTTGGAAACCTGGGGTACTTGTTAAAAATGTAGTTTTCTGGCTTCTTTGTAGTATCAGAATCTCCAGAGGTTTGTGGACTGGAAATTTACATTTTAAACAAGCTTCCAGATGATTCTTACACATACATGTTTCAATCAGTGACTCTCAAGGTAAAGCAAGAGAATTTGAGTGACTTGACTATTTTAAAGCTAGGTTCCGCTACTTGAATACTAAGTAAAAACAAGGAAGATCATATCCTATTACTTTATCTCAAATCCATTTTTGAATACAGGGATACGAATAAAAGAAAATTAAAGTTTTATTGCTCTGCTATACTTCTAAGAAAAACTGAGTTAAACTATAATAAAAATTGCAGAAGGATATGCTGTGTTAATTAGGTGACAATAAAAAAGCATTAGAATGAGACCTTTACACTGAGAACGACCTTAGAAACCTTTTGGAACAACTTGCTTAGTTTACAGATGAGGAAGTTGAGACTCAAAGTTAAATAGTCAAAAGGTAGCACAGTTAATTATGGATTCCTCATGACTCTTGTTTCGGAAATATTTCTATTAGTTTATCCTATTTTTTATTTCCCATGGAATTAGGTGATTATTTGGGTAAAATCTTACAAAGAGTGAGGATCTTTCTCAAAATTCTGAACCTAAACCAGTGTATTCAATATTATACTTCTGTTTAAAAAATTAAGATCTTATTTTGTTTTATATTGAGATATTTTGGCTACTTAGAGAGCTGAAATATTTGTAGTACATTGTAGTACCTCGGGTATTATTATTCAGAATTATTTGTTCCCAAAACCTTTGGATGTGACTTACAATGGTTCCCTATAGGAAGAGTAGCTTTGCTGACCTATGACTGTGTTTAGCCACATGACTTGCTTGGTCAACACAATGCAAACAGACTTGATGAACTTTTCAGTGCATTTCACAATGCTGCCAGTTCTCTTGCTTTAATGCCCTCTGCCACTAGAAGCACATATCCCAGGTAGGGCCTTCTCTTTCAGCCTGGGGCCTGAATAGAGTAAACCTGAACCTGAATCACATCCTGAAGTGCAGCCACAGCAATTAACCCACAGCAGCCAACAAGCCACACAATGAAAAATACACGTTGTTGAAAGCTACTGAAACAGTGGAGGTAGTCTGTTACCCATTGTACTCTAATGAAAGCTAATACATACAAGCTCCCAAATCTGGATCAAGTCTGGTACCTGAAATAGACAGATTATCAAAAGTAAAAATTCTGAGGTTTTCTGACCAAAAATCTTTGTTACAAAATGGGTAAATATCTTATTAATGTGCCTGCAAATACATTAGTGATAGAATGTTTTCATATGGTTTAGAGCTTGGCATATGATAGGTTCATATCTGAATTATGGTCATTTTTGTTTGGAAAATAGGTGTAATGAATCTACACGACAATTTCATAATGTAAAATTGCACCAACATGCACAAAGGAAATGTCACAATTTATCTGGGGATATAATTTTCAAAGCCATGGAAATACAGGGAAACTCTTTTAAAAAATTATAATCCCATAAACACACAATGCTCTTATCAATTTATATGATTTATGTCAGATTTACATCAGCAAAATAATTTGCTTATAAAAATTTTCAAAGCTTTTAATATGCTTAATTTTCCTAATTATTGAATGTTTAGAAAATTTCTTTTAATTTTATTCTTGTAATGCATTTGATGGCAAATAGGAATTTCATAGATTTTGAAGGACCATTTGCTATAGCTTATTATGACTATTTTTCAGAAATTATGGGATCAATGTTCAATAACTTTATCTGGCAGAGGGGACCTGGAGCCAGTTCATATCATCTCAAAAGAGCAAAGTATGTGTGTCTCATTCCAACTCAGCATTAAGTGACTTCACATTGATAGCTTGAAATCAGCCAGATGGGAGTATTACACGACAAAAATTGGGAAGCACTACAAATTGGAGCTTTTTTTTCTCCCAAGAGTTGGTAGCTAACCACTTATCAGTGTACCACTAGGCTTAAGAAATTCCCCTTCTTTGACACTTGGTATTTTAATGTTTAAAATTTTTTTTTAATCGCCCAGATGTTTATGAGGGGAGACTTAAGGTTATGGAGAACTGAAGCTAGTGGCTTGCTACACAGGTTTATAAGGGCTGAAGGCACCGAGGAACGTGGCCTGATGATGCTCCAGGAGCACTCCCTATTCATACTCTAGGCCCTGGTAAAATGGATGCACCTAGAGCAGGAAATGAAAAAGACTCTTGATTTTGCAAGGAGTGTATATAGATCGTAAAGTGGAAGGCACTTTGAAAGACAAAGGCAGAACAGTCCTCAATCTACGTGTTTCTCTTTTCTGTGCACATGTCCAGACATACCCTGCTGACAGTGAGGATAACATATAATAGGGACACATGTTGTAAATTCTTTCAATTTGACAAATATTTCTGATTATTAGGACTTAAGAACATTTATTTTAGGTTTTACTGGATGGAGTTATTTTTATGACTTTCAAATGAAGTTACTAGGGCTTCAAAAATATTGACTCTATTTGGGGTATCTGTCAGCAAAAAACATATCAAGTAAGAAGAATGGTGTGTCAGAATTTATGTTAGTATTAACAATTCTCTTGCCTTGGTTGTTGTAATCTTAGCAGCAATTTATAAATATGCTATAGAAAGCGTTACAGAAATATAGCTTCCCACTAAAAAAAAAGTTTAACAAAATTAGCATATATTTACTGGAGAAGCTGAAATAAGTATATGTAGGTGTGTATATATACATGTATGTATACATATGTATGACTATACATATAATAGAGTTCACATTTAAAGTATTTATTTGTAAAGAAATGATTCTCATGATAAACTACCCCTTTTCCTTCATTCTCAGACTTCAGCAAAACAGATGCTAGCAGTGAATTTTTACTATACTTTTTTACAAAAGTTACATAAACATTTTTAAAATAGTCACTTATCAGAAGTTAATCTAAAATTTCTACTTTTTTCTATTACTATATAATGGATGGTTAAAATAGTTTATGGACCAGCACAACATGTAAATATTAATTAAAGCATTTGACAGTTAAATCCTACATACAAATATTCATATTAAAATCATCAGCTGGAACAGCAGGCCCTTAAGGTATTCCCAATTACTAGACTACGAGTTGTATTTCACAGAATTTTATGATACTAGAAGTAAATGAATATTCTAAAAATATAATACATTAATTAAAAAATGGACTTAGAAATTATGGGTCAAAATAAAAGTAATTACGCTCAAAATATTTTAAAATCACATCACCAAAATATTAGTAACTTCCAAGGATTCTTCTTAATAAATAAAAAATACTTTTAAAAGAAACAAAATTACAATGCATAATCTTTAATGAGAAGGTTAAAAGTGACCTTAGTGAATATTTTTCATAATATATCCTATAATGCTGTTAGTGGTATTTTCCAAACTGTGCTCTGAAAAACTAATTTCTATGAGAAGTTGATAGGTATTCACAGAAGTCTGGCAAACAGTACAAATCTTAACTCACCTTCACAGTGTCTGTCCATTAGCCTTTTAAAGTCCCTGACGTTCAGCAGTAAAGAAACCTAAATGTCTTGATGCATAACCATTTTGGGAAATTGTACTGTGGTTGTTTGTATGCCTTTTCTATACCCAGCACCCTTACCTCAATCTGTGCCTAGCTCAAAGCTATCAATGTATTTTTGTTGTCAATATACATTGACTAAACAGTGTCATTCATTCCATCCTAGCTCACCAAAAGTAGTTTGGGCCTACGAACTGTGGAACAACGGAAGAATTATAGTAATGAAGGGATTGGTTTCTACAAAAGGCCAATACATGATGCTTTGGGAGTAAAAGGAGGAAAACGCTGTATCCAATTTTGGTTTAAGTAGCAAATCAAACTTTTAAGTAAGTAAATCTTAATTTGGAAGAATGATTGAGAAGGTGGAAATAAATAACAGTGTGAACTCAGTTTAGAATGTAGTTACAGACTCCTGTAATCTTAGGGTTTAAAACGCACCCAAATTGATGTCATTTCACAGCATGTGGATGGATTGTTAAGAGTTTTATACACAGGCGATGGCTCCTCATCTAGGCTGATAATTTCATAGGGGCTGTGACACAAACCTACTTTCCCAAACCTTCCGTTATGTTCAGCGGTGTCCTGAAATGATCAATTTTGAAAGTGAACTAAAGAGATACTCAAACTTATTTTACTACTCTAAAGTACAGAATACAAACAACAGAAATCATCAGATATTGAACAGCATTTTTATGCAAATAAAATTAAAATATCTCAGTTGTCTGTACAGACAACTTCATTTGTAACAGAGACTTGTTTTATCTTTGGTATATTCTATTCTATCTGATACGACTATTTTGTTTTAAAGGTTTTCCTTAAAATTTTATAACTAATACTTCACTAATTACTTTACCAAATACATAGATTAAAATATCCCTAAATGTCAATTTTAGCAGGACTACCTTTTTCCTTTCAAAATGTAGTTAAATATACCTTTAACAGTATTTATATGTACAAAATTTAAGCCAAATATTCAAGCTTACAGGCACAGACCTTGAGTACACTTACTGCTGTGCCAAAGGAGTAATCTTGGCCCCATCCCTACTTATAAAAAAAAATAATAAAATCATGATCTTTGGTTAAAGCAAATGACTCTTAACAGAATGTGAGCTATTGCCAAAAAATCACTCTAACAGCTATGGTTTTATACTCACAGCCTAAGCTTCTAGTAGTATGTTGTCAAAAAAAGGAAATGAGGTGATGATTGGCAGTTAATGGTCACTGACAAGATTTTAAGGGTAGTTATAAAGTTTCTCGGAAGTATCAATATCAAATGAGCTAAAGGGAGAAAAGTAGATGCAGCACTGATGTGTCAAAAATGACTTTGAAAATGAAAATTACTGTGTCTGTAACAGGTATCTTTTACTAGCTGAAAGAAACAAATGAAAAGTCAAACATTCACTATTAACATACATGGGGCCGGACACAGTGGCTTATGCCTGTAATCCCAGCACTACAGGAGGCCAAGGTGGGAGAATTACTTGAGCCCAGGAGTTCAAGACCAACACAGGCTACATGGCAAGACTGTGTCTCTATAAAAAACTTAAATATTAGCCAGGCGTGGTGGTGTCTGTAGTCCCAGGTACTCGGGAGGCCGAGATGGCAGGATGGCTTCAGCCTGGGAGATTGAGGCTGCAGTAAGCTGAGATCATGCCACTGCACTCCAGACTGGGGCAACAGAGTGAGACCCTGTCTCACATATGTAACACACACACATACATACATACGTATATACATACATACGTGGTAGCCAAGTGTAATTTTTACTGACTCTTTGGTTAGTGTCATTACACTTGCACATAGGAGTTTCTAGTCTTCAGTTAATTCCTGGGAAATGCCAAAAAATAAAAATACTGCCACAGAGAAATTAGTTTTTCTTTTCTACATATTGGCTCAAAATTAAGCACCTGAATATTAATTGTCTACATTTTGTACTTTTAAGATCTTATTTCAAAACAATTTACACTGAGAGGATTATTTGTGTTTTCAAACAGGATCAGGGATATCTTTATTTCTAGACTCTGGGAAGATAATTTACCCGAGCAAAATGCGAAGATAAATAATTATACAAAAATTTAAGTCAGTTGTCAAAGCTAACAATGCGTCATCTGGCTTCAAAATTTAATGAACAGAGAGTCTACATAAATATCTTTCTTGTCTACATATCTTTCTTGTTATAGTAAACACTTTGTTTTCTCTAAGAAAACACTGCTCTTCATTTTAAAACCTAAAAGGCAAAATGAGAAAGGTAACAGCAGATTAACAGGTTTGAATGTGGTTTATAAAATGTGGAACTGACAAACATGGATTAACTGACTCGAAAATACTCTGGAATAGGGGTAACAAATTTGGTCCACAGGCCAAATCCAGCCAGCTCATAAGAATAGTTTTACATTTTCTAATGGCTGAAAAAAATCTAATGGCTAACAGAGCAGTATTTTGTAACACACGGAATTATGTAAAATTCAACTTTCAGTGCTCATGAAATTTTATTGGAACATGGCCACACTCATTCATTTAGCTATTGTCTATGATTGCTTTCACAATAGAATGGCAGAGTTGAGTAAGTGCAAAAGAGGCCTATGTGGTGCTGTCATCATTTTGCATTGCTCCTTGGCACACTAAAAATTGCAGTAATGCAGTTACCAACATTTTGAGTGCTACATATATTGTCATACCACAATATTTTTAAATTTATTACTAGTGCTTACCCGTAACATCAAAACAAGAGAAAAAAATAAAAGTAGACTTGAAGTGACATTTTTAAGGCACATTAGTATATGGATTTTTAAAAATCAGATTAGACGTCAGAGCATGATGTTTAATATGCAATGTCATTAGAGCTGTTCTTAAAGAATACTATATAGTGCAGTCAGGGCCGGTGGTTCATGCCTATAATCCAAGCACTTTGGGAGGCCAAGGTGGGTGGATCACTTGAGGTCAGGAGTTCATGACCAGCCTGGACAACATGGCAAAACCCCATCTCTACTAAAAACACAAAAATTAGCTAGGCGTGGTGGCTTGTGCCTGTAATCTCAGCTATTTGGGAGGCTGAGGCAGGAGAATCACTTGAACCTGCAGGGTGGAGTTTGCAGTGAGCTGAGATCGTGCCACTGCACTCCAGCCTGGGCAACAGAACAAGATTCAGTCTCCAAAAAAAAAAAAAAATCAAAAATGAAGATAAAGTTGCAGCCAAAGTGATTCAGTTGTTAACCAAGCAAGGAAAACATTTTACTAACGATGACTAAATTGTGTTTGATTCCATCAGCTGAAGGAACGTGCCCAAAGTAAACTTGCTTAAGACTATTAAATTAGCCTTTTGGCAAGAACGGTTGCTTTAAGAATTGAGAACACTGGGAACAACATCAACAGTCAATAAAAAACAAGGCAAATGACCCTGAGTGGTTTTCCTTGGCTCTTGATGAGTCAACAGATGTTACTGATACTGCCTAGTTAGTTATTGCTTATTTGATAAGTCAATGCCAATGTTGAAGTGACTGAAATTAGTCTCTATAAATTATCTGTGTGGAACAATTACAAGCATGAATATTTTCTAAGAAGAAAACACAAATTTCATGCAACCTGAAGTAGAATCTGCCAAGATGTGTTACAACTGGTGGTGCTAAAATGTGTGAAGCAAAAAGATTTAAGTTTGTCAAATTTTTAAAGCCAGTGAAAAAAAGGTAAGAAGGTATTTAAAATCTATGGTTATTTACTGTATTATTATTCATCAGCAGGTACTTTGTGGGATATATTTGACTCAACTTTGTATTACTGAACTAACTACTAGTATCAATGGTGAACTTCATTTGCTCTCATAGTTTCTGACAGATTAAACATCAATTGTTCAGTTATCTTTTGTCAGATACAGAAGATGAATATTCCAATTTGCCCAACCACACTGGCATAACAGTGTTAGTTCTATTATGAGCTTTTATGTTCAGGGCTGATATTGACATTTTTCTGAAAAAGAAGACATGTCCTCAACCACTATTATGGAACACTGAATGGCTTTGGAATTTAGCTTTTGCTCAAGACTTAATAAAATTTTGAAATGAATTCAAGCCAAAATTACAAGGCAAAACAAGTGTTTACATGTGAAACATGTCAACAAAAGTCATTTTGATGACAACACTATTTGAATTACAAATAACAACAAGCTGCTTTACACATTTCCTGTGCTGCTTTACACATTTCCTGTGCTATCAAAAGGTAAGACAACAAAGCGGGATCTCCATTCTCACACAAATTTGTAGCTCACACTATAGTTCCCGCAGTATTTTTTGGAGTTTGCAAGCGCAAAGGAAATTTCCATTTTTCAAAATCGATTTAACCCAGTGCAGTTGAGAAGCTTCTACCTAATCTTCAATTGGAAGTGATTAAGCTGCAATGTAATAACATGCTAAAAGGAAAATATCCAAAGAAGGTACCTTCGAAGTGATGAATATGCTCAACAAAAATCATATTCTCATGAATTAAGTATTTAACAATACCTATCTGCAAGGAATTTTCAGAAGTAAAATATGCAAAATCTTATTACAGATCAGCATTAACAAGTACTTATAATCAACTTTAATGACATGAAACATTAACTTTGATGCTCCCCCTAAATAAATTCTTTTCATTGGTAAACCCATATTACAAAAAGATAGTTCTCAATTATTGTTTTGAATTTTGTCAATAAAACTTTTGTGCAAATGTTATTTCTCTCCAGTTATTTAAGTACCTACATAACAATCTCAGTTTTACCTCTTAGCCCAGAAAGCCTAAAATATTTACTATCTGGCCCTTTATAGAAAAAGTTTCCTGACCTCTGCCCTAGAGCCAGAAGCTACCCTGAACATTTAAAAGTACAGGTTGAATGCAATGCCTCAGAAGCCAGATGGCCCGGGTTTATATGTTGGCTCTGCCACTAGCAGCTTTAGGATCATGAGTAAATTCTTTAATCTTTTTTTGCCTCAGTTTCCTCATCTGTAAATGGGGGTAAGTAATGGCATTTATCTTACAGGGTTGTTGTGAGAATTGAATTAGTAAATGCAAAGCACAAGAAACAGTGCCAGGCACAAAGGAAGCATTATCCTCATATGACTACTGAACACTTGACATGTAGCTAGTGCAACTGAAACAGTGAAGTTCTACTTGAATTCAATTAAAATTAATAAAAGAGCCACATTAGTGGCTATTTCAGTGGCTCCCGTATTACCACAATTCTACAGGATCATGCTAGGGTGTGCGGATGCTGGAATATAACCATTTTGCACTGAGTAGGACAATGAATTTCGTTATACTACAGTTAATATTAGTTTTCTGTTCAAAACAGCTGTGCCTTTTCATGCCACAAAATATTTTCTACTTTCTCAGTAGCAGAATTAATGCATTTTTTAACAAAACAGTGTATGTTTTTGTATAATTTGTATAATTATATATATATCCACATTTATGATTTTTTAATACATAAAGAAAATCCAAATATATTCAGAAACCTCAAAACTTTACCTTTTGCAAAATGTTAAGGCATCTGCTTCTAACAGTTGGAAAGCTTTTTTATTTAGTAGTTTACCTCTTATTCTTGATTATACCAAAATTTTTATATTGGCATTATCCAGTAGTGAAATAGACAAAAATATCAGAAGAAAAGTGGAAACACTACAATTTTCTTTAAGAGAAAGGGACTTGCTACATTGCCCAGGTTGGAGTGCAATGGCTGTTCACAGGTGTAGTCATAAGTACACTAGAGTCTCAAAATCCCATCTCAAGTAATCCTCCTGCCTCCACCCCCTGTGCCACTAGGACTACAAGTGTGTGCCACCACACCTGGCTAGAAAAACTACAAATTTTCCAGTTGAACAATTAATTCAGAGAAATAACCAAACAGCTGGAAAAGCATGTCTCCTTCTCCAGCTAACTCTGACCATTTTGTACATACTGAACAAAACACTTGCCAGGTCACAGGCTTAATAAGACATCTTTACATGGAGGTGTAAAAAATTACCTTTTTTTTGCATAAATACCATGATACTTTATTGCTCAGTGTTCCTTTGAAAATAAGTTAGCATGTTTCCATGTTATTCTTTTATCAATCATATTATTGACTAAAGCATATCACTGATTAACATAAGGTAAAAATATCATCCACTCACATATTCTTGAAGAGAAGTGCTTGCAATATTTTATGAAAACATTTGTGCACATTTTTACTTGATTTAATGGACAGTCCATTTCATATTTTTCTTTAAAATCTACAAATATCTTAATTCTTACCATTAAAACAACTAAAACCAAAACCCAAAACCAATCCCAAAATAAACCCCACCAAAGCACATTAATTTTATTACAGAACATATATTAAGTCACTGAGTAAAGCTCTTTTTTATGAACACTTTTGGAAAGCTTGCATTCAGTTCTAGCACAGCTCTGTTATCAATCTGCGAACAGAAGGACACATCAAGTAAAGAAAGATCTTTACAAGATTCCAGGAGTTTTCTTAAGGATGCTGGACTTACCATTCTTGTTCCTATTTAGGGAAAACAAAACAAAACAAAACAAAAGAACACCTTAAGTATAACATTTATATAAAGTGCTAACAATTAATCCATTCATGATTTATTGTTTGTAATGAACCTGAAATAATGCTTTACAAATTAAATCATTTTTTCAAACATAACTTCATATTGAAATCATTTTGTTAAAAAAAAATAAAAGTTGAATATTCCAGCCAATTTAGCATCTAGAACCTGAATCTTGCCAATATCCTACCCACTATCTTCATTCCTACCTCCTACCCCTTCAAATCAACTCCTCCAGACTTTCCTATTTCTGTCACCCCATTTCAAAATGGTTTTCACCATGCATTTGATGTAAAATGTGCAAGTGCGATGTGACTTCACAAAGTATCAATTGTGTGCACAATGATAACTACTGTGACACTGCTGGCACCCCTGGCTAAAAGTAAGAAGTAACAAAATTACATAGGGTTCCTTTCTGATGAATGCAGTAAGGATACAAGATATTCCACAGTTGGAAAAGATTTTCAATAGATCTGCATGGGGTAGAACTATTCCTAAACACTAGAATTATCAGGGATAAAGATTTCACAATATTCCTTAATCAAGAATTTTAATTAAGAAACTTAAAAAAAAACTAGCTTGAATTCATTAAACAAATAAATCAATTTCTTTTCTCTCCTTAATAAAATAGAGAGCACAGCTCATGTAAATTCTCACTCTTCCAAGTAGATCAAGAATTAATGGTTAGAGTTTCTGATAGTTTCAACTATAAAATTCTGTTACTGTCCTCACTATTTTATTAAAGTACATATATAATTATTCCCTATATTAACTGATCTATCTTGCATTTCCTATCAAACCAAGCAGACTTATCAGGACAAAATTTTTATTGAATCCAAAAATTTTCTTTTTCCTTACAAAAAGTCTGAGATTGGCTTTTATGTCAAGGAAACAGACATTTAAAACAAATTCATACATTGCATCCTTACCTAGTATGTCCAGCTGCTGTAACCTGGTACAATTACATGCCAATTCTTCAATGTCTGTGTCACATACAGATCTGTTAGCTGTAAGAAAGAGTTTTTGCAAGTGTGGGAGCTGGCGTGCCAGTCTGGTGAAGCACCCGGTGCTGCTCTGCAGAGTTGGGCACCAGCCGAGGTCAAGTTCCTCCAGAAATGGACAGCCAGAAGCCAGTTCTGCTATTCCATTCTCAGTAATATTCTTACATCTCCATAGATCCAGGGTCCGGAGTTTTTTACACTTGGCTCCTATCATGCTAGCTATCACATCATAGTCTTCAATCTGGAAATCAAGTAATTCCAATCTTTTACGTGTTATGCTCAGACATGTAAACTGTTAAGAGTAAGTCAGATTCTTAATTATAACCTATTGCTTTGCTCCCATTTAAACAAATCCACATCCTTGTTAATACAGATCTGCCCACTCATCTCACGGATCTGCCACTGTTTCATAAAACAGCCAGGAGTACTCATTTATTTAAAAATCCATTTAAGAGAACTCCAGACAGAAGATGTTAATGAATTAAATCCCAAAGCAGTCTGAAGTCTTTGGTCTCTCATGAAGAATTAAAGGATTATGTGTTCCTCTTTTATGCCCACCATTTCAACCTTGCTGCTGCTACTCATTGACAGCATCTACTTTCTTCCATTTTCTATATGGCTAATATACTTTGGCAGGTATATAAGAGCTCCCTGATGTGCATCTTGTAAGCTCTAAAACACTATGTGGAAATGCTGATAATACTAATAAGGATACTAGTTTTGGGTTAAATGAGGCATTTGGGGACTGCACATACAACATGAAAATAATGTAGATTACATATGTTAATCAACTGTCAGTTATTGGAGGTGTCCAGTGCTTACCTCATGATTACAGGATAAGACTCTACTCATCAAGGATTAAACATTTCAGTTCTTGGGCTTTAAATGCTTTAATAATGTTCCTTTAAATAGATTATTTTAAGAGGTTCATTTGATTTTGTTAAAATCAGATATTAAAATTACCACAAGAAATCAAAAGGAAACAAAATAGTAAACAATTACAATGATTATTTCCTTTTGTTCTTTTAATTGTATTTTCAACAAACATTTATGCACCACTCAAGATGCTAGGACCAGAAGTAAACTGAAAAAAGGAGACACTGTCTACATTTTTGGGAAAGACACACAGACTAATTAAGTAAGGAAAAAATATATTCAAAGAGTGACATATGGTGGGAAAATAATAAAACAGAGTGATGTGAGAGTGATCAGAGTGTAAGGGGTTGACAGAAGAGGTGGTAATTGCTGAAATCTCCAGGAATGAGGTTAATGCATTCGAGGAACAAAAATGAGATCCATATGGCCCAAGGGTGGTGAGGGAGAGGACGGGCTATGGAGGGCAGAGTCACGCAGTGGCCAGGCCATTTAGACCATGAAGAAGTTAGATTTTTCTTTCAAGTACTAAGGAAGTCAATGGAGGGTTCTAAGCAAAGGAGTGACATATTATTACTAACATAAAAACCAATGCAAAACCACCTCTGGCTTCTGTCTGGAGGATGGGCCGATGGTGGGGAGGGACAGAGGAGGAAGCTGATTGAGGAGGCCTGCAACAGTGTAAAGGACAGATGACAGGGGCTTGGATTAAGGTGGCAATGGTGGAACTGTAGAAATCTGATAGATTTGGGGCTGTATTTTTGAGGTGGAACCAAAGGCTGACATATTAGATATAGGCATAATGATTTCTAAGGTTCTGGATGTCAGTGTATGTATGGTGGAATCATGCTGCAGTCTACGAAAACAGGTTTGGGGGAACATATTTCCTTCAGCGAGTATACCTGAACAACACAAAACTGTGGGTTTGATAATCAGGGCAGCCAATTAGCTTATTTAGAAAAAAAAAAATTAAAAATCTTTCTGAAACCCATGATTCTGATTGTGCCCAATCTGTGCCTGGCCAATCTCAGCAGTGTTTGAACAAATTCTCTACCAGCAGAGAACACAGTGAGAAATTCCTTCAAGACTTTGTTGTTGTTGTGAAATTTTCACAGCACTACTCACGCCAAATTCAGGGCTGGGAAAATAAAATGAAACTAAATACTTTTACTGGAACAAAGGCAACCTATCCCTCCTTTATTAACTATAATTCCTTCTAAATTTTAGATATTATGCAGGACTCCTTTTTCCCCCAAAATAATAGACATATTTATTTTCTTATTCATTATCTAATTTTAAAATAGGGCAAATGCCACAGAGGAACCATCAGCAAGAATTTAAGGGACCTGAGCTGACTAGGATCACATAATTAGTAGGAAACTGAAGAAAATACCAGGCAGGTCTTACGATTCCTTAATTTAGGCAACTTTAAATCACTTCGATCAGCACTATATAATAGTGGAATTTAAACTTTTTAAAGTCATTTTTTAAAAGTAAAAGAAATAGATAAATTTTGTCTCTTTCTCAATCAAGAGGAAAAATAAGTATTTCTAAGGAGTCCTAAAAAAACGTTTACGGCATTGACTAGAATATTCAGGTTTATTACAGGTGAGACACTACTCCTCAGAAGTTCTTGTCACTGCAAATCTAACTGGCACTTGTGGCACAAAGATTAATTTCAGAAAAAAAGTGGCACAACTAATTTAGTATCTACATTAAACTCCCTACAGAGAAAGTATGCCATGAGGCGAATACTCAGCAAAGGTATATAACAGACCACAATCACCATGGCAAAGTCAACACAGTGCTCTATGTGTGTATACTGTGAACAGTTGGCTTCATAAATATCACAAATCTAAAAATTGCTATTATATTGACAGTCAACAATAAAATGTAATATAGAAAAATGAGTGCAGTAGTCAGGCAAGGTTTGAAAACACTGGTTTTAGCAAAAGTAAACAGTTTCTTTGTTGTAGGACAAACCATTGTAAAACTCTAAGACCAGGCTGGAGTGCAGTGGTCTAACCATAGCTCATTGCAGCCTCGAACACCTGGGCTCAAGCAATCCTCCTACATCAGCCTCCAGAGTAGTTGGGACTATAGGTGTGAGCAACCATACCTGGCTTCGTAATTTCATTAGGAATCTCCACTCCACTCCCAAATACACAGCCTTTAAAACTGATTATCCTTTAGAGCTAATTTTCCACAGGTCAACTCTGGAAAATGCTAACTTAAAATAATATAATTCCAACCATAAGCATATACATAATTCCAACAGTAAAGCGTCTATAGTCAGAGGCTTGATTTTCTAAGGAATGTTGCTCCAGTTTAAGGGGAGGTAAAGAACAAGCAGAATAAGGTATGTCTAAGCAAAGTTAAACGGTCCTTACCAATCTAAAGAGGACAGGCTAGCAATAAGGAAGATGCAAGTGGCAGTAACTGCCTGGTTTGTTGTGGCAGAAATGGCCATCAAATGTCACTGGGCCTATCAAGAAGAGTCACTAGAGAGATCCACAGAAGCCTATCAAATGGCTTACTATGGAAAGAATTTGACCAGAAGTGAGGAAAATCTAGTGGGCTCCCAAGACTATTTCTAGAGACTGAGACGACCTGTGCCCATACTTGGGGTTTAATAAGACCTAACCACAGAATTTTAAAGACAATGGGGACACGGAGATAAATATGTCATCATAAGAGGCCTACTTAGTCTACACTGCCAAATCTTGGGGCATTTTTGAAGCCAGGCTGAGCTCTAAGAGGTGTTCAAATGGGACTTATTTTAGGTCAGGGACACTGTCTATTGACTCTAAGCCTAGCATACCAGAAGTTTTCTAGAATCTTGCAATCATTTTGCTTATTCAAGTCTTCCTACTAAGTGAATGCAAGGCAAAACTGGAATGGTCTGGGAATCTCCTAAACCTACATTGTTTTAGGGAACAGAGGACAAGTGAGGAGGAATGAATTCTTCCAGTCAGTTACACTGGAAGATTCACTTATGGCATGTGTGCACACAAACACACACACGCACATGCACACCTTCTCCACATAAGATTTCTATTGTCCTTTACATCTCAGTATTATTTAAAAGCTATGTAATTATGTGGTTAGATTAAAAGATTTAACTCTTCCCATGAGCTCTTTCAAGGGCACATAAAATCATATTTTAAATCTGGAAGGACTTTAAAGTTTATCTAGTCCAACAGTCCCTAGGCTTTTAGATTTCACAGACCAGTAAAATTTCCACACACAAAAAAGAGTTCCAACATAGGGTGTTAATCTTTCTGTTTTGACCAATAAGGACAGTAAAACAAACACAAAAACAAACTGATAAAATAAACCTATCTATTATCATGAAAATTTCAAGCAAATTATCTCAGGATTTAAAAGCTAAAATAAGCTTAGTGAAAAACTTACTAAACTATTGGCATTTGGATATGACTAACATCTTAGTGTGTGAAGAAACCTAGAGAGGTGATTAGCTGTCAGAGACAGCATCTGGTTTGAGGCAGAACTATACTATATTCCACCACACTATACTTCTTTCCTTGCTCTCCTGGACAAATAACATGAGTGTTTCAAAGACATACTTTCCAATTTAAGAAAAATGTTTGAAAGCAAGGGACAAAGAAGAGAACCATAAATCTGAAAACCTGTGGGTGTGTATGGGGTAGGGTGAGTCAGGATATATTTCACCCATAGGAAGAAAAAGAGAACAAGTAATTGAGTAGTATAAAGAATTCTCAAACACTTACCATGACACAACTGCCCAAACTGAGGTGCTGAAGCTCTGAACAGAAGTTCAAAATGCTGAGCAGTGCTGTTTGCTGCCATTAGGGACCACATCAGAGGCAAATATGGAAAGTGAATGAAAGTGAAACAAAGAGAAGAGGTCAATTAGACATTAAAGGCTGTCACTGCTTTTCCTGAAATGCAGCTCAAAAGCTAGGTTACAGAGTCCACAAATGCCATTTAATGAGTCCCCAGAGGCTCCATCATTGATTGGCTTGGAGTCAAGGTAATCATTACTAGTCTCCATGTAAGTCGTCACTTTGTATATGGTTTTGGATGCCCTAAAAATACCTATATTCCCTATGACCTCTCAGTTCATTTCCCAAAGGTAAGCAATTTGAAAGTCTGGCTAAGATTGAATACCAAGAGAAGCTAAACCACTCCTCCCTCCACAAACAGAAACAAAAAGACAAAAAACCCACAGCAGGCTGGTGACACTCCTGAAGAACAGCTGCAGCTCTGACATTCACTGATCAGCTGCAGCCTGATGGAACTGCCAATAGAGTCACCCCAAATCAGGATTGAGCTGGTGACTTTAATGTCAAAGGATTCTCTTTGCTGACAAGGATACCAACAACCATTGAGCACCTGTCAGTAGCAACATGCTGACTGAAATATATATAACATGCACTTTCTAGTCATGTTCCTGCCATTTAAGCCCATCTATCCTGTGCAATGAAAACGGTCTCACCACTAAAGAAACCCAAAGACTGCTACATAATCATGGCACTGTAAAATATTTTTTAAAACATGTCTGCCTTGAAAAATTGTGAAAAGCAAAAAATGCAAAATATTCAAATTTCTAATTTTCTTTTATCAATTAAGGAGAAAACTATTCAAACTTACATGGCAAAATATCTTATACAATTTTAATGTATTTAAAATTAAGATGTTATACAACTTCTGTAAAATCTATTCCAAGTGTTCAGAAACTAAAAAGTATCAGTTGAGGGAGAGGTGAAGAATGTGTCAATGAAAATGTAAAACATTTGGTCAAACCCCAGATAAGATTCTCATTGAGAAAATAAAGTAATAAAATATTTCTCATAATGTAAGGTTACTTAAAGCAAAAATAATAATAGTTACAATAGGTCACAGAGGGCTATTATACTTAAGTCTAATTATTTCATCGTTGAGCATTTCTTTGAATTTAAACAAAAAAAGTTTATATTGATTTTATACTTAAGTTTCAACATAACAACATTTGTAAAACAATCCCATGTAGCTCTCAGAATGGTAACATTAGAAAGAGTATATAAAGATAATTTAATTTTCAGGTTCTCCACAATACTTAGCCATGTGAACTTATGAACAGATAGGAACATAACATTAGGTTTGTTTGTTTGTTTCTTTTTTTAATTACAGGACCATATCCATATTAAAAGGTTGTTTTATAAGATTTTCCCTTAAGTAAGATCCAGAGAATATTAGATTTTTTTAGAAAGAATCTCATAAATTTTTGTTGGTAAGAAATTTTAAATTAAAAAAATGCATACATACACACATACATATAATTCACAGGACTTGTTTGGTAATTTATTTTTAAATTACTTTCTATGAAGAATCTCAAATACACAAACAACTATAGGTTCCAATATAACACCCATGTAGCCACCACTCAGTTTTATCAACTCTTAACATTTCAACATTCTTTGCTTATCCGGCTACATTCTTGCTTGGCTCCATCCATTCACATACTTCCTCAGAGGTAACCTTTATCATGACGGTGTTTAAAACATGCTTGAAAGTATATAATTTTACAATACATTATGTATCCATAAGTAGCACATAATATTGTTCTACATGGTTTCTACATAAATGCTATTACAATGTCAATATACTTCTACATCTTCTTCATCAGTGTGAGGGACCTGTCCATGTTGATACATATAGCTCTAATCCACTAATTTTTAATGAAACTTGTTTGGTAATTTATTTTTAAATTACTTACTATGAAGAATCTCAAATATACAAACAAGTGTAGGGTCCAAAAGAACACCCATAATAACCATGTAGCCACCACTCAGTTTATCAACTCTTAATATTTTGTCTTCTTTGCTTATCTCACTACATTTTTGTATCCCTCCATCCATTCAGGTACTTCCTCAGAGGTAACCTTTATTAAGACTTGGTGTTTAAAACATGCTTGAAAATATATAATTTTAGTATACATTATGCATCCATAAATAGCATATATTAACATTAGAAATTGTTGTATAATATTCCATTATGCAAATATATTACAGCATACACCCTCATTTGATTGATATTTAATTGCTTACAATTTTCACCATTACAAACAGTGTTAGAATAAACATTCCTTTATGTGCTTCCTTGTGCATTTATAGAACAGTATTTCTCTAGAGCACATACCAGAAGGAGAATTTCCAGGTGTTTACATATTCTTTGACTTTATTTGGCTTTGAAAAATAGCTCTTCTGAGTGCTTAAATCAACCTATTCTCCCATCAGTAGTGTAAGAGTGTTACGTCCCCACATCTTTATCAACATACGTAGACTTTTCATCCTTTTAAATGTCTGCCTGTCTGATGAGTACAGAATAGTATAATTTGCATTAGTCTGATTACCAGTGAGACTGAAGATCTTTTCATATGTTCATTGGCCATTCATATTTCCTGCTATGTAAATTGCTTCATCACATCCTTTGCTGATTTTTCTTTCCATTGGGTTGTTTCTTCCTTCTTGACTTTTGGAATTCTTTATTCATGCTGGATATACCAATCTTTCTCAGTTATATCAGCTATAAATACCTTCTCTGAGGCATGTCTTTTCACTGTTTACTGGATTTTCTGAGACATGAACATTTTAAATTTTAATATGACTATATTAAAGGTGGCATTAATCCTTTTCCCCTTTATGTTTGTATTCTGTTGTTTTTTCCAAAAAGTTCTTCTTAGCTAAGGGAGAATCTAAGATTCTTCTTTTTTAAAATCAGAGTTTTAGTCTTTCTTTTTTGCACTTAGGTTTTTAACCCAACTACAATTGATTTTTATATGGTAGGATATCAAATTTCATTTTCCCCACGTTGTTCCAGTTTGATTTACTGAAGACTCCATTGTATCCACTGATTTGTAATGCTTTCTATCATATATAAGGTATCCATATATGCATGAGTCTACTTCTGGGTCATTTTGTTTCACTGGTCTATTTTCCATTCTCTGTACCAACATTTCTGTCTTAATTATTATAGTTCATAAGTCTTTAAATCTAGTATGGCAAATAGCCTTTCCTCATTCTTCAAACATCTCTTAGCTGCTGTTGGCCCTTTGCTCTTTCATGTGAACTGTAGAATCACCTTAAAGGTTTCAGTTTTTAACTTTTAGAAATAATACAAAAGATTAATTTTCTTAATCTCCTCTCCATGGTCATTAGTTAATTTACTAGCCTTTTATCAATTTCTGTGTCATAATTTTTTTTATATCTGATACTTCCTTACAGAATTTTTCTTTATGTTGAGAAATATTTTTAGTCGTTCTGAGTGTCTGTGGGTCATAAAATCTTAACAACAAACATTTACTGAGTACTTATTAACATGTCAGGCAGCATTGCTGTAAATTCTTTATATATATAAATCCTCACAACAATCCTATTAACTCATCCATTCATTTAATAAACTGTTATTGCATGCCTACTATGTGTTAGGCACTATTTAGGCACTTAGGATGTAACAGTGAACAGAAAAGTTAACAGCCTGTAAGGTAAATATCGTTATTTACTTATCCTATCATTATAAATGGGGAATCAGAGTGACAGAAAGTTAAATAACTTAGTTTAATATTTACCCCAATTTTTTTTTAAATAAATTTTATTGTGCATATTTGAGATTTGTCCTCAACCTTGAATGAAAGTTTAGCTAGACTTAGAATTTTTAGATGACAGTTACGTTCTTTCAACACTTTGAAAACATTACTCCATTGCTTATCAGTCTCTTACTTGATAAGAAGTCTATTGTCAATCTAATTGTTTTCCTCTGCAGGTGATATATCTTTTCTCTCTGATAGCTCTTGTCCCTTTATTTTTGATCTCCTACAATTTCATCACAATCTGTCTAAAAATTTATTTTCATTTATTTTGTTTAAAACCCCAAGTGCCCATTTTGATTTGAAGACTCATATCTCTCTTCATGAAAGATGACGATTCTAAACATTTCTCTCTTCAAATATTACTTCTCTACCATTCCTTCCATTTTTTTCTTCAGTAACTTCTATTCAATGAACAATGGAGTCTCCTAGTACCAGAGGTTAGAGTGGTTTGAAAAATATGTCCACATGTTACTCTATACGCTTTCCTTCCAGAGGTAGAGCTTAATTCTTCTCCCTTTGAGAGAGTGGGCTTAACTTAGCAACTCACTTTTAACAAACAGTATATTGTAGAGGTGATACAGGTCACTTTGAATATTACATTTATGATAGTTAATTTTATGTATCAGCCTTACCAGGCCATGGGGTGCCCAGATATTTAGTTAAACATAATTCTGGGTATTTGTTTGTTTTTGAGACAGAGTCTCACTCTCTCCCCAGGCTGGAGTGCAGTGGCACAATCTCAGCTCACTGCAACCTCCAACTCCCTGGTTCAAGCGATTCTCCTACCTCAGAATCCCGAGTGGCTGGGATTACAGGCACGTTTCACCACACCCAGCTAATTTTTGTATTATTAGTAGAGACAGGGTTTCACCATGTTGGCCAGGATGGTCTCGATCTGCTGACCTCATGATCCACCCGCCTCGGCCTCTCAAACTGCTGAAATTACAGGTGTGAGCCACTGTCCCCTGGTACAACTCCCCACACACCCAGGTAAAGAAGCATACGCTTCTCAACCTGGGACCAAACTGGAAGAGTAAACACATAATTAAATATTCAAGTGGGTTACATGACACTCAGCCATTTTGGATGGCGAAATGCCAAAGGTAAAGAAGTAAACAGCAAAATATTATAACAAATTATAACTGGAGAGAAAAGCAAGAGACAAGTTCAATGTGAACAGTTTTTATTAATGCAATTAGGCAAAAACAACTGTAAAGCATGCTTACAGTATCAGGGTTCCAGACCATCCTCTACAACTCACAAAAGGACTGTAAAGGAATTAGTCCATAAACATCATACTCTGATGATTTTAACAGGAGGAAGACTGTTTCCCCCTACTTTCACAACTGCCTTCTTGTTTGTTTAGCAATTTTATTCCCCTTAGCGTCCTTTAGTGAAGCCTCCAAATACTCAAGACTACTACAATGATTACAATGACTATTGCTAAGAAAATGATTTCACTTTGGAAGGCTGAGGTGGGCAGATAGATCACTTGAGATCAGGAGTTTGAGACCTGGGAACATGGCAAAACCCCATCTCTACAAAAAATACAAAAATTAGCCTGGCACAGTGGTGCAAGCCTATAGTCCCAGATACTTGGGAGGTTGAGTTGGAAGAATCACTTGAACCTGGCAGGCAGAGGTTGCAGTGAGCTGAGATCATACCACTGCACTCTAGCCTGGGCGACAAGAGTGACACCCTGTCTCAAAGAAAAAAAAAAAACAAGAATGATTTCGATTTCAAAAACAATTTAGTTAGTGAAATGATGGATAACAGATGTGGAAGTTTGGTGTATGCAGATATGAAGTGCCATTCAGTTATAAAGAATATTATTAATGCCTTTACTTGTTACGAAGAAATTTATTAATAGATAAAAGGCATGAATCCAAATTTTCATTGACAGCTTTTTAAGAAATGCTATCCATAAACTTCATAACTTCCCACCCTCCAGACTTCTAAAGTGCTAAGCAAAAATACTTAATAAAAATAACTGATGTTTATTATACTCACATATAACTTTTAGATAGTCCAGATGTATAGCTTAGAATTATATTTATGCATACCTGTACATTTTATAATGTACTGAGAACCTTGTATAATTAATGTATGTAGTAATATGCTTGCTATTTTACATTAATGTAGGTTTTTAGCTGTTACAACTAGTTTATGACCTTTTTTATTCAATGTTAAGAATTGTTGGCTATCTTTAATAAATAATGTAACCCTTAATTATAACACTCAATACAGGACAGTAGGATTCCAAATTAGTATTCTCCATTCTAAAATATGATTCCTAGAAAGCATATTAATAAGGGCCAGGTAACAAGTGTACATATTACAGACAAAGACTAGCTAAAATATAGACTAGTTATATAACATCATCAGAAACAAATGTACTTTCATTGATTATAATACATTTCAAACACATCAGAGCACTATCTCTGAGTAAGAAGGTGAAATTTTATAAAAGTATATTCACTAAACGAAAATGCATAAATTTGCATAACAAATATCTCCAAAGAAATCTTAAGAACACAACCACTCAATTACTGGAGTGTAAAATATATATATGAGTGTAAATCTTTCTCTAATTAAAAAGTTTTGCTCCTCTTCCAATTTCAATAAACTTGGTGAAGAAGAATATAGAATAAAAATTGAAGGTCAGGTGCAGTGACTCACACCTATAATCCCAGCATTTTGGGAGGCTGAGATGGGCAGATTACTTGAAGTCAGGAGTTCGAGACCAGCCTGGCAAATACGGTGAAACCCCATCTCTACTAAAAATATAAAAATCAGCTGGGCATGGTGGCACATGCCTGTAGTCCCAGCTACTCGGGAGGCTGGGGAAGGAGAATCGCTTGAACCAGGGAGGAGGAGGTTGCAGTGAGCCAAGATCGCTCCACTGCACTCCAGCCTGGGCGTCGCGAGACTCTGTCTCAAAAACAACAACAACAACAACAACAAAAAAAAAAAGTTGAAGTATTTTGAGAACTATTTAAAGTACTTGAAACTAAACATATGCAGAAATAATCACCATTTTAGAATATTTAAATTCAATTATCCAGATTTACTATGAACCATCTACTAGAAGTTATTCTTTTATACAGTTCAAATACACAATATGGTATAGATTATACACTGATACATAATCACAACTTGAAAATAATATTGTCTTTCACAACTTTAAGATCAACGTTGTGGTGGGGAGTTAGAATTCTGACAGAACTCTAAAAAGAAAAGGCTAAATATCATAAATCATAAAAATTAATAAAGCTCCTTACACTGCCTTTGAGGAAAAAGAAGAAAGTTCTCTAAACCTAACTGTAGATGTTTAATAGCTACCCTTGACTACAGACTCAGAATTTTAGCTCTAACATACAAGTTTCAGTTTCAGGTTCAGATAATTTGTCAAATTCTTAAAATTCTTGTGTGTGATGAAACAAAATCTAAGACTAAATGTTCACACACCTTTGCCTTGCCCTGCAGTCTCATTTTGAAGCCTATTTTTATCACTGTATTGGATCTTTCCTACAATAATATAGTCGAATACATCTTTCCTCATAGATACTCAACTGATCAACTGATCAATCAACTGATCAATTTGTATAACAACCTATAATGGATGCAGAGATTTGTAGTCAAAAAGACATGGGACTGGGTGTGGTGGCTCATGCGTATAATCCCAGCACTTGGAAGGCTGAGGCAGGAGGATCACTTGAGCCCAGGAGGTTGAGACTAGCCTGAGTAACACAGTGAGATCCTATCTCTACAATAAAATAAAATAAAATAAAATAAAATAAAATAAAATAAAATAAAATAAAAACATGACAGTTTACAAATTTCAGTCCTGTAACTTTAATTTGGCTTTCCTCAGGACATGCCAACAGAGAGGATAGGCTAATCAGCCATCTCTAATGAATGGTGTCCTTTCCAGGTAGATTTCTTATACCTGGCTTATTGGTCACTGTCATGGTTGTGTTTGATAAGGAGTCTGCCCCCATTAAAAGATGATCTCCTCCACCACTGCACTCACAAGTTAGGCTTCTTGACTGTAACTCAACTACAACCCATTCATTCAGGGCACACATACCCCACCAAGTCGCCTATTCCCATTGAAAGTTCTATAAGGCCAATCAGGATACAGAAATATAGCCTACAGACACATACCAAGGACTCTAAGAAAGTTTGTTATATCTGTGATAAAAAGGTTTTATCTGTGATAATTAAACTTATTATCAGCTATTAAAACTACTGATTCTTGATTGTGTTTAAGAACAAAATAATTACTAATATCTTTCTGTTTTATATATTATCTAGCTATATTAACATTTCTGTTTTAAATAGACTGCATTTTAGACGACAACTAACAACAGCGTGCATTAGTTAATTTAGGTGACCGAAGCCGGTTCTTTCTATCTTAATTTCTCACCCTCGTCTTAGTTATCAACACTGGCTCTGTAAGTGAGAAGCCACCCTCTTCATTTGCCAATAAGTTTGGTCTTACAGTCTGACTTGGTTAGTTGCCATAGCTCTTTTAAAAGAAGGCCATCCCTGCTCTACTTATCAAAATACAATAATGTATTGTTTAAATCAAATAAGAATGCAGTAAGGAGACCACAACATACACATGTCAGAAAACAAATTCACAGCACTAAATTAAATCGCACTCTTTCAAAAGACAGTTAATACATCTTTTGTAGAAAGCCCAGCCGCTTTCATCAACAGTCAGGGTGGTGTGCAATTTTACTCATATATATGATCTGCCAAATAAACTGGCACAGAAAGAAAAAAACAGGAGAGTGTTAATATCCTACAGAAGTAAAGATCAACTTCTTTTGTTGTCTTCTAGTTCATGAAGATAAAAGCAGAGGGGTCCTTGAAACTGTCGACACAGCCGAGCAGGCCAACTAAACAGATGCTGAACCATACTTACGGATTACTGTCATATACTAGTCCCCCACAATACCTATCATCAGTTTTTTCACTTCTTCAGATTCTTTCAATTTATGCTCTATCATTCTTGAAGTGAGGCAATCAAAACTGGATGCAGGTGTTCCATTTATAACTCCAACTTTTAAAAAACACTCCTGGTTTTCTAGTCTGCTGCTAAGCAACAGAATAACATTCTTACTGAGCTACCTATCATGCCCCACTCTCACCCGACTCCAGATTTTTTTTTTCCCCAAACAGAGGAAAGGTAAACAGGTTCAAACTTCTAACACTAGTCCAGATTGTTTTAGTACATGTGTGGGACTTATCTTAAAGACACTCTCATGCACTATGTTAAAAAGATTTTCTTATGCTATCCTACACAAGGTGTGTATTACTTTTCTAGGGCTGCTATAACAAAGTATCATAGACTAGGTAGTTTAACCATCAGAAATTTTCTTGCTTACAATTCTGGAGGCTAAAAATCTGAGAACTAGGTGTCAACAGAGTTGGTTTTCTCTAAGACTTCTCTTACTGGCTTGTAGCGGGTCATCTTCTTCCATTGTCTTCACATGGTCTTCCTTGTGTGTGTGTGTCCTCATCTCCTCTTCCTTAAGGACACCAGTCATATTGGATTAGGCTCCACCCTAATGACCTCATTTAACCTTAATCACCTCTTTAAAAACCCTGTCTCCAAATACAGTCACATTCTTAAGTACTGGGGGGTAAGATTTCAAAGTACGAATTTTGCGGAGATATAATTCAGCCCATAATACAAGTATCTGAAAGTAGATTACAGATACATGCCCTTTCAGGGGCAAATTATGTCTTTCACTTATAATGCCCCAGGGGTAAAGGATTATTATGTTTTCAACTTATTTTCAAATGGTTCAATAAAACAATTATATATTATAGTAGGGGAACCTGGGTGAAAGTACAAAAGAAATCTTTTTTTTTTTCAATTTCTCTATAAGTCTGAAATTATTTCAAAATAAAAGTTTTTTCCAAGTATCTAAAAATCTATTTAATGAGTCAGATTTATTTTATTTTTTGAGACAGGGTCTTGCTCTGCCACTCAGGCTGGAGTGCAGTGGCACAATCACAGCTCAGTGTAGCCTTGACCTCCTGGGCTCAAGTGATCCTCCCACCTCAGTCTCCTGAGTGGGACTACAGGGGCATGTCCAGCTAATTTGTTAAATTTTCTGTAGCGATGGGGTCTCGCTATGTTGCTCAGGTTGGTCTTGAACTCCTGATCTCAAGTGATCCTTCTGCCTCAGCCTTCCAAAGCGCTGGGATTATAGGCATGAGCCCCTGAGCCCAGCTGGATGGGCTAGATTTTTACAGCTCTACTTTCACGAAAATACATCATCATGTATGGTTAAAGAAGTACTTGCAATCAATGTTTTATCGTACATAATAAGAATCTTATGAATAGAGAAGAAAAGAACCAAAAAGACTGAACTTAACTCCTTTAAATCATTATAATACCTAATTATTTCCATGCCACGGATGGTAGAAGAAACTAAGCACAACTAGAGTGTCTTTCCTGTCTAAGTTCCCATCTGTTGCAGAAAGTGCTGTCTATTCAACTCTAAAAGATGCACCAATTTCAGGAGGAAAAAAAATTACCCTATTTACCGACCCATTTCACTAGTAATTCTGGGATCACACAGTAAACAGGGCATAAATCTCAGCTCAATGGTAATTTCTTCTAGAAAGGTTTCCCAATGCAGATCATCCTCCAACTAAGGACAAGCCTGTGACAATGCTAGCATATATTTGGGCTTACTGTATACCTGTTCACTCTGTCTTTTATTAATGTAATAGTATCTTGTTCTTTACTAGGCATGTATTTAATGCTCTGCATCTAATGAAATTCATGCCACTGACTCTGCACATAGCTTACTTAGTGAATTTTCTTTGCTAAATTAATAAGACATTTGTTATTTCTCTGATGAAGTCATTTTTCATTGTAATCCTAAACACATCTAAAGAAAGAAAAAGATCTCATGAAATAAATTAAGAAACCAAGCTGAACTATATTTTACTATCTTATAAGGCTAAAAATTCTGAATGACCACTGATGCAAGGAGGGACCACATCAGCATCCCAGAATTTACCTACCAGCATACAAGACAATTCTGACTCTGCCACTGTTCTATTCTCCTGACGTCTCATTCTTACTGAGTCATCAGACCTGCTGCATGCCTGGCTATGGCTAACCACTTAAGAATACATCACCTAGCTATCAACAACATATCATTTTACATGTCAAAATTATTTTGAGGATTATCTGTCTCAATGCTGCTCTCCATTACAGAATAAAATTGAGAGTAGGCCTGTATAAACTATTTGCTTAAAGCAGTTAATTATGTATTGATTCTACAAACTTTCACTTAAATGTTTCTAAATGTAATTTGAATAACAAATTGTGATTTATAAATTCAGAACAACTAAGACTTCAAACTAAGCTTGTTCATAGTAAAAAGACAAAAAATCCATTTTCCTGCAGAAGATATTTATAAAATACAAACTTAATAGTTTGTATTTTATCATGGATTATAATGTTGTATATGTTAGTTACTATGCTGTATCTCCTTACCAACTACAAATTAGAAATAATAAGTAGTAAAGAAAATCTTTGTTTTAGATAAATAGCCAAGCTATCAGAATAACTACTATTCTATGCTTTTATATATCTTATGATTTTAACTACCACATCAAGGCCACAAGACCTGAGTTCAAATCCTGACTCTATGGCTTGTGCCAGTAGGCAATTTATTAATCTTTCGAGACCTTAATTTAATTATGTGTAAAGATGAGAATACCACCAACCCTATTCAGACTGGTATAAAGAAATAATAATGCAAAATGTCTAGGACAGCCAACAGAATATTTTCAGTAGGTTTTCCCAAACTTTGGGACTAAAAATCCAGGTCTCCAAAATCCTCAAAAGCTTTATTCACTATGCATATGGACTTGTCTAAGTCTTGTAAAATGGCATAAATATACTATACTTACTAATGTAAATTATGTAAAGGCACATAAACTGTAACTGTATTGTATCATAAACTGGTCTCTGTGAGGTTAACATGCTATAATACAATCCATTATTTTGTCATACTAATTTTTGCTTATTTTAGAATTTTGTAGGGTTCAGAAAAACAGGGTTAAATTGGTACTGGATAATTTGTAGCCCTTTTAAAACAAAATAACATCTCCCAGAAAACTACAATTGTTATCTTCTTTTTCTTTTCATGTATGTCCTTAGAGCAAGCAGAGGCATTTGCAATCAAGTACTGCTCCTTCTTCAAAACAGAGTCTAGAATATGAGAATATACTGCCAGTGAATATGTGGAACGTTTAAAGAGAGACCAGTCTCCTACATCTTGCCTTCTCATTCTCTGTTTGCTCTCATCCACCAACATCATTAGGTGCAAGGTGAAAGGTGTGTATCAAAGGAAGAAGGAGGTGACATAACACTTTGCTTAAGTGACAATGGAGGTGTTTACAGATTGATATGAATACCAGTGCTGTAGCTTCTGTTTGTTTTCAAAGAAACCAGCTGATTATTTTGCCATCTCTCCTTTTTCTGATTTACTTAGTGCCCATGTGGGACTCTGGTATAGATCCCAAGGATGAGGAGATAATAACAGAAGTGAGTGAAGTATAGGTAGAAAGCAATGAGTTGGGAAGCATTAAAAGTAAACACTGCCTGGGTAAGACTTTCTCAATTTCACATTTGCCATTTATATCACTAAAATAACAGCATCTTTAATTTTAAGTCAACCATACATCAATGAAAACTCAATTTTATAGTTTTTTTCTACATATTCAATGTCAGAAAAATTGTGTAGTGTTTATGACATTTTACCAGATGGGCCAATAAAAAAATTTAATAGGAAGTAACAGAGGGTACAACCTAAATTTTATTTAATACATTCATACAATGATTTTACATCCATATTTAAGTAACTGAGGAAAACCAGAGCTTATGCTATCTAGACTTAGGTACATATGTATAAATTTCCACTCTTGAGATATGAAATCTTCTTAATCCTCACAAATCACACTTAAAAAATTCAGTCATATCTATCAGTCTGAGACAAATTCAAGAAAACTGTAGACTATTTAATAATTCTCTGACACTTAGATCACATTACTATATAACATTTCAAAAACATCTCATGGGATATATTTTCACAAGCCACCATAGATATAAGATGCCTAGCAAGTTAATTTTTTTTTGGTTTTACCCTATTTTCTTCTCAAAGGCTCATTTAATAATTACATTTAATAATTATGTGTGCTATATTTCTTATTAATCAGAAATTTTTAAATGGGGCATTTAAATCTTCCTTGCTCAGAGGATTTCAGTTTATAGTACACAGGCCCATAAAATAGTAAATGTGCCAATAAAAAGCAGGCATGGCATAATTTCAGAATGAAGAGTCCTACCCAAGAAAAGATAGCTAACAATTTTATACCCACACAAATGGGGAGTCATTTCACCACAGACCAATGAAAACACAGGCTAGTATCATCTGGCATTCTGGGACAATAATTCTTTCATTTTACAAATAACAAATCTGGAAATCTGAGACAATGTCTTCTCCTAGATTACCAAGCTTATCGCTGGCAGGGCTAGAACTAGAATCAAAGTCTTTTTTCCACCATGCCAGGTCACCTGCTAAAGTCTAGCTAAATATTCTGCCCAAAATTGAGAACAATGCCATCTTAGTTCATTCGTTGTTGCTATAACAAAACACCTGAGGTTGGGTAGCTCATAAAGAAAAAGAGTTTATTTAGCTCACAGGTATGCAGGCTGGGAATTTCAAGGCGCATGGCACTGTCATCTGCTCGGCTTCTGGTAAGGGCTTTCCTGCTGTGTCTTAACATGGCAGAAGATCAAAGGGGAAGCAGACAGTGCAAAGAGGTCAAACACAAAGGGCATTCTCACTTTACAACAACCTGCTCTCTTGGGAACCAAACCATTCCCACCAGAACTAATGCAGTCTCCCAAGTCACTGGTATATCATTTTGGAAAGGTAATTTGGTTATCTTTATTCATTTACTTAACACATATTTACTGAACGGCCAATCTTTACCAAGTACTATTCTAGATTCTGGAAACACGGCAATGAAAAAGACCGACAAGTCTTCTACCATTATATCCTAATGTGAGAAGAATGAAAATCAGCAAGAAAACAAGTATCACGTCAGAGAGTGACAAGGATGTTAAAAAGGAAATAAAACTGAAGGAAACAAACTAGAAGGGGTGCTATATTTTATGAGTGTCCAGGAAGCCATCTCCAAAAAATACGCAAGTTGAACATTGAGCTAAAAAAACGGCAGCCATAATGAGCTAGACAAACATTTCAGATAGGCAAAAGAACAAAAGCCCTGAGCTGGGACCAGGTCAGAACATTCAAGGAATAGAAAGAAAGCCAGTATGTGTGGAGCAGAGGGAACAAATACATGACAGTGTGTACTACAGGGGCCCAGTCACATACTCTTTAACCTAGCAGTACCACCTCTAGGACTCTATCCAATAGCAGTAATAGTAAGTATGTGTAAAACCATGCACAGGCTGGTGGTGAACCCCTGTCTCTACTAAAAATACAAAAATTAGCTGGGCATGGTGGCAGGCGCCTATAATCCCAGATACTCAGGAGGCTGAGGCAGGAGAATCGCTTGAACGGGCCAGGCGGAGGTTGCAGTGAGCTGAAATCACACCATTGCACTCCAGTCTGGGTGACAGAGTGAGACTCTGTCTCAAAAAAAAAGAAGAAAAAGAAAAAAAACTACACACAGAAGGATCTTAGTGCTAGGTAGTTTGTAAAAGGAAAACCACTGGAAAAATCAAATGTTGATCAACTAGTCTGTTGATCATTTGGAGAATGTTAAATAGATTATGGTATAACATATGCTATTACAGTAAAAGAGTTAGATAATATATGCACTGACCTGGAAACATGTTCTAGAGATATTATGTGAAAAAGCAAGTAGACTAATATATATGACATGATTCCATTTCTTAATGAGACTCATTAACTATGGTATTACAAATTTTAACCCCTAAGTCTGGGCAAGGATAAATACCACTTTGCTTCCCACCGCTGCAAGCAAATGTCCTCTTGCACACTATCCTCCTACCTTTCTCTAATTCGTTCCCTGCCAGCATTTTGGCTGACCTCAACCAACTGTTTCTTTCTTTTCCTGGGAACATGAATAGCATCACGAAAATTTTAAGAGCACAGAGAAGAACATTTCCTTATAATTTCAAAACACATTAGGTTTGAAATAACTTCACAATGACTGAATCAGTTCTAATGATTTCAGAGTAGTCAGATGGCATCATAAACTTGATTTAAAAATTAAAAAAACACATTATGAGTAATTAAAGAAAACTAAATATTCAGTTGGCTACTATAATAACAATGATGAAAATTATGAATTATTCTTACCTCTACTTTTGTTCGATAAAGAACAAGTCGTTTAAGGCTGCATAACTTGGCAATGTGGTTGAAAGCTTGAGGTGGTAGCTTATCACAGGAGGAGAGATTTAAGGCCTGTAGATTTGGACACATCTCAGAAATAACTTCTAAGCAAGTTTCATTAAGAAAGTGGCTGCAAGACAATTCAAGGCGTACTAATTCAGATCCGCAAACCTTCAGAAACCTGCAAAAACAACATTCCATGTGAATTTTATAAAACTAAAAGATATTTTTGCAAGAACTTTGCAATTTTAGCAACTCTAAGCAGATACATTTAAAAGGATAGATTTCTATTAGGGAAAATGTAAAATTTGTTTTGCTTAAATTCTTATTTACTGCATGCTGAAATATGAATGGTTAGGCTAAAAAAATCAACTTGAGAGGATAAAATGAATTCACATCATATAAAAAGTCAGCTAATGCTAAGTGGAAAATTAAGAAAGTTTAAGATGTATTTTCCCTACTTACCTAAAATTCACATCTGAGTTGGTAAAGCCAAAAAAAAAAAAAATCAAAACATAACAAAACTCTAATCTCTTGGGAGATATTTCCCCCTCAACAGTACCTATCCAATACTGGATAATATATTTTGAACACTGCACATAAAAGTGACAACTTTAATTAAGTAACCTCAAAACAAATCAGACTAGGCTCCTCTCAACTCAGAAAATGTCTATGTGGGTTTAACTAGAGCACTGTTACGGTCCTTGCAGCTGTTACTATTTAGCAGCTAGACTGCTTGATGTTGAAAACATTCAATTGCAGCTTCACATAAAATATATATAAATCATCCAAGATGAAGGTCACAAAATGCTTTATCAGAGCAATTATCACAATATTTATCTCAGTTACATGATAGCTGGGGGAAAAATAGTCCTGTCCATGATCACCACCTGAAAACAATCTAAAAGTAAACATGAATCTAGGAGTATTTGAATCCATGAAACTTTATCAACTAAGCAAACTGAACCCTCTTAACAGTGCACCAATTATGGCTGTCCAGGTCTCTTGACATAATCTTCCCACCAGTGTCACATCAGCAATATACTGTTAGTCAATTTATGCCACGTCTTTATTCCTAAATGATTTAATGAGCTTACAAGTACACATACAAAATAAAATTGACTAAATCAGATTAGTTGTGTAAATAAATCACGTAACACTGGTTAAAAGATGTGGTTTTTTTGCATTGTTCTACTAGTTCCTAGCAGAGACCTTGGAAAAGGCATTTACCCAAATCTTAGCATTTCCTCAGCTGTAAATGCAGACTTGAAGTATGTAACAACATTCACCACACTGCCTAGTGGAATTGAAGCTGAAATACTATGCAAATGCAGTTTTTAAAGGTCAAAGCACCCCATAAACATTAAGTATAAGTTAAATCTTGGCCAATTCACATTTAAACAATAAAAAAATTCAGTTGCTGCAAATTTAAATATTGTAAATAACCCAGTAGCCCGCACATCTTATTTACACCTGAACACCCGTTTATTCTAAATTCAAACTTCTATTACTTAATTTGTGACATTTCATACAACTGCACACTCCTTCCTCAAAAGTCTGACACTCCTCACGTAACTGCCTCTCTTGGATCTCCTCCAACTCCTCTCACTGCTGCTTCCTTTGCTAGCTGTATTAGCTAAACTGCAGTTCGCATGAAGCACATTCATTCATTCATTCATTCAACAAATATGCACTGAGCTTCTACTATCATCCAGGTAGCAGTCTAGGCACTGGGGAGATAGCAGTGGACAAAACAAAATCCCTGCTCTCATGAAGCTTACTAATGTTTTGAAGAGAGAAGAAGATAACCAAATGCGTAAAGTAAGTCGCAAATTCGTGAAAAGTGCCCAGGAGAAAATAAAAGCAGGGAAGCGCAACAGGAAGTGTCAAGGATGGACAGAGTAGTCAGAAAAGCTTCAGAGATGTGGTGAGTAAAACCCTGAAGGAAGCGAGAGGGTGACAAAGCAGGTATCTGGAGGAGGAGCATTCTAGGCAAAGGGAATGGCAGTCCAGGGCAGGATAACAAGCTGAGTGAAGAACAGTGAGATGGGGGATACAGGAGGCACAAAATGATGGAGAGATGAGTAGATCAGAGATGAGGGACAGTTCACATAGTGTATGTCACTATAAAGACTCTGGCTTTATACCAGAAAGCAAACTGTTAGCAGACAATAGGAAACTTCCCAAGTTGATTTCATGAATGATAGAATTTGAAAACCAATGAGATAAAGTCTATACCTATACTACCTTTCTTTCTTTCTCTTTATCAAGAATCCTGTATTGATATTTTTACTCTGAGATTATTTGATTAATACCCTCATATTATCTCTACTTAAATTTTCAAAATGTATACTACCTACCTTTTCATATCTACATCCCAAGAGGGCAGAGACAGTAGCAGACTCAATTAGCTGCACACAGCTCTTACTTCTTTCCTTAATGCTCCTGATGCAGGTTTTATTTTAATGCATAATTACATATATGTATTTATTCATCTCAACTGTGCCACTGATCATTTGAAAGGAGAACTCAGTTTGTTTATTTCCTGCAGTCAATTCATTCTACATTGTGCTCATAAAGTATTTTCTTACACTGAAGATTTTATGAGAGGACCTAAGTTCATATAAACAATCCCAGACTAGTCTCCTGCTATGAGAAAAGGAATCTCTGGAGAGAAAAATAAATTGCTTATCATTATGAGGTGAATTAATTTGTCCAGAACAATACAAGTACATAAGAAGTAATTTACTAAATGGTAACTTGCACCCTAAAATAATTAAGATAACATGAATGAACAATTTGAGTCTACTTATCACAAAATAAAAGGTAATAGTCCTCAGAAATTGCCTGAAGTATAAAAAGTAAGAGAAGAATTAGATATAAAATATCTATGACTTCTGAATTCCTAATCTCATGGTTTTTAGCTGACCCTCACCAAGTTTTCTAAAACAGTAAATTCGGGATAATCTTAATCCCAAATAACTTGGAACATTATTTAACATAGTGATCCAAAATAAAGCCATTAAAAACAAAACTTCTGCTTAATTGTATAGGGGTACTATCCAACAATGATAGAAAGAAGGGAAGGCCAGGCGCGGCGGCTCCAGCCTGTAATCCCAGCACTTTGGGAGGCCGAGACGGGCAGATCACGAGGTCAGGAGATCGAGACCATCCTAGCTAACACGGTGAAACCCAGTCTCTACTAAAAATACAAAAAAAAAATTAGCTGGGCATGGTGGTGGGCGCCTGTAGTCCCAGCTACATGGGAGGCTGAGGCAGGAGAATGGCGTGAACCCAGGAAGCAGAGCTTGCAGTGAGTGGAGATCACGCCACTGCACTCCAGCCTGGGCGACAGAGCAAGACTGCATCTCAAAAAAAAAAAAAAAAAAAAAAAAAAAAAAAAAAGAAGGGAAAAGAACATCTTAAAATGGTCCCTACTTTCTAGAGTTGACAATCTAAGATACAACTGTATAAAATATAGGCAGGCAACTGAATAAATATATTAGTAGGAAATAAGCTCTTCATATCATAAAACTTTAGCTCTATGTCAAAATACCTAATAAAGTTCTCGAATCTAGAAAGCATCCAAGAATGTTTCCTAAAGGAGTGAATATAAACTACTGAGAACAAGTAAGAGGGGTTTAGAGTAAAAACCCACACATAACTGAGGGGGAGATCAAGGCCATTCAGCAACTATTTGAAGAAAAATGGTAGGGAAACAATGAATCTAAGGCTTTTTGAACAGAATGATACAATTAAGTTCTAAAGCACAAACAGGCAGGCAGGCAAAGGAACATCTAAGACTTCAGGGAACCATATTAGAAAAGCGGAATTATAATAGATGTGATTTTAATGAGTAATGATATGCATGAACAGCACTCAAAGTAGCAAATCACAAATCTGTAGCTAGATTAAGATTTTAATAACTGATTAAAAGTTTTAAGTTCTCTTTATTCCAATGTAACCTATTTCTCTGCTATGATGAATAATAAAATTCCTAAAAGTTATTTAAAATCCAGTTAAACAGTTCTGACTTGTAAGATAAGGCTTTTAAGCAACAAAATAAACTGCATCAAACTTTTCCCAAAGATTTGTTCAAAAAACAGCTCATCAACATTGGTCTCTAGTTTTAAATTTGCTTTTCTTCTTTAAAATATTACAAATAAGTCTTCTTCATAGTAATGAGCATAAATAGACCATACTTAATCATAGATTGCTCATTAATAATCAAGCCATGCATATTTATTATTTATTCTAGGAATGCTGCCTACAAGCCATAGTAACTATCAATTCAGCCGTCAAGTCATGGGGGCCAACAGTAATCAGTAGGGAAAACTTCAACACGCCCTGCCCAAGAAAAGGTTTTCTCTCACTCTTACTTCAACTTTTTCTTTTCTTAATGGGAATAGTGACTACACTTAAAGGAATGCCATCAAGATTTATGATTTTACTGGCTGAAATACTACAGTAAAATATAAAAACAAATCTATATATGGCTTGTTCTGATTATTCAAACTGCTCTACAGCAACTACCCTGGGTGAGTTGAAAATGGAAGATAAATGGTGGGTTAGAAGTAGACAGAAACTCTAACTTTGCAAAAGATCTTTACGCATTACTAGTACAAAAATTTTTTAAATGGCATGGCTAAGTTTTCTTCTTATAACTGATGTTTCTTCTCATGCGCTAGAAGAAGCTACATAAAGAAACTTAAAAATTGATTAATATTAGCTTTATATTTTACTCATTATCACAGTCATATGCAGCACTTTGCCAGTGAAGCTGGACTTCAGTCATTCATGACCAATGTTTTCTTTAATGTCTATACTTTGTTACTACCCTGTTACTCTGTTTATAAAAATAAATAAGGGATATGCTTATATGTTTATCTTAGTATCTTTATCTTCTCTGTAGCCTGAAGGCAGGAACTATATTATATATCTCATGTGTCTCTGTATACCATCAACACCCACTGAAACTCCTTGCACACAAAGGGTGAAAACAAACATTTAATAAATTCTTTTTTTTTTTTTTTGAGACGGAGTCTCGCTCTGTCACCCAGGCTGGAGTGCTGTGGCCTGATCTCAGCTCACTGCAAGCTCCGCCTCCCGGGTTCATGCCATTCTTCTGCCTCAGCCTCCGGGGTAGCTGGGACTACAGGCGCCGCCACCTCGCCCGGCTAGTTTTTTGTAGTTTTTTTAGTAGAGACGAGGTTTCACCGTGTTAGCCAGGATGGTCTCGATCTCCTGACCTCGTGATCCGCCCGTCTCGGCCTCCCAAAGTGCTGGGATTACAGGCTTGAACCACCACGCCCGGCCTTAATAAATTCTTAATAATGGAAAACATTGGGAAAGAGCTATGAGGGTGATTAAAATACCCCAAAGGTCTATATAATGTAAAATAATGCTTACTGACACCACTTGTTCTATCTGTTCTCATAGTCAATTAGTCTTGGTTTATGATAATGTATGCTCTAAATATTCACAGCCTTCATTAGCTTCAGTTCTTTCTTAGTCCTATTAGCAGAGAAAAGAATTTGAAATGTGTGTGTTTGGGGCAAGGGGAAGTAGAAAGGACTAAACTCCGTTTCACTGGACAGCTGCCAAATATCTAGCAATGAACCCCTTCCCCTGGCTCAATTTCTGGCAGAAAAGAAACTCAGTGCATCCACGGTTTCAACACGTGCTACTAGACATTACTGCTTGGTTTATTTTTCACTCTGATGCATAAACTATCAAGGTCAGTATTTGGAACACATTGTTACTATTTCAAACATCATTACTTCATTTAAATCTAACAATATCAAATCTTTATTTCTGGAACTGCATCTTTATTTTTATAATCTGAGTTAAAAGGAAACAAGGCTCTACATACGAATTTCTAATTCATAAACCAGTGTTCTAGAATGTATTCACTGGGGATATGTGTAGGGATTGCTATAGTTCATTTTTCGTTTTTAAAAATAGAATACATGAGTATTCATTAATTAAAATAACAGAAAATTTCTCTAAAGTTTCTACTCCTTCATTATTTAACTTCGTGAAAATGCTGGGATTATATTTAACATACCATGACAAAAACCATGATCAAGGTTAGGAGAAAAACTCCTGTTTGTAGCCTAAGAAAAATGACTGTGGTATTACTAAATGAACATGCACTTGTGCAAGCTTTCAAATACTTAACAGGTGACATTTAATAGTAAGGAAACGAAATGCTTAAATAGAAAGGAGCAGAAACACCTGGGCAGGTCTGCAAGTGTGGTCGCCTATTTAGCATGCAATTGCATTTTCAACATAATTAGTTTAAATGAGCTTCTAAATCTGGGTGATGTATTGCACATGTAATTAAGATTTAATTAAAAATGTTCTATAATAAATTGTTTTCCATTTCTGACAAATCACATTAGAGAGGTAGATTTTGATTTGGAAATAGTTTTTAAAATGTGTTAATCATCTGTGCTGAAAATATGAGAAAGNTTTGTACTAACCTGCTAAATCCTGCAACAGAGATGAAGCCTCTATTGCCAGTCCAAGATAAATTAAGCCACTGGACAAGAGTGCATCGAGACTGTAGAAATTCCAAAGAAGTGTCATCTAGTTTTGCCCAGTATGGTTGCAGATTGAGATGGATGTATTGTAGAGGATCACAGCAATGCTGGCTCAGTAGTTTGCAAGTCTGTGCTAATCTACACAGGTCTGGTAGTGTAAGATGATTCAGAATCAGTTGAATAAGCTAAATAAGACAGAGAAACCAAGATCGTCAAGAATGAAAAGCAGTATCATTTTATGAAACACATAACATGATCTAATAAGGAATAAAATGTCATACATTTTATAACAATATTTTCATATAGTAAATAAAAACATTCAACAGAATTATCCAAAGAGAAGAAATCATGCACTCATTTGACTATAGTACATTTCAAGACTGTTCAAAGTATACTCAGCACATATTGCCTACTCATTTTCTTAGGTGCAAAGACACATTTTGATAATCTATTGAATAATACAATTTGTCATACTCAACATCACTGAACAGCTACTACATGCCAGACACTGGGGACAGAAAAGAAAGAGTACCTATTCTCAGAGTGCTTACAGTCCAGTGGGGATTGGTAAGGACAATGATACATTTTAACAGTTTTGACAAAAAGAAACACAGAATGCTACTAAAGCCTAGCAGGCCTAGCTCCAAAGTGAAAGTGTACCTGTGCTAGGAACACTCAGCTTTATATATATATATAATATATATACTGTTAAGTTCTGGAGTACATATGCAGAATGTGCAGGTTTGTTACATAGGTATACACGTGCCACGGTGGTTTGCTGCACCCATCAACCCATCACCTACAGTAGGTATTTCTCCTAATGTTATCCCTCCCCTAGCCCCCTAGCCCCTAACAGACCCCAGTGTGTGATGTTCCCCTCCCTGTGTCCAGGTGTTCTCATTGTTCAACTCCCACTTATGAGTGAGAACATGCAGTGCTTGGTTTTCTGTTCCTGTGTTAGTTTGCTGAGAATGATGGTTTCCAGCTTCATCCATGTCACTGCAAAGGACATGAACTCATCCTTCTTTATGGATGCACAGTATTCCATGGTGTATATGTGCCACATTTTCTTTATGCAGTCTATCATTGACGGGCATTTGAGTTGGTTCCAAGTCTTTGCTATTGTGAACAGTGCTGCAATAAATATACGTGTGCATGTGTCCTTATAGTAGAATGATTCATAATCCTTGGGGTATATACCCAGTAATGGGATTGCTGGGTCAAACAGTATTTCTAGTTCTAGATCCTTGAGAAATTGACACACTGTCTTCCACAATGGTTGATTAATTTACATTACCACCAACAGTGTAAAGGCGTTCCTATTTCTCCACATCCTCTCCAGCATCTGTTGTTTCCTGACTTCTTTTTTTTATTTTAAATACACTTTATTGTGTATGTTTTAAGTTTACATCATAATATTATGGGACAAATAGGGTAAAATGGTTGCTATAGTGATGGAAATTCACATATATTGGTGCATATACTTTTTTCTTGACCTCTTGTCAAAATTCTCTTAAGCTAAAATTTACTTATTTAACACAAATCTCTGATCCAATACAATTGTATTAACTATAATCCTCATGTTATACATTATATCTTTAGACTTGTTCATACGACATATCTGCTATTTTGCATGTTTCGACCTATAATACATATACCATATACTCATTTCCTCTGGCCAAATACCCCACTTCTAGTTGCTAATGTTTTATTTTATTTTATTTTTTTTTAATTGCAAAAGTAAGATTATTATTATTATTATTATTATACTTTAAGTTCTAGGGTACATGGGCATAACGTGCAGGTTTGTTATATATGTATACTTGTGCCATGTTGATGTGCTGCACCCATCAACTCGTCAGCACCCATCAACTTGTCGTATACATCAGGTATAACTCCCAATGCAATCCCTTCCCCCCCCCCCATAATAGGCCCTGGTGTGTGATGTTCCCCTTCCCGAGTCCAAGTGATCTCATTGTTCAGTTCCCACTATGAGTGAGAACATGCGGTGTTTGGTTTTCTGATCTTGCAATAGTTTGCTGAGAATGATGGTTTCCAGCTGCATCCATGTCCCTACAAAGGACACAAACTCATCCTTTTTTATGGCTGCATAGTATTCCATGGTGTATATGTGCCACATTTTCTTAATCCAGTCTGTCACAGATGGACATTTGGGTTGATTCCAAGTCTTTGCTATTGTGAATAGTGCCGCAATAAACATACGTGTGCATGTGTCTTTGTAGTAGAATAATTTATAATCCTTTGGGTATATACCCAGTAGTGGGATGGCTGGGTCATATGGTACATCTAGTTCTAGATCCTTGAGGAATTGCCATACTGTTTTCCATAATGGTTGAACTAGTTTACAATCCCACCAACAGTGTAAAAGTGTTCCTATTTCTCCACATCCTCTCCAACACCTGTTGTTTCCTGACTTCTTAATGATTGCCATTCTAACTGGTGTGAGATGGTATCTCATTGTGGTTTTGATTTGCATTTCTCTGATGGCGAGTGATGATGAGCATTTTTTCATGTGTCTGTTGGCTGTATGAATGTCTTCTTTTGAGAAATGTCTGTTCATATCCTTTGCCCACTTTTTGATGGGGTTGTTTGTTTTTTTCTTGTATATTTGTTTGAGTTCTTTGTAGATTCTGGATATTAGCCCTTTGTCAGATGAGTAGGTTGCAAAAATTTTCTCCCATTCTGTAGGTTGCCTGTTCACTCTGATGGTAGTTTCTTTTGCTGTGCAAAAGCTCTTTAGTTTAATTAGATCCCATTTGTCAATTTTGGCTTTTGCTGCCGTTGCTTTTGGTGTTTTAGACATGAAGTCCTTGCCCATGCCTATGTCCTGAATGGTACTACCTAGATTTTCTTCTAGGGTTTTTATGGTATTAGGTCTAACATTTAAGTCTCTAATCCATCTTGAATTAATCTTCGTATAAGGGGTAAGGAAAGGATCCAGTTTCAGCTTTCTACTTATGGCTAGCCAATTTTCCAGCACCATTTGACTTTTTAATGATCACCATTCTAACTGGCACGAGATGGTATATCATTGTGATTTTGATTTGCATTTATCTAATGACCAGTGATGATTAACATTTTTTCTTATGTTTGTTGGCTGCATAAATGTCTTCTTTTGAGCAGTGTCTGTTCGTATCCTTTGCCCACTTTTCGATGGGGTTGTTTTTCTCTTGAAATTTGTTTAACTTCTTTGTAGATTCTAGATATTAGCCCTTTCTCAGATGGATAGATTGCAAAAATTTTCTCCCATTCTGTAGGTTGCCTGATCACTCTGACAATAGTTTCTTATGCTGGAACATTCAGCTTTAACGAGTCAGGGGCAAACCAGGTGAAAAGAGAGTCTAGTGGTAAAGACTGTGTTATGAAAGCCTCACAGAGGAGCTTGGGTTTATCCTGAAAGCAATAAGGAGTCCTGAAGGGTTTTAAACTAGAGTGACATGTTCACATTTGTGTTTCAGAAAGAACATTGTGGGAGTGCTACTGGAAGCAAGGGGGCAGGAAGAGAAACCAGCCATGGGGCTAATACAGAATTCTAGGAAATAGGAAATAAGGGGTCTGCTTAAGGCAGCTGGCAGTGATGATGGAGTAGCAAACAGATACAAGAATTATTAAGAAGGCAGAATTCAAAAGATTGCTTTCTCTAAAATTATCTTATTGAACTACTGCAATATTTATTTTTTCTTAACAGTTGGGGGCTTCTAGTTTCAAAGAACTACTGCTTAAATAGCCTATTCTGAACTAAGAACTATAAAGAAAAAGACACTAAATATTTGCTAAATGTTAAACATCTTATTTAGATGAGAGAGGGGTTTTTTTAATTTAATGTATTTATCTAGCTAAATTTTTTGTTTTGCAATTAACCTAAATGCTCTTCTTCAATTTATTTTGTTATCTAGGCTCAGTATTAATTTCAGTCAGGATTTCACTGTTTTAAGTCAAAATATCACAAAACACAGAGTAACAACAATACAATCTTTAAAATAAGTTTAAAGAGGATGTAGCCAGAATCTCCTTACTCCTGATGTTTCTTAGTAATTTTCTACCCAGTGACTCTCCAACCTGCTCCTTGGCTATTAATTCCCACTTGCCCATGCTGTTGAACCCAATCTCCCTCTCACACTGCAAAATCCCATTGTAGTGGTCCCTATACCTAGCACGATTGAATAATTTTTCTTTAACAAATCTCATCATCCAGATACACCTGTTGATGTGTAAAATATTACACGAACAAAAATCAATAATTTCAAGTAAAAAGTAAACCCAAACATTGAAGAAAGGTCTAAAATGAGAAGTTTCTGCCTCTCTACACTCAGTTCTAACCATCCCTCTCCCCGAAGATAAGCATTGTTAAGTTTTTCTGATCTCTTCCAAATAAATGTATATGAAATTCTGTTCTTGAATTTGCACTAAAACAATGATACTATATACACCATTCTGCAACTTGCTTTTCTCATGTAATTATATCTTGTACATCTTTCTATATCTGCACATACAGACCCACCTCCTTCCATTTCATAGAAGTGACATAATTCAACTAGTTTCTCATTGATGCATTTCCTGCTTTTTTTCCTATTGCATATAATACTGCAATATCATTGTGTGTATGTACCACGCATGTATGTTCATCTTGGCAAACTTTGAAAATATATTCTTATAGTAAATTACATGCATTTAAAAGTTTTGATGGAAGTGGAAAATTGCCATTCAGAATGTTCACCTCAATTTATATATCCACAAAAATTGTATGAAAGTACCCTTTTGTGGCCGGGGCAGTGGGCTCACACCCTGTTAATCCCAGCACTTTGGGAGGCCCCCAAGATGGGCCAGATCACGAAGGTCCAGGAGATGGAGACACCTGGCTAACATGGTAACCCGTCTCCTTACTAAAAATACAAAAAGGCGGGCCCGGTGGCTCAGCCTGTAATCAGCACTTTGGGAGGCCGAGAACGGGCGGGGAATTCACCGAGAGGGTCAGGAAGAATCGAGACCAATCCTGGGGCTAACCAGTGAAAACCCGTCCTCCTACTAAAAATACAAAAACTAGCCCCGGTTGCGAGGGTGGCCGGGGCCACCTGTTAAAGTCCCCAGCTACTCCGGGAGCTGAGGCCGGGAGATATGGCGGCAAACCCGGGAGGCGGAGCTTGCAGTGGAGCCTTTGAGATCGGCCCCCACTGCAACTCCAGTCCGGGCGACAGAGCGAGATCTCCGCCTCAAAAAAAAAAATACAAAAAAAAATACAAAAAAAATCAGCCGGGCATGGTGGCAGGTGCCTTTGGTCCCAGCTACTCGGGAGGCTGAGGCAGGAGAATGGCGTGAACCCAGGAGTTGGAGCTTGCAGTGAGCCGAGATTGCCCCCCTCCCCCCCAGTTTGGGGGAAAGAGAAAAACTCTTTTTAAAAAAAAAAAAAAAAAAAAGTACGCTTTTGCTTCTATCCTAGACAACACTGGTGTCAAAACTTGTTTATTCCAAAAGGCAAAAAAGGAAGAAAAGGTATAAAAGTGTTTTTATTTGTTTCTTTTTTTTTTTAACGACATAAATATAACAGCTTCCCAGAGGAGTTGTCAATACATTTCCCTCTATCCTCTTGGCCTGTTCCTGGACTCTATTTTGTTCCATTTATCTATATGTTATTTCTCCCATATCAACAGTCTTCCAAATAAAATAACTAGGTTTTTTAAAGTGTATGTGTTCGAATGTTGTGGATTGTTTGGCTGCAAATGAGAATCAGGACTAATACCCCTCTATCACTCTTTTCCAGAATTTTCATGAGTATTTTCATATTTTTAGGCAAACTTTTCAATTTAAAAAAATTCTGCCAGCATTTTAATTGGGACTTCATTGAATACACTAAGGAAAACTGATATTTTTACTTTATTATATTTTCCTACTCTAGGGCATGTTCTAATTTTTTAGCAAAAGTAAATTATCTGTAAAGTCTAAAGTATTTGTAACTCCCCTTGACTAATTTGACTGTATACTGGACCACCCTGAAGACCACTGGTTGAAGGGATAAAATGCAAATCTCTTGGTGAAACCCAGACAGCCCTCTATGATGCAGCAGAATAGACTCCACACTGCCAAAGACAGGGAGTCCCAGTCACTGTCATCTATGTACATGGAGCTGTGTACTGAGGCAGCCCTGAGCCTCCATCCAATTCCATCTCTTACAGTTTTCCCTATCAAAGCCTATGTTTTGGCCACACTGAAATACTGGAGTTCCCAAACAAGTCACACAGTTTCACTTCTCATCTTTGTACCTTCTCTTCCCTTTGCCTAAAGTGTCTTCTGGCCTTCATTCAAATTCTATGGGTCAAGCATTTTATCAGGTCTGGAAAAAATTCAATAAACTGTTTAAGATGTATTTGCTGAAATTAAACTTCTATTTTACAGTTTTTGCAAGTGGGTAAGAATCAAAGCAGCGATTCACTCTACTCCAGATGAACTGCTCCCACTGCTGCCACAACAGACCCTCCTCAGAGCCCTGAGGAGCAACACTGTCAGTATCTCATGCTCCTCTCGTTCCCCAAACCCAGCTTTTCCTTCATCTTTCCTCCCGCCTCCCAGTAAAGGCCAGTCTTGTCCAATCTGTGAAGCTGCCTTTCCATCACATGGGGTCTGGGTGGGATCCTGGTCCCATGGCTTAAAGACCAAATTACCTTGGACACTTAAATTCATCTTTATGTGGCAACTTTAGCTACTTCACAGGACGTGCCATGGCATTTTAACTGTAATATGTTGGAGAGGCATTATAGCTACTATTACTCTAACACATTCAAGAGGCTACCTTATTGTTTCATGAAAGTTAAGCTATTTGTGTTATTTCCATGAAATCTGAAATACCCATCAATTTGGAGGAGGGATATCTCAGTTGGTTAAAATTTGAGTCCATAAAGTTTTCTTAAAAGGAAAACTGATTATACATTTTTAGCCACACAGTAGTTTTCAGTGGGAGACAGAAATGCTTGGCCCTACTCTCACCCCTAGGAATATTTCGAAACTGGTGGGGAGAGGTTTTGGTGTCACAAGGTCCTGGAATGCTACTAGCACTTGACATCTGGGAGCCTGGGATGCTAAATATACCTCAGAAACACCCCAGTAGGGACACACTGAAAACAAGACTTCAGACTAAACACATAAAAAAGTATTAATAATTCCAGGCCGGGCGCGTTGGCTCACGCCTGTAATCCCAGCACCCTGGGAGGCCGAGGCGGGCGAATCACGAGGTCAAGAGATCGAGACCATCCTGGCTAACATGGTGAAACCCCATCTCTACTAAAAATACAAAAATTAGCCGGGAGTGGTTGTGGGTGCCTGTAGTCCCAGCTACTTGGGAGACTGAGGCAGGAGAATGGCGTGAACCCAGTAGGCGGAGGTTGCAGTGAGCCGAGATTATGCCACTGTACTCCAGCCTGTGCGACAGAGTGAGACTCCATCTCAAAAAAAAAAAAAGTACTAATAATCCCAAGGTAAAAGCACTACCTGCCTAGACCAAAAATTACAGTTAGGAGAACACAGAATGGAGTTAGTATAGGAAAAAAAAAATGACACTAAGAGAAACTATGGATTAAATAGAATAAGCATTCATCTCACAATCTTAATATTCTTATTTTTAATAGCAAATCATCTTTAATATAACTAATACAAAGTTAAGCATGTATTACCCATACTTAAACTGTGTAATATGAATTAAAGTGGATTGTTACTTATTACTGATTTTTGTATTTGGTTATTATTAGCAATATGAAAATATATACTTAATAGTTTATCCAGAAACATTAAAGCCAAACCAAAACAAAAGTAGTGAAATTAGTTAAAACATGATTTTGTCTAGTTTTTCCAAAATCAAAATATACAACACATCAAATTATATATACCTTACCAATGCTCCATTACCAATACTCAGTAAACATTAATATCTAAAGATTAAAAATCTATAGTGTTTTATCCAATACTGCTGCTAAATATTTTTGGCTTACCTCATAAGGTAGTTTATCAAAATATCCATTATTTGGCCCTTCCCTGAGGACAGCACTGCTAAACTTTTTGTTAAGATTGTCCATTCCACAACCATCCTTTTCTTCATAGGCATCGTCTTCTATATCATTCATGTCAATAAGTGAAGTCTTGAGAGAAAGCACTGGCTTGTCCTTCACACCATGTAGCACAACTGCATCTAATTCAGTGTAATAATCCAGAAGAGAACTATTTACTTCCAGTCGTATAAGATTTGTGGGAAAATTTATCTGCTTAATACAAGGTTTAAACTGGCGAGCTTGGGAAGCATTCAACTTCGTAGGTCTCTCTGACCAAAGAATCTCCCATCTGCCAAAAAAAGAAACTTCCCTATAATACAGTTTAGAATGAGATCTACTGGTCCCTTAAGGTTATAGCCCCATGCCCAATATGTCACAGTGTGAAACAAAGTAATCAAAATAAATAGAATCCAATATAAGTATTGTTCCCAAGATATAAAAAACTTTAAAAAACCAAATGCCACAGACCTTATTACTTAATTTATTTTTATAAGTCCCCAAACAGTCCTTTTTTTATAGATTTCACATTGGTCAGTTTAAAAACTGGAACATGTAGTTAGAGGTAGCTGAACAACATTCCATTTTACAAGATAAGTAAACCCAAAGTAAGAATAAAACACACGAAGATGAAGCTCTCCTGTGTACACGGCTTAAACCAACTGCAGAAACTAAACTGATCATTTTGCTTCACAAAGGTCTCCTACTCCAGCCTTTCCATTTCTGTCACTAGCCTCATATAAATGCAAAATTTTCATATTCTTTTTCTCTTTATTTTATCAAATCATGAAGTTTCATCAAATTTTTCAAGAAAGTGTTTCTTATATATGCCCTTCTCCTGAATTTCCATTTTTGCCATCTTTAAGTTATTCTTATGTCCTTAGTATCTAGCAAATATCTAAACACATAAAAGGGGAATAACATTCTCCTATTCCTCCAAATGAACTCCTGCTTCCCAGCCAGATTAATCATTATTTTCCATGCAATAAACTTACTTCCACCTTTATGTCTTTGCTCGTGTTATCTTCCTCCCCAGGAAATGCCCAACCTACTATTATCTGCCTATCTATTCTTCAAGGCCTAACTTATCTCCATATAAGTCTTCTTATAGAACTATTTTCCAAAATTAAAGATTCTTCATAATCATAGTATCATCAGGTACTTAATATACTCATATGTCAGTTAACTATTTCTCTAATATTGTTTCTAATAGAGAAGAGAAAATTAGAAACATTTAAAAAATACTTCAATTATCATCCTTCCTCTATTCCTAATTATTTACTGTGGCTAGTAAAATTTTTTAATAAAGATTTTACATCAAAGAATAAGAATATTTTAAGTCTCTCAATATACACTACAAATTGCTTTCAAAAAAGCTTATGCCAATAGTACATAAGAATGATCACTGAAAGCATTAAAAATAATCTCTAGTTTGATTGTGAGCCATATTTCCTTATGATGTAATTTGTAATTCACTGATCACTAATGACACTTAATTTTTTTATATACTCATTAATTACATGAGATTTTTTTCCACCAATAAATTGTTCGTTTATTTTCCTGGCCCAATGACCTACTGAGATCTAAGTAAAAACTGATCATGGCAAAGCATAGAGGAAACTGAAAAAAAAAAAAAAAAAAAAAAATTTGAAATTCAAGGGAGAAATCAGAGCCGAAACTATAGAAGCCATCAACATATAGGTACTCCAACTGTTTTTAGGCCCAAGAAGGGACCAAGAAAAGTATATAGCCACAATCTTGGAAGAATGGAGAGGGAAGTATGGCAATTTCCACCTCCAGGAATAAAAGCAAGCTCCAAAGGAATTCTAATAAACATATAACGAAGGGAATCAGGAACCACAGAACAGGGAACTTTAACAGCAGGGACTTTTATTAAAGTGTCTAGAACGTTTAAAATCCCATACTTGTTATTTTTGCTGATTCTCTCCTGAAATGTAGGAATAAAATGCCTCAAACATAAATAGCCTGTGAGTACTTGTATTCAGAGGCAACAATAAAGTAGCAATGGAGAAATTAGTTACACCCTATAACCAATCTTGCAAGGCAGGGAAAGAGTTCCAAAGAATAGAGCAGGCTGTGGCAGGTTTAATGAGGAAAGAGAAGCAGGTGGGTATCTTCTTCCAGTGACAAGGCAGAAAAACAAACCTGGAGTGCCAACCTGAACCTAAGAAGTGTCCCTAGAGATTAGCTTGTAAAATCAAAGGTTCCTAACAAAGGAATTGATTTGAATAACTCTAATGTAAATATATGCAGTAAAACAGAGCTAGTCATATAGGTGCTGGGGAACAGAAGCATGAAACATCTACAACAACACTGGTGAGAAAATTCAAATTTTGGTCTTACTCTTTCGTCACTACTGCAAATTGACACCAGACAATGCTGGAGGAACATCTCCAAGAAACAAGGACCCCTCAAGACCCTGTGAAATAACCACCTATACTGGTTTACAGCACATGTGAACCAAACCAATCTTTTTGTTTAGTTTCAATGGGGAGTTTTGTGAGGCCTAAGAAAAACACTGAAAATATAATATAGAAATAACCTCTGCCAAGTTCTTAGCAATAAATAAATATGCACACAATACAGGTCTTCACGTATAATTTGAAATGCATTATAATGTAAATCAAATTAAAAAATTATAAATATAAGTAATAAAGACATTGATTAGAACATAAATATTCCATTTTAATAATGTATTAATAATCTACAAAACTCCTCTCTAGCTACGTTGCAGAACACGCAAAATAGACAGGGTTGAGATGATGCTTTAAACCGACTTCCTTAACATTTCTAGTATGTTTAAACGTATTAGAATTAATGTTATTTTAGTATCATTCTTGCTTCTGACTTCTATATAGCATGAAGATTATTTAGTTACACATATATCAGAAGCTGCAAAATTATACTTAAAGTAGAATATCAGGATCGTACCTGTCTTTAGAAAGATTTAAAATATGTCTAAATATTAAAATTTGCAAGTAAATCATTAGTTTTATATTTTACTTTTATTTTCTTGATAACCTAAAAGCAACAAGAAAAAAAAAGACAAAAATTATTTCTAGGTCTGTGGACACTTGAATTAATATTAACTATGAGACCAATACAGATTTTCTGCTCTCTGCATTAAAGTTTTTGTTTAAAATTCCCCAACAGAGCTAAATGTATCATTTCAAAGTTAAAAGAGAAAGGTATCTATCTTACCCAACAAGAGAATATTCTAATTTCTTTTATTCTGGAAAACTAAAGCCAGAAAATAAAACTAGTCAGTGACAACAAGAAAACAAACATAAACACATGCACATGTACACAGGGGTACACACACATACACACGCACAAACACACACACATTCTGGAGAAAGCCCGACTCTTTTAATTCTCTAGCCCCAGGGCAGAGTTGATATGATTAAACTCCTTTAAGTCATGGCCTTTGTAATATGTACATTTACATGTTTAGTATTATGCTCATACACTGTATTTATCTACTGGACAAATCTGACAAACTCTAATGTACTCTTTAAGTATTTTAAATCTCGAGTATCACATGTGCAAATTTCAGCCTAGAATGTCTTTGAGACTAGGCTTACAGTCTGCATGTGGAGCACTCAATTCTGGGATGGTAACCAGCACAGCCCATTTAATGTTCTTTCTGTTGATTGTACTGGATGACTACTATGTGTCCAGTGCTCAGAAACAATAAACCATTCTCTCTATGACTGTTGACTTGTTGTTATACCACTGAGAAACCTTCTCCAGGGCAACCAGGAAGCAGTGAGTAGATGAGAGGAAGAGAGATGTTTCATTAATGGAAACCAAAGAAAGCAAGTTTTCTAACCTGTATTGAGGCTTGAAGCCAGGCAGATGAGTACAAAAAGGTTCCCTGCAACCAAAATTTATCCTAGCCAGTAAGTATATCTAGCAGCCAGCAAAGAAAGTTATCTTGCCAACCCTGTTCCATTTCACTAGCTGAAAGTAAAGGAATAGTATAGGAAAACAGAAATAAAAGTAAAAAGTATTCTGACAGGTCTATCTATTCACTCCCTGCCTCCCAGACCATTTCTAATTGGAAACTAATAAACTAGCATGTACTTAAAAAAAAAAAAAAAATTAACTAGCGAAGAGCTTGGTCAATTCTGAGTTAAATGACAAAATCATGTTTCTTGGCCCACAGAGTCGAAAGGACCAGGTCATGACAAATTTGTGAAATCGTTACTTAAGCAACTCGATTTGGTAGCAAATTCTATGAAAGCCTCTTTTTTTCTCCCTGCTTTCTTATTTCAATATTATATAGTTGGAGTGCTTTGTACACTGAAAAAAAATTCTACACCATTAAATTTCATTCCCAAATAACTTTATCCCAATTGGTTTCTTTAATCTGACCTCTATTTGTCATCATCTTCTTCCCCTTTTCCTTGTCTCTCTCTTCCAAATGGTAACCCTGACCTAGCCTACTTTCTGAGTCTTACATAGGCATCCATTAAGATATTATTCAGAGGACTAGGGCACTCTAAAATCTGCAACCTCCACCTTCTGGTTTCAAGCGATTCTCCTGCCTCAGTCTCCTGAGTAGCTGGAATTACAGGCGCCCACCACCATGCCTGGCTAATTTTTGTATTTTTAGTAGAGATGGGGTTTCACCATGTTGGCCAGGCTGGTCTCGAACTCCTGACCTTGTGATCCACCCACCTCGGCCTCCCAAAGTGCTGGGATTACAGGCATGAGCCACCATGCCCGGCCTTTTTCTTTTCCTCTTAGTAAGGTATTAGGCAAGAAATGAAAAGACTTTAAGATCTGGTAGAACTGCCTGTAACTTTTCCACTTCATTTACTGAACAAAGAAATGCAATCACATGAAATAGGAAAAGACTGGTTTTAAATTTTAAATGTTCTGGGACTAAAAGTAGTTAATTTCCTGCAAATTCCTGAGCTACTCCAACACACTCTTGTTTGTTAACTTCTAAGCGGGGGATATAAAATTAAAATAATAGGCAGTGCAGCCCAGTGGTTCCCAAACAGTAGTACAGGATGGAGTTTTCCATCACTAAATGTGAGAATGCACATTTAGTATGTACCTATCACACATATATGTTCTTATAAAATTGAAAAAAATCTTTATTCAAGATTCTGATCATGCTAATTTCTTGGTACAAACTGAGTTGCTTAAGTAATCATTTCACAAATTTGTCATGATCTGGTCCTTTCGACTTTGTTGGCGAAGAAACATGATTTTGTCATTTAACTCAGAATTGATCATGCTCATCACTGGTTAATTTTTTTTTAAAACAGATGCATAAACTTTTATGAAATGATGGTGATGATAGATAAAATTGGTATTTTGTCTTTTCACTGTACAGTAATTTAGCACAGTAAATAATCTGACAAGTCTATGAGTTCCCTAATGTTTATGATCATTATTATGTTACTAGTTTATTGTGACTGACTCCTCCCACCTGAACTCCATTCACCTGCACACCCTCCATCTCATCAGTTCTATGTGCCACCCTGCACATGGGCTTGCTTTGCTCCTAAGGGTTTACACCTACAACCTTCTTCACAAAACTACCTTGGGCTTCATCTAGGGAGTGACATGTTGCCTGGAAGATTGGCAGTCCCCATTCCCACCCTTCCAGCCCATGGTCGAAGTCTGGTTGGTGCAGGAGTACGAGAGCCCAGCTCTCTAGCAACTTTGCCTCCCAGCAGACTGGGACTTCACACGATATTGCATCCTTGCTTGACTTTTTCCCATCGTGCTTTCTCTACTTCCCTACTAGCTTCTCCCACAGTTTTTTCATAATAAATTGCACAGGAATAGTCGCCTCAAGATATTCTTCTGGGAAGCTGGATCCAAAATATCTATAAAATCCCAAAGTCTAGAAACCACTAGTTTAAATCTTAAGAATGTCACTCCCATGTCTGTATTCGCCAATAGCTTATTCTCTGCATTCTTGGACTTTTCTCACTTCTTCAAACACCATGATCTTAGCTCACGATCTCACCTTCAAATGTGCTGTCATCTCTCCTCCTTTCTTATCCACACTGGAGCCTCACTTAACCCTCAGGTCGCAGGTAAGTCACTTCCCCAGGGAAGCCTTCTCTGAGCCCCTAGTTTAGGTTCTCCCCTCTGCCAATACATGGTCTTCATGGTCCTCTTCTAGGCTGGCCTGTAAGCTCAAAAAAGAGCCATCTCTGTCTGACTCTCTACTTGGTTCCTAGCAGTGAACTAGCAGAGAGGGTGTTCAATAAATGTTTCTGACTGTATAAAAAAATTCACCCAAATGTTAACAGTTACTGAATTTGGTCAAAAGAATTACAGATATTTTTTCATATATATTTTCCTTTTTTTGTATTTTCTAGCTTCTTTCTAAACAATGAAACAGCTATTGATTTCTTAATCAGTAAAATTTAAAAGGCTTTTCATATACCTTAATAATATATTGGTCACCTTTTTTTCTCTTAAAATGTAGTGATATTTTCAGTAGACTAAAGCTGAAAATAAGTAAAGAAAATTAGAGATACATGTATAAATAGAGTTTTAACTTTAATCACAATCACACACCAATAACTCTCAGTAACCCAAGAGCATGATTTATACTTAAAATTAGTTATGCAGCTGTTAAGTTTTACACTGGAGAAAACACATTACATGTTCCATTGATCTGATCCCTAAATCTTTTCAGATTCTTGGAAAAAAGTGGATAACTTTGTAAGAAGAATGACAGAGTCCTAATAAAACAATTCTCATGTAAGAAAAGATCCTGCCATGCACGGTGGCTCATGTCTATAATCCCAGCACTTTGGGAGGCCGAGGCGGGCGGATCACCTGAGGTCAAGAGTTCCAGACCAGCCTGCCCAACATGGTGAAATCCCATCTCTACTAAAACTATAAAAATTAGCCAGGCATGGTGGCACACACCTGTAATCCCGGCTATTCAGGCAGCTGAGGCAGGAGAATCTCGTGAACTCAGGAGGCAGAGGTTGCAGTGAGCCGAGACCATGCCACTATACTCTAGCCTGGGTGACAGAGAGAGAGACCCTGCCTCAAAACAAAACAAAACAAAAGATCCTACCCCAGTAATACTTTTTTCTTCTTCTTAGGGAGAAAAAAAAATCTGATTTTAATTAAAGTATGCTGGCTTTCTGAGTTTAAAAAATGACTAATAACATTATTTGCAATGAATTATTAGGTAGTTCCGGGGAAAAAAAGTAAAGATTATACCAGCAATCTTCAAGTTGAGCTGTACTCTGTATGCTTTCTGGCAGGCCCTGGAAGTGTTCCCTTAGAGATGAGGGGACAGAGACATCAGAGGAGCAGCATGTTACAGAGGTAGCAGCTGACCCCTGCCTACCTCCTCCTGCACTGGCAGCTGGCCATCCTACAGTTGAACAGGCGTCCTGATCTGCTCTCAGGCTAGAATAAGCTCCTGAGAGCGGGGATTTTTATTTATGTTGTTCATTGCTCACTGACACATCTCTAATACCTAGAACAACACCTAGCACATGGTAGACACAAATATTTAATGAATGAGTGATTTAATAAAGTGATATAAAGTCCTAGAAACTGCTAAGATTCATAAGTAATAGAAAAAATCGGCAAATAATATGATCAGATAGTTAAAGGAAAAAGAAATATAAATGGCTTTTAAACATATGAAAAGACTTCAGCCTCAGAGATAATAAAAGAATTTTAACAGTTAACATGAGATAACATTTTCACCTATTAAATTGCAAAATATTGAAATTTATTAACATACTCTATAGGCGAGGCTTTGGCAAAACACTCATGTACATGCCCTGCTAGTGGGAATATAAATAGTACAGACCCTTTGGAGAGGAATTTGGCATTATATATCAAAATTACAACTGTTAAAAATTAAAATTAAATGTAATTAAAAATAAATTGTTAAAATGCAAAAACAAATGTTAAACATTACAAAATTATCAAATTATCCTTGGTTGAGTAACCTTCTTCTGGGAAATTTATCCCACATATATACTTGCACACATGTGAAGTGACTTACGATAAGGTAATTCCCTGCATTAATAACAGCAAAAGACTAGAAACAACTAAGTGCCCATCAATGGGGGACTAGTTAATAAGTTGGGGTTCATACACACTATGCATTACTTGCAACTGCAGGAAAAATGAGGACGCTCTCTTTGTACTTACATGAAAAGAACCAATATATACTACTATGTGAAACAAACAAGGTACAGTACAATGTGATAAATATGCTTACTTTTATGCATAAAAAAATAAAATTATATTTGTATTTGCTTATATCTGCACAAAGAAATTCTGGAAAGATACAAAATGAGCTGACAAAAGTGGTTTATTTGAGGGCAGAATGGGTCCTAGGCACATGGAGAACAGGGTATGTGCAAGACTGCATTATATTAATATTCTTTTAAATTAGGAGGTTGAATGACAAAAATGAGAGCCAAGGAGCTGCTATGCACAAAATAGGCTTGTAGGGAGAATGCATGAATTACTTAAAGCAACACTGATTTTTAAATGAATATGCTTGTTGCAAAAACATTCAACTAACATTAAACCAAATCCCCTAAGGACCTCCTCTGAAGTATCACTCACAGGCCTATTGTGAGTTGTTGAAAAGATTTAAAAGTAATAACATGATGCCGGTTTGAAAATATTTTCAAAGTCATATTTCATACTAACGTCTCAGAATGATCCCTATGAGTTCAAATTGTGTTTTTTGGTTTTGGTAAATTTTATGAGATGCAAATAGCATAAGCCATGAATTTTATAGTGTGAGGTATTACAGATATAAAGCCTGCATTAAATCTTTATATGAGTGATCTCTCTTCCCCATCAGAAAACTAAGGAATATTTTCAAAATCAAATTCATGTAAATCACTAAAAAGAATGCTTGCAATAAAAAAGATATCCAATATTAAAACAACCAAAACCTTTCTACTATATAACTTAGGTCATTAAAAAATTAGTCTTACCTTACTTCAGTTGGTGGATTTGGGGAATAAGGATTTGCAGAACAAGCGAGAATTCTGATGACTGCTCCAGGATGATAGGTTTCTAGAACATGAACAGCTGTAGGATACACCTGTTGTTCAAAAGTAAGTTCCACATAGTCCTGGCTCTGAAAATTAGGTGGCGTCCTCTTGAATGGCAAGGAAGCACTAGGACACTGATCCCACCATGTCCCATAAGTTCGAAACACAGCTGTCTGAGTAAAGTCACCAGAACTTGGGAATACATTTGGTACGCCAGCCAAATTCCACATAGTATAGGACATACTATTCTCACTTCCATAATGGGAACTGAAATCCACTACTTCTTTGGCATACTGGACCACCTCCGCATTGAGAGGGGAAGTCCGGCTGTTTGATTCTATAGTTCTATGGCTGTTCATCATCTCTCCTCTTGTAGCTGTCCTGGCTCGGCGCCGAAGGCATATATAATAAAACATAGTCAGAACTGTTAACATGGGAAAGACCGGTGACATCTAGATGTGAATTATGAAGCTTCAAAAGGTCAGGTGTCCTCAGTAAGACGCATGAACTCTTTGAAGGATGTTCTAAAAAAATGAATGGCTTCGTGAAGTAAAATAATTTAAATAAGCCGAAAAATGCATGGATAAGGTAACAAACAGGCTCTACCCTCAATGTAATTTCCCAGAATGAAACTAAAAACACAAGTTTTAAAATACAAATGTGAAGTCTGGTATAAATAAATGTTCTAATGTATTTTTAAGAAGGCTAAATATTGTTATGTATACAATACGGGAAGCAAAACTATATTATAAGGCAATGGAAGATATATAATCCAAAAAGCCGTATTTTATACAAAATTATAGCCATCACTCAAGAAATACTAAGTCTTTGAATCTGAAATTAAAATTATTTAAATTATATGGTGAACCACTAAAATACTGCTGTAAATTCAAAAGAATCTTAGGCATTGCTGTAATTTTACATGTTAACAAATAATTCCCTACTGTTAATTATTACTCTCTTCCAAACATACTAAATTCAGATTTCACGTTATGGGAATATAGTTTTTTTGGTGCTGTCAGTTAATCCAGATGAACTAAATTAACTGCCGTACACATCACAGATCACCAGACAGTGTTTAATTTATAACTCTTAGCATTATTTGTTAGGGCAGTCCACGGCTGGCTGGCATCTGGTTTGTTGCCAGCTACTCTTAGAAATCACTCACCCCGGATAGAATGGCCACAGGATACACATGGGAAATGCAAAAGTTGGCATTCATCCATGTACCCTGAAATTTGCATGCTGACTTCCGGTATAAATGCTGACATGTGACATTCTTTTACCTGTAAGACAAGAGTTTTGGAAAATATTTTTATGTCCAAGTTTCAAAGTCAAAATATCCAAAAATATGATTATAAGTAAACAGTTATTCAACCTTTCAAATCAAACAGGCCACATGTTTCTATTTTGTACACAATTTTAAATAATGTAAAATAATGTATTTTTTAAATGTTATGCTAAAATATAATAAAGATTTAATAATGAACACTATCTATAGAGAGGTTGCAAACTCACAGCTTTTGTTTCAAACTATGTTTGCATACATATTTTACTGAGGCCAAACAGTGTTTTTCAAAAATTTGATCTAGTTTGTAACCTTTAACAATCAACAAGACCTCAAGAGGCATGAGCTCTCTCAGTGGCCACTCTTGTTCCCAGCCAGCTTCACTCATTTACAACATGGGCTGGAGCCCATCCTCATTGAGTAGGTAAACTTTTGTTGACAAAAACAAGGAACTATAAAACAAACTTATTTTACACCTATAAAGTCTTGAGTTTAACTTCTAAGAAAGGAGATGTACCAACTTTTCTTTCTTTTTTTTTTTTTTTTTTGAGTCAGAGTCTTGCTCTTGTCGCCCAGGCTGGAGTGCTGTGGCACGATCTCGGCTCACTGCAACCTCTGCCTCCTAGTTTCAAGCAATTTTCATGACTCAGCCTCCCAAGTAGCTGGGACTACAGGCATACGACACCACGTCCAGCTAATTTTTTGAGTTTTTAGTAAACACAGGGTTTCAACACGTTGGCAAGGCTGATTTGAACTCCTGACCTCATGTGATCCGCCTGCCTCGGCCTCCCAAAGTGCTGGGATTACAGGCATGAGCCACCATGCCCGGTCCCAACTTTTCTTTAATAGAGTGATGTACTAGTCTTCCAAAACTTTAGCACTAAGATTATAAAACATTATTTGCACTAAATGTCCCTTCCACTCAAAAACCTCCAATGCCTTTTTCTTACCTACAAGATATAATCTAAATTCTTTGGTTTGGTATTTTAAGGCTCTCTGCAAGCTGGACCAATCTCTTTTTGTCTAACCCACCAAACCCAATCAGGTTCTAACTAAGCTTCGTATTTTACATTAAGTCTCGCTTCCTCTATCATTTCTTTTCTAACCACTTTTTGCCACATCAGTAGCCTTACTTTCTGACACCTACTGGCACTGCATTTCTGTAAGACATACATACCTTAGTTCCACTAGGGTTTATATTAGGAGTAAGTCTCTTGAAGGAGGGAATCTAGCCAAAGATCTTTATTTCTCAAAGTACACAGTACATAATAGGCACAAAATACTTGACATGTTGATAGAAAGGTGATGAGCAAACTAAAAAATTGTAAAAATCCAAAATAATTTTAAATTGTATAACAGCATCCCTTTGCGTCTCATTCCCAGACAGATCCAAACACACTGAAATGCTTAAAAATACAAGCACTGAAATGCTACTTAAAGAACTGAACTTGAAACAAGTGCAGAGAATCCACAGTTGTAAGAAACTAAGAAGAAAGTCAGCTGGGCGTGGTGGCTCACACCTGTAATTCCAGCACTTTGAAAGGCCGGCAGGTGGATCACCTGAGGTCGGGAGTTTGAGACCAGCCTGACGAAAATGGAGAAACCCATTTTCCACTGAAAATACAAAATTAGCCGGGCATGGTGGCACATGCCTGTAATTCCAGCTACTCAGGAGGGTACAGCAGGAGAATTGCTTGAACCCAGGCTGTGGAGGTTGCAGTGAGCCAAGATCGCGCCATTGCACTCCAGCCTAGACAACAACAGCAAAACTCTGTCTCAAAAAAAAAAAAAAAAAAAAAGTCAATGAGCAGAAAAAAGAAAGTCAATGAGCAGAGGTCAGGGGCTGAAGCTAACATGACTCATGGAACCAGTGATAGGCCATAATGGTTACAAGGGGGCTCCCTAACACCCAATGAGAGATGTTATTTCAAGACACCGGTCACAGTTGGAAGGACCTTCATAAAGCCAAAACTCTGAAAGGATCACCCTATCCATGAAACCGGGACTATAAAAACTTAGCTCACTGGCGAGGAAGCCCAAGTAGGCATGACATCAACATCAACTAAGGCAATGGGGGGAAAGTCACCAGAGGAAATCAGAACCATATTAGGCATGAACCACACACACAGTGTGGGACTAAATTCACACAACCTTCCTGGTTTAGAATCCCACCCTATCCTCATGCCAAAAACTGAAAAAAGAAAAGTAGTCCTGAACTGGTGAAACTTTAGGACCTGGTAAAAAGCAAATGTGGAAACTCCTTGCAGGAATGCTTCCAAAGCACAGAACAGACTAAACCTTTACTAATGATGCATCACAGTAATAAGTTACAGACCAGAATAGAAAATGAACCATGATGAGAGATAGTCAGTGGACTCACCAAATAGAGGGATTTACAGCACAAGAACAAGAAATAATGGAATAACCAGAATAAGACTTTTTCCAAAGAAGGGCAACAAAGCATATATTAAAATAAATAGGCTGGGCATGATAGCTCATGCCTGTAATCCCAACACTTTGGTAGGCCGAGGTGGGAGAATCACTTGAGCCCAGTGGGGTAGAAGTTGCAGTGAGCCAGGATTGCACCACTGCACTCCAGCCTGGTTGACAAAGCCAGACCCTGTCTCAAACAAACAAACAAACAAATAAATAAATAAGGTGTTTCTGTAGCATACACTTATTGGATGTATTCATGAGTCAATGAACCAGATTCACCTCAGGACATATTATACCAAATACTGAAGTATGTCATGTTATAATTGGGGGAAAAAGTAACTACCTGTTATATTACTTCTTTATTCAAACATTTCACCTACCATGAGTATAAATCTGTCAAATTAAAAAAATATATATTTAAGGCTGAGGCTGGAGGATCACTTCAAGGCTGTAGTGAGTCATGATCGTGTCACTGCACTTCAGCCTGGGCCACAGAGCAAGACTCTGTCTCAAAAACAAACAGACAACTTTTTGCAACTCAAGTCTCAATCCTTAACACAAAATTTGAAATGGCACAAATCTTTCTTTTACCATATACACTTTATTTCAAAATAGGGCTGCAGATAAATTAAGAATCATTTTCAAAGAAGTTACTTGAGTCTCCTCTTTTCAAAAGAAAAAATTAACAATTAAGTTAAAATGCAAAATAAAATTTAGGAAATAAAGAACAACGTATAACACATATTCAAATCAATTGACAAATCAGCTAATTTGGAAGACTATGGATGTGTTATTCCTGGAAACTATCAAAGGAAGCACAGAAAACCATCTGCCACAGTGGATGAATAAGTTGACTGCTTAATCTTTGGACATCATGTCTCACTCCACGGTCTATAAATTGCTTCAACTAAGATCCTCCCACTTTCTTTATAAAACTGTGTTTATCAAAAAGTAAAACAGTTTTTTAAAACCAAAGAAATATCTGCAAAATAAGATATCATCATTCATGTGAATTTTCACAAGCATTTTTGGCAAAAAGATTTTAGACAAATTGTAAAAGTCATATTCTGTTTGACATACCAAGCCACAAACTTTGAAACTGTTTCCCAGCTTTTACCATTGTAGATTATAAGATAATATCAAAAGCAGCAAGACTGTCATATGGGCAATATTATGTTTAAGCTGTGTTAAAGTTAAGCAAAATTTTGCATTGAGGCAACATATGTAAAAGTGAGTTATAAACTGTAAATATATGTATTATATGTTCAAACTTCTTCAATACAGAAATGTAAAATGGATGCTTTAGTTTTTTCCAACTATGGATAAAAATAATATTTAATGCTAATTTTTTCAGGAAATAAAGTTAAAATGGCAAAAGAAATTTTAAAGGAAGGAAATGCAGTGTATGATATACTGAAAAGCAAATATATTTATTCTTTTCCAGCAGTGCTATTCGGAAAATGTTACAGAAGTTAAAACCTGTTTTTGAAAATAAGCAAGGCATAGAAATAAAAAAGACAAACGTATAAACCCATTGCTAACGTCCTTCATTGATTCTCAACTCCTTTCCAATCTACTAAGATGACACATAAAAGTGTTTTAGGGGTGGGGAAGAACATATGGAGAAGAAAGGATAGCTCTCTCTACTTTTCCCTGGGAAATGAAGCTGAAAAAGGGAATGAAGCCATTGTCTCAGGACTCATGTGGGGAGCAACGACCAATGCAGAAGTCCAAATTGTCCAGGCGCTGTCTGGACTTCTGCCAAGGCATGGAGGCAATTTGTGGTAACCAATGAATATCCCAGTGGGCAATGAACCAAGTGTAAAAGATACAATAACTCTATTTTATGAGGAGAATGGGATTCAAAGATAAAATTATTTTTTCCACCTGGTGCAAATAAATAAATATTAGTCAGGAACACTTAAATTTGTCCAAAAGAGTGATTATAAAATGGACCTTCTGGGAGACATTTTCTTTTCTTGTTCATTCAAAAAGCTATTTTAATTTTAAAGACTCACAACATATAAAAATATTATTTTCCATTTAGAATAAGTCAGAATTAGGATGATCTTCATTTCATTTGTTGCTTAATCCAATCACTGATAAACAATGACTGTAAGTGAGAAATTTTCTACACTGAACATTTATACTAGCACAATCAAGGAATACCAAAACAACAGCCATTTTAACTTGTATCATGAGACTTTCGTACTCCTTGGGAAACAACTTGCTTTTATACGACATGACTTTTTTATAATACAACTTAGGTTTCAACCACATCTTCCATATTATAAAATGCTTAACAAAGTTAAGTAACACAATTACAGAGAAAGCAGTAACAGTGGAAAAGAGAAATTAAGAGGTATAGACAAGGGAGAACATATGTTTACTACTGAGATTTGAAGTGAGATGGGGAATCGATGAGGCGGAGAGAAGCAGGATGGCAGGAGCTGCCGAAAAGTCGGCTTGTACTTAGAAGGGAAAAGGAGGAAGGAAAAGGACGGTTAATAAAATAACAAAGGGAGCGATCAGAATGAACTAGAGCCAGGATAGTGTAAAGGCTGGGTTCACAGTGAGATGAAACCCTGAAAACAACTTTAAAACTCAAACGAGGATTCTCAACTTATACTAAAGTGAAAAAACATGGAAAAAGACAAAAAGGACAGGCAATAAGGCACACGCATACATAGAAGGCAAATTGTAACAATATTTACTTGCAAAAGAGCCCAGAGAGACATGTCAATGAAGTCATAGGAAAAAAAAAAAAAAAAAAAGAGTAAGTTTAGACAGCTTTGCTACATAGTACCAAAATGTAATTAGAATGCTCAATGTGGTAATGACTCAAGAAAAAAGGCCAACCCTCAAATGCTTATTATTTCTGAATCCTGCTGAAACCGATCAAGACACACTATTTTGAGGAAGGACTTTTCTGCTTGAATCTAGAAATCAAAACATAGGGGAATGAAAGAAAGCATTAATGGAAAAAGAGGGGAATGATACGTGAATTTGATACAGCATCTGAAATTCCTATCAGTTCTCTTTCCGGGCCGGCCCCCTCTAGCCTCTTATACCAACTTGTGCTCTTATGCCCCCTCTTGCCTCTGGTAACTTCTCAGTCTCCTCCCAGGTTTTCTTCTTCCTAACTATTCTCATATACACAGAAGTACCATTAAAGGAAGGCTGTCTTTTTGATAACATGATATACAAGAACATTCAATCTAACTTTGAGCCCGCCTTCCCCTTCCCTTTCATGTCCACACCCACCACCCTTGCTGTAGACCCATCAGAACCTCCATCATGCCCTCAGCAGCACTCCTGCTTTCATGCCTCAGCATCCCGAAATCTTTAACTGAGGATGGATGGCTCTGGAATGCCCACTCTCTTCCACTGATTAGCACTCTCTTACTCAACCTTCAAGGTCAGGTTCATACTTTATCTACCATGCACCTTTCCTCTGCTCTTCTATGTTCGTATTATTTGCTATTCCTTACATGCTGAAATATTTCTTTACCTGAATAGACTATGAATCCCTCAAGTTTGGAGAACATGCCTTAATTATAACTATACCCTTAAGGCCTAGCACATGCCAATATATGCTCAATAAACATGTGTTGTTTTACAGAGATTGGAAGAGTAGATGGCATAAGAGAATTAAAATAAGTAAGTTTAAAATAAACACAGAAATGAAACCAGCGATTCTTCATGATAAGGCACATGTAAACCAAAAAATGATGCAAGAAATGTTCCATATCTTGATACAGAGAAAAAGAGAGAGGAAATGGGTAATAAAAACTGAAATGCAACAGGTAAGAATCAAATGTATGAACTTCTTTGAAGCCATCCAAGAAGGAATAGTACATATATTGAAATTTTACTGTTCAAAGAGAATGAAAAAATTGGCAACTTCTGTTAGTACAAAAGCAGCTTCTGAATACATAAGAGTCTTGACTCTGGTCACAAAGAAACTCTGATTGAAATTAAAGGAAGATTCATCAAAGAGATGATTAGAGAGGTAAAAGAAAGCTATTTCCTCAAATACAATGATGTTTTTGCACTCCAAATCTATGTTAAAATGGTACGTTGATTATGGAGAACCGGAAAAACTATGGCTGAAACAGAATTTCTTAAAGAGATAACCTACGAGTTAAGACAAAAGAGACGGAGAATCGCTTGAACCCAGGAGGCAGAAGTTGCAGTGAGCAAAGATCGCACCACTGCACTCCAGCCTGGGCGACAGAGCGAGACTCTATCTCAAAAAAAAAAAAAAAGAGAGAGAGAGAGAGAAGAGACAGGCTGTAATATAAGAGCAAAGGTAACAAGACAGCTTAATATTGTTCTGGTATTAGATGGATGTAAAGGAGCAAAGGCCAAGCATTGGAAAAACTCCTCTTTTTCTTCATCGTAATTATTGATATTCTAATTGTACTAGATCTCAAAAAACTAACACTGAAAAAATGTAATAGTGTCAGCATGGAAATTACTCGGGATGGTATCTTAAGGCTTTATGTGCCTCTCTCTTCCTCTAAATAAATTCTTGCCCAGTTAAAACATTTTTATTATGACTGTATTTTTTAAATCAATAAGGCCCCAATGTAGAAAAAATAGGTGGAGTTCTTACCTGAAACATATGGATCAAGAGGAAGACTGGAGACTCCTATCCAGCTTCAAAGTTTCTTGACAATCCAAGCAAATGAAGCAAATGGAGAAGGCAAGGGAACCAGGCCAGGACAAAAAATCTAAAAGAAGAGCAAAAATCTTAAAAACCAGAGGTAAATAGTACCACTCTCTTCAAGGAATCAAGGTAGATCTCAAAAATCAAGGAAATGATGTAAAAAGTCTGGAACACAGTAGACTCTGCAAAATCCTCTGCTGAGTTAATGAATAAATGGCAGGAACTAAGCAAGAGGTAACCAAGAGGTCAAGTAGGAACGAATCTATTGGAAAACAAGAGATAAGATTCAGAACAAATTTAAACTACGAATTGATAAAGGTTAGTTCTGCAGAATGTGTTCTTCCTTTCCTAGAGTTTCTTTAACAAGCATATCTAAACTTCTGAAATATTTCATAATCAATCTTTAGTAGCAAGAAAAGCAGAAAAAGGAATTGAAGAAATCTTTTTTTTTTTTTTTTTTTTTAAGTAGAGCTATAGGATGAGTGGAATTTTTTGTTGTTGTTGTTGTTGTTTTTTCTGATATAATGGATCTGGAAACCCTCTTCCTGCCCAAGATGCTATCTCAGAGTGACAAGAAAGGATATGTTTCTAATTACACAGGTACGATGATACAACATAACTTAGAAATACATTCCACTGTTATATTACCTATATATTACCTTTTTCTTCAGGGTTTAATGATGGGTAAGAATAAGCCATCTGAATGAGAAGAACTGTGAATCTGGAATAACCCTAAATCTTTAGCAGATACACAATGCATATTTAACTGAAATACCAAAAATTGGAGATATCTGGTTGAGGATAAATTTAAGGAACTTACTGAAGAAAGAAAAAATGATATTTTGTTTATTAAAGTTATACTAATTATGTGAATTTACTTTAGCCAAATATTAGCCATATATTTTTGTACATTAACATAGAGAACATTTTACCTAGAAAAAAATATAGTGGATTTACACCCTGCCTAACAAAAATCCAAGGACAATACGTCTGTCATAGCTTGCCATTATAGTTAAAATAGCAACTAACTAAAATGGTTTAATACTGTTAACTTTAGTATAAAATGTACCCCACTTTAAGCATATAATTTGATGAGTTTTGACAATGACAGAAACCAACATAACCACCACCAAAACCAAGAGACAGAATATTACCCCAGCCTAAAAGGTTCCCTAGTCAATCACCTATCCACAACCTGCGCCAGGCAAAAACTGATCTGCTTTCTGTCACTATAAACCAGATTGTCCTTTATTCCAGAATTATAAGAAAGTGAAATAATATAGTACGTACAGTTGACCCTTAAACAACACAGGTTTGGCCAGGCGCGGTGGCTCAAGCCTGTAATCCCAGCATTTTGGGAGGCCGAGACGGGCGGATCACGAGGTCAGGAGATCGAGACCATCCTGGCTAACATGGTGAAACCCCGTCTCTACTAAAAAATACAAAATCTAGCTGGGCGAGGTGGCGGACGCCTGTAGTCCCAGCTACTCGGGAGGCTGAGGCAGGAGAATGGCGTGAACCCGGGAGGCGGAGCTTGCAGTGAGCTGAGATCCGGCCACTGCACTCCAGGCTGGGCGACAGAGCAAGACTCTGTCTCAAAAAAAAAAACAAAAAAAAAATCAACAAAAAACAAACAAACAAACAAAAACAACACAGGTTTGAACTGTGTGGGTCCACTTATATGTGCCTTTTCTTCTGTCTCTGCGACCTCTGAGACAGCAAGACTGACCCATCCTCTTCCTCCCTCTCAGCCTATTTAACATGACTACAATGAGGATGAAGACCTTTATGATGACCCATTTCCACTTAATGAAGAGTAAATATATTTTCTCTTTCTTATGATTTTTTAAATATATTCTTTCTCTAGCCTACTTCATTGTAAGAGTACAGTATACAATACATATAACATATAAAACATATATTAACCAACTGTATATGTTATTAGTAAGGCTTCCAGTCAACCATAGGCTATTCAGTGGTATTTAAGCTTATGGGGAGTAAAAAATTATAGCTAGATCAACTGCATGGGGGATCGGCACCCCTAACCTTCATGTTGTTTGAGGATCAACTGTATTATTTTATATCTAGCTTATTTTATTCCGCCTATCTTTCAGATATACCCATGATGCTATGTGTATGAGTAATTCAGTTCCTTTTTATTCTGAATCAAATCCTATTATACAGTTGACCCTTGAACAATGTATGGGATTGGGGCACTGACCCCCTGTGCAGTAAAAAATCTCAATATAGGCTGGCATAGAGGCTCATGCCTATAATCCCAGCACTCTGGGAAGCTGAGGCAGGTGGATCACCAGAGGTCAGGAGTTTGAGACCGGTGGCCAATATGGAAAAACACTGTCTCTACTAAAAATAAGTTTTAAAAAATCTGAGTATAACTTTTGACTCACCCAAAACTTTACTAATAGCCTACTGTCGACCAGAAGGCTTACCAATAACATAAACAGTTGATTGACATGTTTTGTAAGTTATATAATGTATTCTTACCATAAAGTAAGCTAGAGAAAAGGAAGTATTGTTAAGAAAATCATAAGAGAAAATATATTGACCACTCATTAAGTGAAAGTGAATTACCACAAAGGTCTTCAGTCTGATCTTCATGTTGAGTAGGCTGAGTAGGCTGAGGAGGGAGGAGGAAGAGGAGGGGTAGACCTTGTTATTCAGACTACAGAGGTGAAAGTGATGGAGGAGATATAAAAAGAGGCAGGAGAGGCAGGCACATTTGGTACAACTTTATGGAAATATACTATAATTTCTGCCTGATTTTTTGCTTTTCATTTCTCCAAAATCTCTCTACACAGTATCAATCCTTCTACCATTTGCTTTAGTTGCAGTGTCCATGTCATAGAAGGGTCCATGTTGTAAAAGAAGTCAAAACCGTCCAGAATAATTGGAACTTTCTGCCAGATTGTCTAATGTCAATTTGTTTTCTGGCACTGCTTCTTTTATGTCTTCTTCCTCATCATCTGGCACTAATTCAGAAACACTCATATCCACCAAGTCATTTTCTGTTAACTCCTCTGGTGTGGAGTCTGTTAGCTCTTGAATTTCTCTAAGATCCATATTTTGAAACCCTTCATCCTCCTCCCCCTACACCTTTTTTTTTTTTTTTTTTTTTTTTTGCCATATCTACAATCTCTTTCATGGTTTCCTTGATTGGTTCTGTCATATATCCTGTGAAGTCATGTACACTATCGGTACAGTTTTCTTTAATTTTCTTATTGTTTGAGTCTTGATGGCCTTCACAGTTTTTTCTGTAACAATGGCATATTTATGGTGCAATCCTTCCGAACATACAGGTTCTCTCTGTTGAGGTTCTCATCCACAGAGTTGACAGTTCTTTCCATAGAGTACCATGTATAATAAGCCTTAACGCTCCTTATGACCCCCTGATCTGCAGGCTGAATTAGGGACATTGCATGTGGGGACAAGTGGAATACTTCGACATCTTCAGTGTTAAACTCGTGGAGTTCTGGGTGGCCAGGGACCTTGTCTGATACCAAAAGAACTTTAAAAGGCAGTCCCTTATAGCAAGGTATTAATACCTCCTGACTTCAGGGAGAAAGCATTGATGAAATCAATCAAGAAAAAGAATTCTCACTGTCCAGGCCTTCTTGTTACATAACCAAAAGACTGGTAAGTGGCATTTATCTTTTCCGTTTAAGGCTGGGGGTTAGTAGCTTTACAAATAAGGGGAATCTTGATCGTAAACGCAGATGCATTTGCACACAACACCAGAGTTACTCTGTCCCTTCCTGCCTTAAATCTTGGTGCTTGCTTTCCTTCTTAAACAAATGTCTTTTGTGGCTTTTTTCCCCCCAGAATAGGGCACTTTGTCTGCATTTAAAACCTGACTGAGGCTGGGTGCAGTGGCTCATGCACTTTGGGAGGCCAAGGCAGAAGGATCACTTGAGACCAGGAGTTCAAGACCAGCCTAAGCAACACAGGGAGACCCTGCCTCTACAAAAATAAAAAATAAAAAAATTGCCAAGTGTGGTGGTGTGCACCTGTAATCCTAGCTACCTGGGAGGACTGCTTCCACCTCAGGGGGCTGGGGCTGCAGGAAGCTGTGATCATGCCATTGCACTCAAGCCTGGGTGACAGAGCAAGATCCTGTCTCAAAAAAAAAAAAAAAAGACAAGACAAGACAAGACAAGATGGAAGGAAGACAAGTCAAGAAGGATGGATGGGATTGGGCACCAAGATGGCCGAATAGGAACAGCTCCAGCCTCCAGCTCCCAGCGTGAGCGACAGAGAAGATGGGTGATTTCTGCATTTCCAACTGAGGTACCAGGTTCATCTCACTGGGGCATGTCAGACAGTTGGTGCAAGACAGTGGGTGCAGCCCAACGAGTGACAGCAAAAGCAGGGCAAGGCATCCCCTCACCTGGGAAGCGCAAGGAGGAAGGGAATTCCCTTTCCTAGCCAAGGGAAACCGTGACACACAACACCTGGAAAATCAGGTCACTCCCACCCTAATACTGTGCTTTACCAAGTTCTTAGCAAATGGCACACCAGGAGATTATATCCCACACCTGGCTCAGAGGGTCCCACCCTCATTGCTAGCACAGCAGTCTGAGATCTAACTGCAAGGTGGCAGCGAGGCTGGGGGAGTGGCGCCCACCACTGCTGAAGCTTAAGTAGGTAAAAAAAGCTGCCGAGAAGCTCAAACTGGGTGGAACCCACCGCAGCTCAAGGAGGCCTGCCTGCCTCTGTAGACTCCATCTCTGGGGGCAGGGCATAGCTAAACAAAAAGCAGCAGAAACCTCTGCAGATGTAAATGTCCCTGTCTGACAGCTTTGAAGAGAGTAGTGATTCTTCCAACACCGAGGCTGAGATCTCAGAACTGACAGACTGCCTGCTCAAGTGGGTCCCTGATCCCCGAGTAACCTAACTGGGAGACATCCCCCACTAGCGGCAGACTGACACCTCACACCTCACACGGACAGGTACACCTCTGAGACGAAGCTTCCAGAGGAACAATCAGACAGCAACACTTGTTGTTCGGCAATATTCTCTCTTCTGCAGCCTCTGCTGCTGATACCCAGGCAAACGGTCTGGAGTGGACCTCAAGCAAACTTCAACAGACCTGCAGCCGAGGGGTCCTGACTGTTAGAAGGAAAACTAACAAACAGAAAGGACATCCACACCAAAACCCCATCTGTATGTCACCATCATCAAAGACCAAAGGTAGTTAAAACCACAAAGATGGAGAAAAAGCAGTGCAGAAAACTTGAAAATTCAAAAAATCAGAGCGCCTCTCCCCCTCCAAAGAAATGTAGCTCCTTGCCAGCAAAGGAACAAAGCTGGATGGAGAATGACTTTGACAAGTTGAGAGAAGAAGGCTTCAGTCGATCAAACTTCTCAGAGCTAAAGGAGGAACTATGAACCCAGCGCAAAGAAACTAAAAACCTTGAAAAAAGATTTGACGAATGGATAACTAGAATAACCAATGCAGAGAAGTCCATAAACGACCTGATAGAGATGAAAACCATGACACGAGAACTACGTGACAAATGCAGAAGCTTCAGTAACCGACTCAATCAACTGGAAGAAAGAGTATCAGTGATTGAAGATCAAATGAATGAAATGAAGCGAGAAGAGAAGTTTAGAAAAAAAAGAGTAAAAAGAAAAGAACAAAGCCTCCAAGAAATATGGGATTATGTGAAAAGACCAAATCTACGTCTGATTGGTGTACCTAGAAAGTGACGGTGAGAATGGAACCAAGTTGGAAAACACTCTGCAGGATATTATCCAGGAGAACTTCCCCAACCTAGCAAGGCAGGCCAACATTCAAATTCAGGAAATACAGAGAACGCCACAAAGATACTCCTCGAGAAGAGCAACTCCAAGACACATAATTGTCAGATTCACCAAAGTTGAAATGAAGGAAAAAATGTTAAGGGCAGCCAGAGAGAAAGGT
>NW_016809607.1:1320078-1347841 GCF_001698545.2 Rhinopithecus bieti
TGACAGACTGGATTAAGAAAATATGGCACATATACACCATGGAATACTATGCAGCCATAAGAAAGGATGAGTTCATGTCCTTTGTAGGGACATGGATGTAGCTGGAAACCATCATTCTCAGCAAACTATTGCAAGAACAGAAAACCAAACACCGCATGTTCTCCCTCATAGGTGGGAACTGAACAATGAGATTACTTGGACACAGGAAGGGGAACATCACACACCAGGGCCTGTTGTAGGGTGCGGGGAGAGGGAAGGGATAGCATTAGGAGATATACCTAATGTAAATGACGAGTTAATGGGTACAGCACACCAACATGGCACATGTATACATATGTAACATACCTGCACGTTGTGCACATGTACCCCAGAACATAAAGTATAATTAAAAAAAAAAAGAAGGATGGATGGATGGATGGAAGGATGGAAATGAAACAAAATGAAATGAAACAAAACAAACAAAACAAGAGAGAAAGAACCCCATTTAAGCAGATAGCCTTTCTCCTCAATTATTTTAATGGTATCTGGGAAATCATCTGCTGCCTCTTGAACAGTAGCAACTGCCTTTCCTGTTATCTTAACATTTGTAAAGTCAAACTTCTTTCTACAATTATCAAACCATCCTTTGCTGGCACTAAATTCTCTAGCTTTAGATCCTTCACCTTCCTTTTGCTTTAAGCTGTCATACATTAACTTCACTTTCTCTCAAAATATATTAGAGTCTACAAGTATGCCTTTTTTATAGCAATTCTTCACCCACATAAGAGCTGCATTTTCAATATGAGATAAAGTGGTATTTCACAAAAAGTGCAAGGTTTTGCATCTGCTGATATAACTGTAGCAACAGCTATATAAATTATCTTTTCTTTTTTTACAGTGGTCCTTTTGCTGGATTCATTTGTCTTGAAATGACAGGTAACCATAGCTGCAGACTGTAATCTATGGTACATAACAAGCAATTCAGTTTTTGCTTGTAATGTCATGACTTCTCTCTGTTTCTTGGAAACACTCCCAGCATTACCAGTGGCACTTTCTAAGAGTCCCATGGTGTTATTCAAATTTTATGGTATTACACTAAGCACAGTGAAAAATACATGAGAATCAGAAAGAAATCACTTCTTACTGTAATACACAATTTACTAGAGAGACAAACTGCTCATGTGTAGATGATTGGCTTCACACAGCACTGGAAGCTGATAGCTGCAATATTTGAGCTCACTGCAATAGCAACTGGAGGTGATTATGAAATTATTACAGTAGTATAGTATGTACTACATCTAACTATGCAGTTATTTAATATTGAATTTACATTTGTTTACATTTCTCTCAACTGCAAATGGAAGCATGTACATTCTGTAAGTGTGTGATGACCTTTTGATAAATTTTAACTTTTTATAATATATTTGTGTGCTATTCATGGCAATAAATTATAAAATAGACTAGTATCTACAAATATTTTATGTATTCGTGAAATACCCCTTTTTTATATATATTTCCAGGCTATGCAATCTGCAAGTTTTTTCAAATTGTTGCAAACCTCCAAAATTTTTCTATTATTTATTGGAAAAAAACTACATATAAGCAAATACCTTCACAGTTCAAACCCAAGTTGTTCAAGGGTCAGCTACATAGGCGTATCAATTCAGTTGCTGTGAACCATTTGGGTTGTTTCTAGTACCAAATTATTTCCAAAGTGGCTGTAGCATTTTACATTCTCACATCAATATATGAGAGTTCTAGTTGCTCCACATCCTCATCAATAGTTAATATGGTCTATCTTCATCCATTCTAGTAGGTGGGTGGTGATACCCTGTGGTTTTAATTTGAACTTCTCAATTGATTAATGACATGGAACATCTTTTCATGTGCTTATTTGCCATCTGTATCTTCTTTAGTGCCGTGTCTATTTTCTAATCCATTTTTTGTTGTTGTTGTTTTCTTATTATGGAGTTTTAAGAGTTCTTTATATGCACTGGATACACATTCTTTGTTAGACGTTTTTGCAAATGTTTTCTCCCAGTCTGTGCTTGCCCTTTCATCTACTTGATAACATCTTTTTTTCTCTTACGGGATACTGGTACATGTCCTAGCAAACATATTACTGAAGAGCAAGATCAAGCACAGTTTCAAAAGAGTAAACCCTGAGAAAGTATTTCATCTTAGACCTGGGAAGTATTTACTCTTAGGGGAAGATCTGGGAAGAGTTAATTACAAACGAATCAAATTTTAAGATACCAAATTAGATTCTGCAAACATTTCTAGTGGGAATGCAAAATCATATAGCCACTTTGAAAAACAGTTTGGCAGTTTATTATAAAGTTACATCCACCCTTACCAAACCATCCAGCAATCCCACTCCAAGGTATTTACTCAAGTGTACTGAAAACCTACATTCAACCAAAAACCTGTATACAAACGTTTATAGTAGGTTTATTCATAATTGTTCCAACTTGGAAACATCTAAGATGTCCTTGACAGATGAATGGACAGTGTTATATCCATACAATGAGTTACTACTCAGAAAAAAAAAAAAATAACTACCAATCCAAGCAATAATATAGATGAATCTTAAAATGCATTTTGTTAAGTGACAAGAGGTCTGATGCAAAAACTACATATTGTATGATTTCATTTATGTGATACTTTGGAAAAGGCACATAGGAAAGGCAGATAGATCAGTGATTGCCGAGGGTTAAGGGAAGAAAGAGAAATTGACTATAACTACGAAGGGGTCATACAAGGAATTTTTAGGATGATGTAACTGTTCTGTGTGCTTTTGCTTTCAGTCAAAACAAGTCAAGTTGTAAACCTGATACCCTAGTATTGATGTGTTTATGCACATGCTATCAAAAAAAAAAAAAAAAAAAAAGAAAAGTACTACTTAGCATGTTCTGCCCACTTATTCTGCCCAGGGCAAATCCTGCTCACACAGCCCCAACCACTCATCTTGCCTTAGGAAACTACCTGTCTGGAAAAGAGAATAGTGATCTTCATGACATGAAATATTTCAGACCAGGAACAAGATGGTCAACATAGATCTGCATTTATATGTCTGAATAGAATTAACCATTTTAAAGACAGGGAAACAAGCAATTATAGCAAATGGCATTCAATTAAAGTTAATGCCAAAATTAGACAACAGTTTTTTTAAAAAATCATTATTTAGTGTAAATTAATAGGTTATAGGATCCATAAAATAAGTACAAACTAACTTAAAAATTTTCTCAGAAATTAAAAGGTGGTGACTGAAATAAACTGAAAATTAAAAGAGACAAATAAATGACCTAGCGCACATATACAAGAAACCTAACATCTATATAAGATAAAGACTGAAGCTGATTTAAATTCAAGGAAATTCTAAAGGAAAAAAAATGGCTCATAACTCTTATTCACATAGAAATAACAAAATAAAATTAAAAAGATTCTAGATATGCAATTATACTTCCCATAACTCTTCCTGAAACTATTACTTAAAAATGTATCCCAGTAAAAAAAAAAAAACAATTAAATATTTCAAAAATAGGGAAGACATACTATTCAAGTAACCAGTGATCTTATAGTTAAACCTAAGTGATACAATACTGGTAAAATTTTAAAAACTGGTTAGAGAAAAAAAAAAAAACAGAACTACTGATATGTTTTGCATCTGTGTCTGCATGCTGAAATGTAATCCCCAGTGCTGGAGGTGGGGCCTGGAAGGAGGTATCTGGATCATAGGGGTGGTTTCTAATGGTTTAGCACTATGCCCCTAGTGGTGTTCTCATAAGAGTTCTGAAGAGATCTTTTTGTTTCAAAGTGTGTACAGCATCCCCCACTCTTTCTTCCTTCTGCTCCTGTCACATAAGACCCTTGCTCCTGCTTTGCCTGCCACAATGATTGTAGTTTCCTGAGGCCTCCGCAAAAGCCTAGTAGAAGCCAGCATCATGCTTCCTGTAAGCCTGTGGAACTGTGAGCCAATTAAACCTCTTTACTTTATAAATTACCCAGTCTCAGGTATTTCTTTATAGCAATGTGGGAACAGAATAATACAACTATAGAAAAGAAATCAAATCAATAAAACCAAGAATGTAAAGAAGGCAAGAGATCAAGGTCTCAACTTATTAATGGGAAGAATGAGGGCAAAAAAAGTGTCATTTATAGACGGTTTCAGAATTTCCAAACTTGCAGGAGAGGGGGAAAAAAAGTTAATACGACTAGGTTAAATTGTCCTATTAAGAGATAAATGCAATTTTGTACAAGGTAACCTTGTGATGGAACCCTTGTATATTTCGACTGCAGTGATGTTCACAGGAAATCTACATAAAATTACTTACGACTAAACAGGCACAGGGATGGGTGCATGTAAAACTGGTGAAATCTGAATAAGGTTGTATCAATGTCAATTTCCTGAGTACAAAATTGTACTATAGTTATGCAAGGTGTTACCATAGGTGGAAACTGGGTGAATATACACAAGATCTACATCACTCTGTATTATTTCTTACAACTGTATACGAATCTACAATGATCTTTTTAAAAAGTTTTATAAAATGTAAAACAAACAAACAAACAAACAAAAAGGACAAACTTCCAGGTCAGGCACAGTGGCTCACACCTACAACCCCAGCACTTTGGGAGCCAAGGTGGGTGAATCACTTGAGCCCAGGAGTTTGAGACCAGCCTGGGCAACATGGTGAAGCCCCATCTCTACAAATAACACAAAAATTAGCCAGGTATGGTGGTGTGCACCTGCAGTCCCAGCTACTTGGGAGGCTGAGGCAGGAGGATCACTTGAGTCCAGGAGATGGAGGTTGCAGTGAGCCAAAATTACACCATTGCACTCCAGCGTGGGTGACAGAGCAAGATTCTGTCTCAAAAAAAAAAAAAAAAAAAAAAAAAAAAAAAGACAAACTTCCAAATTGGAAAGGGGGAAGATTTCAGGGAGAAATAAAAGTCCAGCTCAGTTACATGAATGTTTGATGCTTATGAAAGGCAAGGAAAGCAAAATGGTGTAAAATTACTGAAAATAAACATATGGGCAAAAAAGACCTATCAGGTACACACAAAACTGACAGAGAGGCAAGAGTCATATAAGACAATGTAGACTCCCAGGCAAAAATCATCAAACAGGGCAAAAAAGATACTTTATATTTTTTAAGATAAAATCCACTAAGAACAATTACACATATTATCTTTAAGGCTGAATTCAACCAAAATCATAATCACAGTAAATATCTAACATACTTTGCTTACTGATTTGTTGGCTTTGAGAAAACAACAAATTAAGGATATAGTATCTTACAACAAATGTGTCAAGTCAAATAACAGGGAAAGGATAGTTTATCAAATAAATGTTTTAGGAAAATGTCCAGCAATTTGGAAAAATAAATTTGCGATAGTATGGCATAGCAACCATTTTTAAAAATCTAAATCTATGATAACAGAATGTGTACAAAGAGCATTTTAATAATCTTGGGGTGGAAACCCAGAGGCCATAAAGGAAAACAACAGCAGAACTGGCAACATAAATAATAAAGACCTTTATACAGCAAAAGCCCCAAGAAACACTAAAAAATAGACTATGACAAAATACTAGCAAATGGTGAACCAAATCATTAATAGCCACAATATGTAAAGAGCTATTACAAATCAATTAGAAAAGAGGAACATTTCAACAGAAACCTAAGCAAAGGATATGATCATGCAAGTAAAAACGAATACAAATGACCAACAAACACACAGATAGTCAACCCCATCAATAAGCAAAGAAATGCAACACTAAAACAATAAAACAGTATTTTTCATCCACAAAATTACTAAATATAAAAAAAAATCATTTCATCTTAGCAAGTCTCTCAAGTTTCTGCATGTCATATAAGCAGAGGCACTGATGGCCTTTATTTTTCATCTTTTCAATGGTGTTCACACAGCAAATAGCCTTGGCAGATAAAGAGATGTCTCCCTCTGGTACAGAGGGCAGGTTTGTTTACCATGCAGGAAAATAAAGATAATGTCTCCCTCTCTGGCAAAGATCAGACACGTTTATTTGCAGCCCACTATGAAAGATTCAGGTTCCCTAAACTAAGGATTCCTCTCTTGTAACACAACCTACTTCACCTGCTAGTGTCACTGGGCTCTTGTCACATCACCCTGTGGAAATCAGGGCTCCAGCAAATCAGCATAAGATGATCCTCTGGCTACCGTTACTGTTGTGCTTTGTCTCTCAGTCAGGAGTCTCATATTTTCTGCCAGTTTCCATGAAACTGTTAGCTTGCAAGTAGGGTATGATCTCAGATCCTTGACAATTATTCGCAATGTGATGTGGCAAAAGTAGCATTTTAACAAATTGTCTAAATTTACTCTTACCAACAACTTTTGAGGAGTACTTTGGCAGAATCTCTCATAATTTAACACTTATGTGTAGCCTCTGACCTAGCAATTCCATATCTTAGGAAATAAACTAACATGCAAATATGACAATATACAGAATAAATACAAAAATGATCCTTGCAGTTCTGTTTGTAATAAATTTGGAATAATGCCAACAGGGGATTGGCTAAATAACTTTTGGGTTATTCCTACAATGAAGTATCAGAAAGACTTACAAAAAAGACAAGATACTATTATATGCACTGACACAGAAGGATGTTCATCCATTAAGTGGAAGCTATAGAAAATTATACATGGTACACTGCCATTTATGAAACAAAAGTAGACTTAAATCTATTATTTTTTAAATCTGCAAGCAGTGATTATGGAACAACGTTACTGGGTAGGTGGGCACACAGCACTTTCACTTCCTCCTTTGAGGATTTCTGTATTGCTTGATCTTTTTTAAAGAATGTATGCATTTATTTCATGAGCTAATGAGGTTTTAAGTGTCCACAGTAACAACATCTTAAAATTTATTATATTTGAGATATCCAGTTGGGATGGTAAAATACAAATGGATATGAGGATGTCCCAGGGAACACTTCAGCCATTTATCTCTCAGATAACCATTTTTTTCTCTTAGAAACCAGGTACAGAACATCCTAAATCATAGGTGATGGGGAGAGGCACACTACAGTTACTATGATACAGTGCAAAGTCAAAAGGCATGCAGATTTTTAATCAGGCTACTTCTCCATGTAACTGTAAGGAGCAACTCTAACCCCAAGTTCTGAGTGAACAACAGAAGGGATTTATTTACTAACAGTTAATGATTCAACTGACCATGGAAAAAGCAAGCTAAAATAAACGAATCTCAATAACTGGCAGGAAAATTTTAAAGAGGCAAGAGGTAAAGAAAGGGAATCAACTTGCCCCCACTAAATGTGTTCATTTAAAAAATATTTAGTGATGTCTACAATATGCCAGGCATCGTTCCAATCCCTAAACATTAAAACACATTATAAACCTAGAGCAATAAGAGCGTCACAGAAGCCAGGATCACCACAGGGAGCCAAAGAACACTGCACGACCGTTCAGAAAGTCCCAAGAATACAAGAGAATTTAGGGCCTATGGTATTTATAGGACTGATCAGCAGGGAAAAATAGAATTCAACAAATGATGATGCAGTCAGTAACAAAATTATAAAGTTAGAGCCTTCTTATCTCACACTAAATATGAATAAGATCATTAACAATACTAGAAGAAAACGGAGGTGGATATTTATATATAATTCATGTAGATAAAGGCCTTTTTTAAAGGACGTTGAAGTTAGATCCGCGAAGTTAAGATCGAGAATGTCAACCACAGCAAAATGAAGAGGATGAGACTAACACAGTAAAGAAAGAAGGGGTAGTTTTTGTTAACTGACCATATGTGCAAGCACCATATGTACCATTGTGCAGAGTACTATAACTGCATTACTTCATCATTGCGTGAGTAAAGAAATTATCTATCTTACAATGAGCTGATTTATCTGATTTTCAAGTCAGTAACAGAAGGGAAGAGTTCGAAAACGCAGAGTTCAGAAAAGCCAACTTTTGGGACAGAAGTTAAAAACAAAGTTAGTACTCAGAACACAAGTATGGAAAGAAGAATCCAATTCAAGGAACTTTTAGAGTGCCTACTAGAGCATAATGCACATTTCCCCCAAGTCCTTAATCTGATAAAGGACTATTGGAGCGTTCATGACTCTGCATGAATCTCTCTCTACTCAACCAACAGATACAATATGCGATATAGGATAATGGAGGCAGGAAGTGAGCCTGAAAGAAAAAAATATATACCTATACCTGAACTTAAGAAACCGAGGAGTGCACGCAAGCAGCAGAAAAGGCAGCTTGTGTCTGCGAACAGACCCTGTCCACAGAGATCCCTGCACCTGGTGCATAAAGCCAGCCGGGCATCAGGCCGACGCAATTACCTGACTACAAGCTTATACCATCTTCACCTTCTATAATAGTTATTTGTATACTGTATTTCAATCTGTGAATGCATCTCGAAGCTTTGTGGCAATGATCACTGGGAAATCAAGGAAATCCAAAACCACCCGTTATAAATATGTTGACAAGGAGGCCAAGTAGATGGTCATCATCACACTCTAGGGGCACCCCTAAACCTAAACATCGAAACAAGGTTGTAGCCGGGCACCTTGTAGCAGTCCTGAAGAAAGAAAACATAGGCCTGGTTAGGCAAAAACCATCGGATGTCAGAGGGAAATCAAGGGAGCAGGCACAGGAGTCACAAGCACAGGCTTGTGTGTGGCCGACGCGTGGCTGACGGGGCAGCACAGAGCGCGGGTGTGGGCGACCCGCAGTCCCCCCTGGTGTAAACAACCCTGAGCCGCGCACACTTCCGGACGACGCCTCACAGCCTGCAGGCAGACTGTAGCGTAGAAACAGCCCGAAGCACGTCAGCAGTTCTCAGGGGCCCCAGCAAGCCCCGCAAGCGTGAAGCGGGGGCGCAGGGGAGCGGGCGGGGAGGGGCCGGCAGCGGGGGCCCCTGCCAGGCGTTCAGACTCCCCAAAGCGCGGAGCTGCGCGTTGGCTCGGCCCCGGCCCCGCCCCAGTGCCGAAGGAAGAAGACGGAGACCCTCGGGAGGGAGAAATAAAGGAAGGGCCGTACCCTGCAGGGTCCGGGAGAGGCGCGCGCAGCGGGCTCCACCAGCGACCAGGCAGTGCGAGAAGGCCTGGGTGCGGGGGCGGCTCCCCGGCTCTCTGGCCGCTGCACAACCACTGCAACCCCGGCCAGCGCGACCCGGAAGGAAGACGCTCAGGCCGCGAGGAGGGCCGGGGCGGGGAGGTGGGGCGGGGCCGAGGAGGCGGGGCGGGGCCTGGAGGGAGGCGGGTCGGGCCAGAAGTAAAGCCGGGCGTTTCTCCGGTGAGAGGTGCTTTGGGTCCTATGGACAGCCCGCTCCCAGGCCAGGGGGAGGAGCTTCCTGCTGGCTTTCCCGCTCCACTGGGGCTTAAGTGTAAAGGGCCTAGATAATATAGAGTGGGCAGTGGCTACAAATCCTCTTCGGAATAATCTCCTCCAAGTACTGGCTCGCCTTGTGTAGTGTAGTCCTGCTAGGACTTCTTCAGTCCAGATTTGGTGGATCAGGTGATACGTAGGTAATACGGCTGGTACGCATACGCAGAGGAAAAGTATAATATACATTATATGCACTCTAAAGGTATAATTCACCTAGTTTACAAACCTCCTCTGCCCTGTATACAAATCCTGCCTGCAGGCTCATTTCCATACCAACGTTCAGAAGCCTCTGACCATTACCTCTGATGAAGAAGATGGTCTGGCAGTCTCTCTTACTCATTTTGATTTATTTTTGGTAGCTTCAGTATGGCCCTTTTTTTTTTTTTTTAACGGAGTCTCGCTCTGTTGCCAGGCTGGAGTGCAGTGGCGCGATCTTGGCTCACTGCAACCTTCACCTCCCAGGTTCAAGATTCTCCTGCCTCAGCCTCCCGAGTAGCTGGGACTACAAGGGCACGCCACCACGCCCAGCTAATATTTTGTATTTTTAGTAGAGACGGGGTTTCACCATACTGGCTAGGATGGTCTTGATCTCCTGACCTTGTGATCCGCCCACCTCAGCCTCCTAAAGTGCTGGGATTACAGGCGTGAGCCACCACGCCCGGCTTTGGCACTTTTTTTTAGTTTGCATCATGTTTGTCTTGTTACAAAATATCCACTAAGATGGAAAATATTTAGTAAAATGTTGAACTACACATTATTTGCTGTCTGAATGCTCCTAATGAGGCAAAACAGTAAGGATATTTACTTATATATGAACAGAATCAATACACGATATGCAGTATATATGGTATACGAAAAAATTAAAATTTTTATTTTCTTCAACTTTTTGATGCACAATAGCTGTACGTATTTTCATGGTACACGTGATAATTTGATTCATTTCTGTAATCAAATCAGCATAACTGGGTTACTCATCCCCTTAAATATTTATCTTTTCTTTGTGCTAGGAACATTCAAATTATTCTCTTCTAGCTATTTTGACATGTACTATTGATTAATGTTAACTATAGTCATCCTACTGATCTATGGAACACCAGGTCTTATTTCTTCTAAGTGTATGTTTCTTCTAAGTGTATGTTTATCTCCCTTTGTTCCGTCACGGCCCGCCCCGCCTCCAATACTTCTCACTCTCTGAGATCCACTTTCCGAACTCCCACATATGAGTGAGAACATGCATTCTTTGTTTTTCCGTGCTTGGCTTATTTCACTCATCATAATGACCTCCAGTTCTATCCATGTTGCTGCAAATAAAAGAATTTTGTGGAGGGTTTTATGGCTGAATAATATTCCATTGTGTATATGTACCCCATTTTCTTTATCCATTCATCTGCTGCATGGACACTTAGGTCCTAAATCTTGGCTATTGTAAATAGTGCTGCAATAAACAGAAGTGCAGATATCTCTTCGATATATGTATGTCCTTTCTTTTGGATCTATACCCAGTAGTGGAATTGCTGGATCATATAGTAGTTCTATTTTTAGTTTTCTGAAGAATCTTCATACAGTTTTTCACAGTGGCTCTAGTAATATGCATTCCCACCAACAGCGCACACTGGTTGCCCTTTCTCCACATTCTCACCAGCATCTCTTGTTCCCTGTTTTTTTGTTTTGTTTTGTTTTGTTTGATAAAAGCCATTCTCACTGGGGCAATATAGCTCATTGTTTTGATTTGCATTTATCTGATGATTAGTGATACGGAGCACTTTTTCATATACCTGTTGGCCATTTGCATGTCTTCTTTTGAGAAATGCCTGTTCAGATCTTTTGCCCATTTTTTAAATTGGATTGTTTTGTTTTGTTTTGCTTTCCTATTGAGTTGTTTGAGCTTCTTATATAAAATATTCTGGTTATTAATCCCTTGCTAATTAAATAGTTTGCAAATATTTTCTCCCATTCTGTGGGTTGTCTCTTCACTTGATTTTTTCCTTTGCTATGCAGAAGCTTTTTAGCTTGATGTTATCCCATTTGTCTGTCTTCACTTTTGTTGCCTATGCGTTTGAGATCTTAACCAAAAAGATAAGATCTTGCCCAGACTTATGTCATGGAGCCTTTTCCCTATGTTTTCTTCTAGAAGTTTCATAGTTTTGAGTCTTAAATTTAAGCCTTTAATCCATTTTGAGTTGACTTTTCTATATGGTGAGAGATAAGTTTCTAATTTTATTTTACTGCATGTGGGCATTAGTTTTTCCCAACACTATTGAACAGACTGTCCTTTCTCCATTGTGTGTTCTTGGCACCTTTTGTTAAAAAGCAATTGACCATAGATGTGTGGCTTTATTTCTGGCCTCTATATTCTGTTCCATTGGTTAATTTTTCCATTTTTATGCCACTACCATGCTGTTTCGATTGCAATAGCTTTGTAAAATATTTTGAAGTGAGGTATTGTGATGACTTCAGCTTTGTTCTGTTTGCTCAACATTGTTTTCTCTATCCAGGATTTTCTGTGGTTCCATACAAATTTTAGGATTTTTTGTTCTATTTCTGAGAAGAATGTCATTGATATGTTAGAGATTGCATTGAATATGTAGATTGCATATGGGCATTTTAACTATTCCTCCAATCCATAAACACAGAATATCTTTCCATTTTTTGCATCTTCTCTAATTTCTTTCATCAGGGTCTTATAGTTGGAGTATACAGATCTTTCACCTCCTTGGTTAAATTTATTCCTAAGTACTTTATTTTATGGGTTGTTTTTGTAGCCATTGTAAGTGGGATTGTTTTCTTGATTTTTTTTCAAATAGTGTGCTTTTTGTGTATAGAAATGCTACTGATTTTTGTATGTTGATTTTATATCCTGCAAACTTACTAAATTTATTAGTTATAACAGCTTTTTTAGTGGAGTATTTAGGGTTTTCTAGATATAAGGTCATGTCATCTGCAAACAAGGACCATTTAACTTCTATACAATTTTGATGCCTTATTTTTTTTTTCTTACCTAACTGCTCTGGCTAGGACTGCCAGTACTATGTTGAATAGAAGTGAGAAAGTGGACATCCTTGTCTTGTTCCAGTTCTTAGAAGAAAAGCATTCAACTTTTGTCTATTCAGTATATTAGCTGTTGTGGGCTTGTCATATATGGCCTTTACTGTATTGAAGTACATTCCTTTTATACCTAATTCACTGAGCTTTTATCAGAGAAAAATAATGGATTTTGTCAAATGTTTTTCTGTATTGAAATGATCAATGTGGTTTTGTCCTTCATTCTGTTAAAGTGTTGTATCACATTTATTAATTTGCTTTATGTTGAATCATTCTTGCATGTCTGCTATGAATCCTACTTGACCATGGTTAGTGATCTCTTTTGTTGAAGATTTTTGCATTTATATTCATCAGGGGTACTGGCTTATAAGCTTTCTTTTTTTGTTATGTCCTTGCCTGATTTTGCTATCAGGGCAATGCCTGCCCCATAGAAGGACCTTGGCAGTATTTCCTCCTCTTCAATTTTTTGGAAGAGTTTGAGAAGAATTAGAATTTGTTATTTAAATGTTTGATAGAAGTAAAGTCAACATGTCCTGGGCTTTTCTTTAATAGGAAACCTTTTATACTAATTCAATCTGCCACTCACTATTCACAATAGCAAAGACTTGGAATCAACCCAAATGTCCATCTGTGACAGACTGGATTAAGAAAATGTGGCACATATACACCATGGAATACTACGCAGCCATAAAAAAGGATGAGTTTGTGTCCTTTGTAGGGACATGGATGCAGCTGGAAACCATCATTCTCAGCAAACTATCGCAAGATCAGAAAACCAAACACCGCATGTACACACTCATAGGTGGGAACTGAACAATGAGATCACTTGGACTCGGGAAGGGGAACATCACACTCCGGGGCCTATTATGGTCAGGGGGGAGAGGGGAGGGATTGCATTGGGAGTTATACCTGATATAAATGATGAATTGATGGGTGCTGATGAGTTGATGGGTGCAGCACACCAACATGGCACAAGTATACATATGTAACAAACCTGCACGTTATGCACATGTACCCTAGAACTTAAAGTATAATTAAAAAAAAAAAGTTCAATCCACCACTTGTTACTGATCTGTTTACATTTTCTATAGCTTCATGATTTGGTACTGGTAGGTTGTATGTGTCCAGAAATGTTTCCCTTTTATCTGGGTTACCAAATTTGTTGGCATAGCATTGTTCCTAATAGTTTCTTCTGATCTTTATATTCCTCTGGTATCAGTTGTAATGTCTCCTTTTTTATCTCTGACTTTATTTATTTGGGTCATTTCTCATTTTTTCTTAGTCTGGCTAAAGGTTTGTTGATTTTGCTTATCTTTTCAAAAAATCTAATATGATAATTTGAATGAGATCCTGGAACAGAAAATGAAGGTTAGTAGAAAAACTAGTGAAATGAGAATGAAGAGTAGAATTTATTTAATAATAATACACCAATACTGGTTTCTTAGTTATAATAAACATACTATTGTAATGTGAGCTTTTAACAATAAAGGAAAACTAGATGAGTGATATATGGGAACCCTGTATTATCACTACAACTCTTTTGTAAATGTCAGTCTATTCACTGGAACTTTTCTGTAAATCTAAATCTATTATAAAATTAAAACTGGATTAAAAAATAAATATAATAAGTAAATAAGACTGATCTGTTTAGCGTTGCTGCTGAGACTTCATTGAGTTGATAAGCATCAACTCAGTGCTCAAATTCAGTCCAGCAGTGGTTTCTTAATCCTAGATAACTTCTAAAGTTTTTATTTAAGTATAAAGTTTATTCAGAAAATAACACAAAAGATGAGTGTACACACCCTTGTATTCACCATTCAGATAAAAAAAAAAATCACCAGTACTCAGAAACCTCCCAGATTCTCTCTTAAATCTCTTCCTCTTACTCCTGCCCAAAGGTAACCATTGTCCTGAATTCTAACACCAGAGATTAATTTTCCTAAGTTTTGACCTTTAGGTAGATGGGATCATACATTACACACTCTTCTGAGTCTGGCTTCTTTCTCACAATATTAGTTTTGTAAGGGTTATTCATGTTGTCAAGTGTAGTGATAGTTTCTTGAGTTTCTATTATATAAATATACCATAATTTATTTATCTGTTCTACTCTTGATAAACATTGAGCTGTTTTTAGTTTTGATTATTGTAAGCAATACTGCTATTAACATTCTTGTTCTTATCTTTTGGGTGCATATCCGTTGCATTTCCCTCCATACATTTTCATCTCTTCAATGTTTAAGAGATGTGGAATTTGGTGCTATTATTTATTTAGTTTTTTTGTTCACCTTTGTTTGTAATGGCACTTTAAGTGCTGCTTAGAAATAAAAAGTTCTTATTTAAAGAAAGGAAAAGCCTAGGAGAATGTTAGATTTCTGTGACTAGATGGAATTTTGGTCATCATTGCTCAATCTACCCTTCCTCCAACCTTCACATCTCAAGAGCCATGTTGTTGTCATGCTTTGTTTGCTGGGCAGGAGAACCAAGTGAGGCCAAAAAAAAAAAAAAAAAAAAAGGGCGATGCTTATCAGTTAGTGATGGCCCTGATTTAATGGGTGAACTAATGCCTAGTTATTAAATGGAATGTTGTTTGGAAATGAATAGCTTCCCACGCTGTAACAGCACTATTACAAATAAAGAAAGTCCCAACAAGGCTTAATTGTGCATAAAGTCACCAACTCAGCAAGCTGGTTATGATCTATTCTATGTGAGCTTCAAAAGTTGCAATGTTCTACTCAGATGGGGAGGCGGGCAAAAAAGCAGCAGGTTCAAAACTCTTCTTTGTCCCTAACTCTTGAAACACTCACCATCATACCCTTGACTATTTTCAAATAATTTTTCTTTATCTTAAAATAAAATGTCTACCAATTATTAACTTTCAGGACTGTAAGTATGCATGACAATGTCAGAGGGTAGAGAATCAGAACATTGCAGAGGGCCAAAAATGTCTTCACAATAAGTTCCCTTTGATTTTCTATCATTGGTTTCTAAGAAAGTTCTTCTCTCAAGTCAAGATCTCTCAGAAAATGCAACTCCATACATTTTCTACATAAGTCAGCTAAAATAATTTATCCTTCTGTGAAATCTTAGGTTAACTAGTTTGTTGGAAAGCTGAGTTCAGTCAATCATATTAGTTCAAGATTTTTAATATCCTAGTGGCCAAAGAGCATGAACAGTAGCCAATAGGACTAATTTTGGAGTCTAATTTTTTCTTTAACCTCTTATAGTCCGTATAAAGGTTTCAATTAATATTAATCTGTCACAATATTAATCTAGAAGCAGTCACAGTTATTAAAAAGAAAACCATGATTTTATTTCATTTACTTATTTATTTATTTGTTTACTTTTTGAGATGAAGGCTCACTCTGTCACCCAAGCTGGAGTGCAATGGCATGATCTCGGCTTACTGCAACATCTGCCTCCCAGGTTCAAGTGATTCTCCTGTCTCAGCCTCCCAAGCAGCTGGGATTACAGGCGTGCACCACCACACCCAGCTAATTATTTGTATTTTTAGTAGAGACAGGGTTTCACCATGTTAGTCAGGCTGGTCTCAGACTCCTGACCTCAAGTGATCTACCCGCCTCTGCCTCTCAAAGTGCTGGGATTACAGGTATGAGCCACCGCACAAAACCTATTTATTTATTTTTGAGACAGAGTCTTGCTGTGTCGCCCAGGCTGGAGTGCAGTGGCACGATCTCAGCTCACTGCAGCCTCTGCCTCCTGGGTTCAAGCGATTCTCATGCCTCAGTCTCCCGAGTAACTGGGATTACAGCCGTGCACTACCACACTTCACTAATTTTTGTATTTTCAGTAGTGATGGGATTTTACCGTGTTGGCCAGGCAGGTCTCAAACTCCTGGCCTCAAGTAATCTGCCTGTCTGGGCCTCCCAAAGTGCTGGGATTACAGGGGTGAGCCACCACACCCGGCCCAAAAACTAGAATTTTAAAAAGAAGCCCAAATCCATGGAGTCCAAATGCTTTTTTTTTTATAGATGAGGAAACTGAGGCTTAGAGAGACAAAATGAATTCCCCAAATCAGAGTGACAGAGCTGTCAATGAAATCTAGTTCTGTGACTTTAAATTCAAAAATTTGGGTTTTTCTTATGATATCATATTTCTTTACACTTCAATAAACTTAACTAAATATGTTCCCATATTAGCATAACCTTGAAGTAGCTGAATATAATAGAAGGAAAAATTGAACTTGGAATTAGGAAGACCTGCTATCCAGCTCTGCCATTTTAGTAGTTCTGTGATCCTAGATAAGTTGCAACTTCTCTGAATTTTCTCGCTTTTATGAAACGTTCCTAACTCACAGGTACTGGAGAGATTTAAAAGAGATCATATATATGAAAGTACTTTGTGAGCTACAAGGTAGTATGCAAATGTGTGAATTTTATTAATATTTATTAAAACACGTGGAAGATCAGTAATTGAGCCTTTCCAACACAAAATGTCAGAAGAGAACCTTCAAGTTCATTCTAGTCTAACCCTTTTAATTGTCACCAGAAGAAAGAAAAGCCTAGAAAGACTGGATGACTTACCCAAAGATTTGTGACAAGTTGCTTGCAAAGTGAAGACTTGAATGTAGGTCTCTTAACTTGCAGCTTCCACTGAACAATTTCTAATATCCTTAATAAGTGAATATCAATTACAAGATTCTTTAAAATGATATGATAAAACTTAAAACTGAATTCACACAGGCCTACAAGCAATATTTTGAAATATATTTGAAAAACAAAAGCCTCAGTAATTTGCTCTGTTTGTGCTGTTTTGATTTGATTTGTCTCTTTTACTGTAGCCTGGGTTATATACTCAAAAACTTAGCATTAATCAAGATTGTCAGTGGTCAGGAGTAATGCAGGAGAAATACTACCTAGAGAAAAAGGACCAAAGAGCCCTCTTCCTGAGGTAACTTCACACCTACCAACAGCTAGGAAAATGAAGCTTACGGCCAGGGCCTTGGGTAAGCTCAACTGAGGCTGCAATTCCTTTCCTCCCTACTTTTTCCTTTTTTAAGTGGAAATACTTTCGAAAGAGCTTTTGTGTATCTGTCTTAGGCAGGTGCCTGTGGTCTGTTCATACAGTGACATGCTAATCTATAGAAATTTAAAGTGCATCTTTAAATATCATCCTTTGTGATACTATAACTCTTAAGGGGTTTCTTGGCCAGATTCTTCAGTGCCTTGTTGGGAAAAATTCCTCCGTTTCAGAGTCATTTAAAAGAAATAAAGAAAATGATTTTAAAATATGCTTTCCCTTTTTTTCTTTTGGTTATACGTTGGTAGAAGGTCTCTAGAATTTTGAGGTGAAAATGCCTTTGCCTCTTTAATGTGCTGATCAAAAATGTGACCAAGCATTAGAGAAATGCAAATCAAAACCACAACGAGATGCCATTTCATGCCAGTTAGAATGGCGATCATTAAAAAGTCAGGAAACAACAGATGCTGGAGAGGATGTGGAGAAGTAGGAACACTTTTACACTGTTGGTAGGAGTGTAAATTAGTTCAAACATTGTGGAAGACAGTGTGGCGATTCCTCAAGGATGTAGAACCAGAAATACCATTTGACCCAGCAATCCCATTACTGAGTACATAACCAAACGATTATAAATCATTCTACTGTGAAGACACATGCACATGTATGTTTATTGCAGCACTATTCACAATAGCAAAGACTTGGAACCAACCCAAATGTCCATCAATGATAGACTGGATAAAGAAAATGTGGCACATATACACCATGGAATACTATGCAGCCATAAAAAGATGAGTTCATGTCCTTTGCAGGGACATGGATGAAACTGGAAACCATGATTCTCAGCAAGCTAACACAGAAACAGGAAACCAAACACCACATGTTCTCACCCATAAGTGGAAGTTGAACAATGAGAACACCTGGACACAGGGAGGGGAACATCACACACTGGGGCCTGTCAGGGGTGGTGGGGTTGGTGGGGAATAGTGTTAGGAGAAATAGCTAATATAGATGATGGGTTGATGGGTGCAGCAAACCTCCATGGCATGTGTATACCTATACAACAAACCTGCACATTATGCATATGTACCCCAGAACTTCAAGTGTAATAATAATAATAATAAAGTGACCAAGGACAAAGCTCCTTATTATACATCATTCTCTTACTATTTTTTTCTTGCTTATAATTTCAGCCTTTAATGGTGAGAGATTTGATTGCTTTAGAGTAGTGGTCTTTCCTCCAAAACAGATGACTCACAAAGCAAGCCACTAGGAGTACAAGAGGATGATAATCCAGGAAGGGCTGCAGGCAGCATTTTTCCTTCCTCCTGGCTCCTGGCCTCTTGCCCTTTGAGAGTGCTTGTGGCTGCCAGGGCAGTATAAACAAATGGGAGCTGGATCAGACAAGATTTAATGATGGTTGGTGTGGTCGATCCATTATAGAACCAAGCACTTTATTTACTATTTACTAAGTAGATTGCTATTCATATAGTGTTGGACCATTTTATAGGATGAGAGGTCTTGAACTAATTTCATATTTTTATGTTCTATTTCCCTAAAAATGAATACTCTTCCATAGCCATTAGTGCAGCTAGAAGGGAATCCTAATGCAATTACTTAAAAAGAAAACTCTTTAGGGGACTAACACAAGTATTTGAAACTCAAAAGTGTAGAGTTTTGAGCTGCTTTCTTTGAAGGTAGCATTTTGATGGCAGGAGAGGCCATTTTTTGGTAATAACAGTATTAGTATTTTATTCAATCACTAATAAGAATTTATGTTTACTTAAACTACAAGTTAGGTCTTACATATAAATTGTGTTTGGTAGGATATTATATTCCAATTTGTGCCTCCAACTGCCTCAGACATGTATCTAAGCAGGCATTCTTTTACATAAAATGCCTGACAAATACCATTTGCAGTAAAAGTAGGAACGTCCTACAGGCCAATACTTCTCAAACTTTAATGTGCTTATGAATCTTCTGGAGATCATGTTAAAATGCAGGTTCTGATTCTGGGTGGGGCCTGAGTTCTAAATTAATAACAAGCTCCCAGGTGATACAGATGTCACCGAATCCAGAACTACACCTGAGTAGAAAGTTGTAGGCCATTTCACTTGCAGAATATTTTATCTGAACTATGAAGACTGACCATGAACAGGTACTAAAATTACAAAGCAATGCCTTATCTTTAGCTGGAGACACAAGCCAAGCAAATGGATAGAATCTTGTTAAACATCTATGTTGACTCCTTTAGACAGTTTTTGGATTTCCTTGGGAATGGGGAGAGGTATTCCATATTCTATTTTCATTTTACTGTAAAGGCGGGTGCAAGATAAAAAACCTAGGAGGTGGTGGCACAAGCGGGCATCCCTTTCATTTCAGAAGACTAAATACCTAGCCCTTCTTGCAAGTAATTGAGCAACCCAGTAACCAATATCAGCAGAATTTGGGAGACAGAATTTTGGCATGTACCAAGAATACATGAGCTTGATCAGTTTCACTTTCTATATGTAAAAATTCTAAACCAGTAGTGTCACGTCTGCAGCTGCTGTTGCATTTCGGCCCAACTTTGTTTTCACCAAGTGTGAGTGCAGCACAATGCCACAGAAATGAGGGCATAAGAAAAACATCAGATTTATTATTCATAGCAACAGCTCCAAGTCCAGACAGCTCCAAAGTAAATCTGAGCAAGGACATGCTGTGACTTTGTGACCAAAGACTTAATGTTCTCATATCCTTAGTGGTCTCTGGCACTTTATCAGACCTATAATATTGACTAACTACCAGTAATTGCTGATTTATGGGCAAACTTTTCTCAGCCTTGTTTTCTTCAGGACTCTAACAGACCTTCATCTTCTGAAAATACGTTGAATCACTAAGTTCATGTTCTCTTTGAGCTTTGCTGTTTTTATATCTCAATAGAGGACATCTTGCTTTTTTACCTGTTGCTGTCAATAAGACCTTGTAATACTTTACTTGCCTTAAGTTATCTGTTTGGAAAAAACAGCCACACTTCTATGCATTCACAGAGGGCAATTAATGAGAATAAGGCATGTGGGGAATAAATTTTGTTGTTCTATAATTTTCAAAAGCTCTTTACTTAAGTGCAATAAAATAACAATACAACTAAGAATGATTTCTAAAGAGCATCTAGTCCTTGGTGACAAATAGGTTTCACTTCCAGTGCCATATGATAGAGAAATGTCAGGAGATGTGCCTTTTATTTTCTAATCCAGATCTAATACCAACCAAAACTTCTATTCCATGTTCTTCTTTTCTTTTTTCTTTTCTTTCCTTTTCTTTTCATTATCTGGCACCCTCTATGTAAGATAAAAGTATCAAACAGGCACCAAAATTAAATCTGAGGAAGGATTATACCAAGAGCCTAGGACAACTCTACCAACTTCACCTTACCTTCAAACTTCTCCTACCTCTTGTTTTATCATTAACCAGCACGAGGGGCTCCCCAGAACACATCCATGGCAACTGTTGTTCTCCAGCATATTCAAAGGGACACGTATTGCCCTTGGGTGCTTTGTGACTCATTCCACACTCACGAATGACCACGTTATCGCAAACTTAAATCATGATATAGAATGTTTGTTGCCAATCCACAACTCACAATAGTTGGACACATAGCCGTGTCTCAGGTTCTCATCTATATCCTTTTCCAGGAAAACTTCTGTCAGGTGTCCCCTCCATCACTTTTCACCCTTCATTAGCATTAGGAGGGAAGCAGAGGTTGGTGACAGCATCATCTGGGACCTTACAACAACTTGGAACTGTCCAAGCATAGAAATACATGTTTTCCTACTTATTTCTGGATTCAGGAGAGTGTTAACTGCAGCCAAGATGTCTAGAGGTGATTTAGGTCTCTCTCTGGCATTGGCTGAATTACTTCACTTTCTAGATATTTTGTCAAGTGTGGATAATGGTATCTGCTCTTAAATGTGGTTAATCAAAGAAAATCTGCAAAAGAACTATGCTCTCTCCACAGGAAAAGTTCTAGTCTATATCAAACAAGAGATTATTAAGACATTGATATTTTCAAGCTGAGTTAAGTGTAATTGAATTTTCCACAGTAAATGTACATGTTTAGTGATTCTGTTATNAATCCCATTACTGAGTACATAACCAAACGATTATAAATCATTCTACTGTGAAGACACATGCACATGTATGTTTATTGCAGCACTATTCACAATAGCAAAGACTTGGAACCAACCCAAATGTCCATCAATGATAGACTGGATAAAGAAAATGTGGCACATATACACCATGGAATACTATGCAGCCATAAAAAATGAGTTCATGTCCTTTGCAGGGACATGGATGAAACTGGAAACCATGATTCTCAGCAAGCTAACACAGAAACAGGAAACCAAACACCACATGTTCTCACCCATAAGTGGAAGTTGAACAATGAGAACACCTGGACACAGGGAGGGGAACATCACACACTGGGGCCTGTCAGGGGTGGTGGGGTTGGTGGGGAATAGTGTTAGGAGAAATAGCTAATATAGATGATGGGTTGATGGGTGCAGCAAACCTCCATGGCATGTGTATACCTATACAACAAACCTGCACATTATGCATATGTACCCCAGAACTTCAAGTGTAATAATAATAATAATAAAGTGACCAAGGACAAAGCTCCTTATTATACATCATTCTCTTACTATTTTTTTCTTGCTTATAATTTCAGCCTTTAATGGTGAGAGATTTGATTGCTTTAGAGTAGTGGTCTTTCCTCCAAAACAGATGACTCACAAAGCAAGCCACTAGGAGTACAAGAGGATGATAATCCAGGAAGGGCTGCAGGCAGCATTTTCCTTCCTCCTGGCTCCTGGCCTCTTGCCCTTTGAGAGTGCTTGTGGCTGCCAGGGCAGTATAAACAAATGGGAGCTGGATCAGACAAGATTTAATGATGGTTGGTGTGGTCGATCCATTATAGAACCAAGCACTTTATTTACTATTTACTAAGTAGATTGCTATTCATATAGTGTTGGACCATTTTATAGGATGAGAGGTCTTGAACTAATTTCATATTTTATGTTCTATTTCCCTAAAATGAATACTCTTCCATAGCCATTAGTGCAGCTAGAAGGGAATCCTAATGCAATTACTTAAAAGAAAACTCTTTAGGGGACTAACACAAGTATTTGAAACTCAAAAGTGTAGAGTTTTGAGCTGCTTTCTTTGAAGGTAGCATTTTGATGGCAGGAGAGGCCATTTTTTGGTAATAACAGTATTAGTATTTTATTCAATCACTAATAAGAATTTATGTTTACTTAAACTACAAGTTAGGTCTTACATATAAATTGTGTTTGGTAGGATATTATATTCCAATTTGTGCCTCCAACTGCCTCAGACATGTATCTAAGCAGGCATTCTTTTACATAAAATGCCTGACAAATACCATTTGCAGTAAAAGTAGGAACGTCCTACAGGCCAATACTTCTCAAACTTTAATGTGCTTATGAATCTTCTGGAGATCATGTTAAAATGCAGGTTCTGATTCTGGGTGGGGCCTGAGTTCTAAATTAATAACAAGCTCCCAGGTGATACAGATGTCACCGAATCCAGAACTACACCTGAGTAGAAAGTTGTAGGCCATTTCACTTGCAGAATATTTTATCTGAACTATGAAGACTGACCATGAACAGGTACTAAAATTACAAAGCAATGCCTTATCTTTAGCTGGAGACACAAGCCAAGCAAATGGATAGAATCTTGTTAAACATCTATGTTGACTCCTTTAGACAGTTTTGGATTTCCTTGGGAATGGGGAGAGGTATTCCATATTCTATTTTCATTTTACTGTAAAGGCGGGTGCAAGATAAAAAACCTAGGAGGTGGTGGCACAAGCGGGCATCCCTTTCATTTCAGAAGACTAAATACCTAGCCCTTCTTGCAAGTAATTGAGCAACCCAGTAACCAATATCAGCAGAATTTGGGAGACAGAATTTTGGCATGTACCAAGAATACATGAGCTTGATCAGTTTCACTTTCTATATGTAAAATTCTAAACCAGTAGTGTCACGTCTGCAGCTGCTGTTGCATTTCGGCCCAACTTTGTTTTCACCAAGTGTGAGTGCAGCACAATGCCACAGAAATGAGGGCATAAGAAAACATCAGATTTATTATTCATAGCAACAGCTCCAAGTCCAGACAGCTCCAAAGTAAATCTGAGCAAGGACATGCTGTGACTTTGTGACCAAAGACTTAATGTTCTCATATCCTTAGTGGTCTCTGGCACTTTATCAGACCTATAATATTGACTAACTACCAGTAATTGCTGATTTATGGGCAAACTTTTCTCAGCCTTGTTTTCTTCAGGACTCTAACAGACCTTCATCTTCTGAAAATACGTTGAATCACTAAGTTCATGTTCTCTTTGAGCTTTGCTGTTTTATATCTCAATAGAGGACATCTTGCTTTTTTACCTGTTGCTGTCAATAAGACCTTGTAATACTTTACTTGCCTTAAGTTATCTGTTTGGAAAAAACAGCCACACTTCTATGCATTCACAGAGGGCAATTAATGAGAATAAGGCATGTGGGGAATAAATTTTGTTGTTCTATAATTTTCAAAAGCTCTTTACTTAAGTGCAATAAAATAACAATACAACTAAGAATGATTTCTAAAGAGCATCTAGTCCTTGGTGACAAATAGGTTTCACTTCCAGTGCCATATGATAGAGAAATGTCAGGAGATGTGCCTTTTATTTTCTAATCCAGATCTAATACCAACCAAAACTTCTATTCCATGTTCTTCTTTTCTTTTTTCTTTTCTTTCCTTTTCTTTTCATTATCTGGCACCCTCTATGTAAGATAAAAGTATCAAACAGGCACCAAAATTAAATCTGAGGAAGGATTATACCAAGAGCCTAGGACAACTCTACCAACTTCACCTTACCTTCAAACTTCTCCTACCTCTTGTTTTATCATTAACCAGCACGAGGGGCTCCCCAGAACACATCCATGGCAACTGTTGTTCTCCAGCATATTCAAAGGGACACGTATTGCCCTTGGGTGCTTTGTGACTCATTCCACACTCACGAATGACCACGTTATCGCAAACTTAAATCATGATATAGAATGTTTGTTGCCAATCCACAACTCACAATAGTTGGACACATAGCCGTGTCTCAGGTTCTCATCTATATCCTTTTCCAGGAAAACTTCTGTCAGGTGTCCCCTCCATCACTTTTCACCCTTCATTAGCATTAGGAGGGAAGCAGAGGTTGGTGACAGCATCATCTGGGACCTTACAACAACTTGGAACTGTCCAAGCATAGAAATACATGTTTTCCTACTTATTTCTGGATTCAGGAGAGTGTTAACTGCAGCCAAGATGTCTAGAGGTGATTTAGGTCTCTCTCTGGCATTGGCTGAATTACTTCACTTTCTAGATATTTTGTCAAGTGTGGATAATGGTATCTGCTCTTAAATGTGGTTAATCAAAGAAAATCTGCAAAAGAACTATGCTCTCTCCACAGGAAAAGTTCTAGTCTATATCAAACAAGAGATTATTAAGACATTGATATTTTCAAGCTGAGTTAAGTGTAATTGAATTTTCCACAGTAAATGTACATGTTTAGTGATTCTGTTATTGGTGGGCTGATTCTTGATATGTTAAGGAAGACCAACGTATAGTTTTCTTGATTAACCCATGGCTTAGGACTTGTTACTTCAAGCACCAAACAAGGTTCAGATTTTTTAAAGCATTACATCCAATATATCAATTAATCATCTTAGGAATTAGTGTAAAACTAGCACAGATCCCTGTTTATGGAAAGAGGTGGTTATGTTAGTTGGAATGCTGCAACTGAAAAAAAAATTCTCAAATATCAAATAATTGATATTAATATATTTGAATGGAAGATGTACATTATATTGTTAGTGAGATATAATTCATAAATGTGTCCATGTTCTAAATAACTACTTTATGTGGTTTATCTCACTTCCAAAATAGACACTATTCCATATATCTAGCAAATATTTTGAGATAGCAAAATGCTAACACATTTTCCAAATTAAAGTAGGAACTATAGTAAAGTATTGAAATTTCTTTCTTGCTCTTTCTTATAATATTTGCTATCACTTTTGATGCTCAAATTTTCACATTTAGCTGCTACTAGGGTTTGTTAATTTGTAATCAGACCTGAATAATTAGTATAAACTTCCAGTTACTATCCAAATTAAACACTAGATGTGTGTCATAACTTGCCATCACTCAAATTCCTTGGTTTTCCCAGGTAGGCCCTTCAGACCCTTTGCAAATTTATACACAAAGTTAAGTCCAAATAGTTAGAACCATAATTTATAGAAATGCTGAAGGAAATGATATATCAATATATATTGCATGAAATATACATGTGCACACACACACATACATATACACGAACACACACCCCTAGTCTCAAGTCAAGGCCTCTCATCAGTTTAAAATACCTAAAGCTTATCATAATATATAACATATAAACCTTTTTATAATATTTTATCATTCCTTTTCAGTTAGAAATTTAACTCAACAAATTTGTTTTGATGATTTATTATGTGAAAGGCACTATGCTAAATGTTGTAGGAGAAATAAAGACTAACAAGGACCTCACTATCAAGCCAAGGACATAATCCATGTGTACAAATAATCCACAAGAAGAGGGTTTAAAAGTATCACGAATAAAATTCTATGGGAGCATAAAATAAGACAAGACTGCCACTAGGACCAGCTTTTTAAAAGAGTTGGCATACTGAACTGAGCTTAAAAAAAATAGGTACAATTTCTAGGATTTCCCAACAAAGACAGTAGCATGAACAAAAGCATGCAGGGGTACTGTTGTTTGAATTTTGTCCCCTCCAAAACTCATGTTGAAATTTAATTGCCATTGTAACAGTATTAAGAGGTGGGACCCCTAAGAGGTGATTAGGCCATGAGGACTCTACCCTTATGGATGGGATTGGTGCCATTATCACAGGATGACTTCGGTCCTCTCTTGGCCCTTCCTCCTTCCACCATGAGATGACACAGCAAGAAGGCCCTCACCAGATGCTAGCACCTTGATATTGTACTTCTCAGCCTCCAAAGCTGTCAGTCAATACATTTCTCTTCATTATAAATTACCCAGTCTTAGGTATTCTATTGTAGCAGCAAAAAACAGACTAAGACAAAGGGGAAAAAAGGCTGGAAGTATATTGGGATTGGTGATGAGAGAGGGATTATGGAAAAAACAGTCAAGCATCTCCTTCCTCAAAGTGTTCTATCCAGAATTTCACCTGCTTTCATCAAGACTGTGAAAATAGTTTTTGAGTACAGATTGGTATGTGAAGAAATTCTAAATCAGAAAGTGATTTTCTAAGGAGTACATACACAATAATTTTAATTCTTTAAATTGCCCAGGACAACTGAGGATTGCATTCACTAACATTATAAATTTTCACTGGGAGTCTACAGAGTACTCAAAGAAATGGAAAAGCGAGTCATCTGGTAATGCTTTATTGGTAACCATCTGACAAGCTCAGTATACAGAGAAGATGGCTGGGAAGGCATAGGAGGTCACTGGGGTAAGAGTCTCTCAGCTGAGAATGCAAGTGCAGGCACTAGGCATTACTCTGTACTCCAGTTGAAACCCACTAGGGAGGGGGATTAAATTGAGAAAATAATCCTAAAATGGAGGGGCCTGTCTCAATTACCTTGAGTGATTGAATTGCTACCATAATTCATTCAATTATTCAGGTGATGGGTGATCTGTAAACCAATCTGAATGTTTCTTCTCGCCTTACTCCTCACATTCAACTGGTCTCTAAGTCTCGCCCTTATGCCTTTTAAATATTACTTGGATCTGACCCTTCTGACCTCTAACTTATTTCCCTTCTGTTATAGCTGCTATCCCTGCCTTCATGCTTTCTTCCTTCTAATCTATGCCTCACATTGCTGTCAGAGTTGTATTTATAAAGTACAAAATGGGTTGGTGCAAAAGTAATTGTGCTTCTTGCAATGAAAAGTAATTGCAAACCCACGATTCCTTTTGCACCAGCCTAATACACAAATGGTTCAAACTCTTCAATAGCCTCCCACTATCTACAAGATCTGGCCCCAAATTCTATATATGGTACATAATATGCATGACACATTGTTCTCCGCTCCCTGCCTCTGTCTCTAGATTCACCTCTACCTAGTCATCCTGTGATGAGCCATATAGAATTATCATGAAAATAAACCCATCCTCCAGAATTTACCATTCAATAACTTTATGCAATGGAAATTTTCAAGGCAGATCTTCACTGGATTAACGAAGAGGACCTCTGTGTGCCTCAAGGTATTTTCAAGCAAAAGAAAAAAAGTTAAAAAAAAAAAAAAAACC
>NW_016809607.1:1348100-1352304 GCF_001698545.2 Rhinopithecus bieti
AAAATACCTAGTGTAATTCCACAGGAAAAAATCTTTCAAATGGAGTATTTAAAATATTTGAAATCTATATTTTATTATAAATATTTGTTTTATGTATTTATAAATATTTGCTTCTAGTTAAAAAGTATATTTTGTATTTTCCTTGCATTTGCTTCTGTGATTAACACTGGTATTTTTATAGTATGAACAGAACCAGAACTCTAATTTGTAAGATTGCATAAATAGGATAAAAAGAATTTGCCTAAGCTTGACTTGACTTCTAACTATTGTACAAGAACCAATTATGCTGTCAGAAGTGGCCTATACACAAGCTTAGAAATGAAAAGGGAACCAAGAGACTATTAAAAGAACTCCAAGAAAATACTTTGCACAACTCCATATTAATAAAATCTTAAAGAAATGAACAGTAGTCTAAGAAAATATAAATTACCAAAATTGGCCCTTGAAGAGGTAGAAAACCTAAATAAATCAATTTTTATGGAAAAAATAAAGTTGTCACAGAACTACTCCTCAAAAATGTGCAGGACCCAGATGGTTTTACAGATGAATTATTTCAAACTTTCCAGGAACAAATTGTTTCTATGCTATATAAACTGGTCCAGAACATAGATAAAGAAAGAAACTGTCTCTATTCTTTATATGAAGTCAGCATCCATCTAACAAAGAAAGCACAAACTTCAGAACAATTGCCCTTAAAAGAACTGACTCAAAGCTCCTAAACAAAAGATATGCTTAATTACTTTAAATATTTTTAAATGTTAGAGAATGGCCTAGTAAATTAATTTCAGAAATGCAAGGTTAATTAGATAGTAGAAAATTTATTAATAGATCAAAAGAGAAAAATCGTGTCATCATCCTGTGATACAAAAAGGACAGTTATTTTGATAAACTTGAACTAGGAAAATGCATGCATATTCCACGTTTGCCATAACTATCATCTACTTTTTAAATGGGTATGAAGTGGTTAAACAATAAAACCCTGAGACTCCACAAAGCGTCATAAACTCCAAACATTCCGTACAGTGGAGGAATTTGTTGTGGTCTAATTCTACCTATTCCTTTCTTTCAGAAATGCAGAATGGGTTGCAAAGTGCTTGCCACAGCACTGCCCTGGAGCAGAGAGGGTACAGATTACAGGGAGACAAGGTAGCGAGCAGCGAACACTGCACAGGTATAAAAACCCCACTCCTAGGAAAACAAGCAGCTACAGCAGGCATTTTGCTGAACATGTTGTCGGGGAGGAACACAGCTGATAAAGAAGCAAATACTGATGGAAAGGCTGCCCATGCTCGGGAACTGACAATAACAGCTCTGGTATGAAGAGGTGATCTGTAACACACAGACTATAGAGAACCTGAACAGTGTGGGATACAGAAAAAAAATCAATAAGCCAGTTCAATACGAGAAGAGAAGTCAACCAGAACAGGACAGAAACCATTACCTTAGCTACACCTGGAACCACACTGGGTATGCACTGGAGTTTTGAATATTTATTGATAGTTAAGTTCATTGTACAACCTGTAGGGTAAGGAAGGAGGAGTGTGCTTGTCATGTTACAAAAGTCCATGAAGACCTAAGGGCCTGCAGAATATTCAGCCACTTTTTACGGAGAGTCTACTAAACTGTGTTTTATCCCCCCTCGAAAACTGGCATGATATATGCCTCCAGCTTCAAGCAAAACAACTCTGCCACTTTAGCAACTGCAGATTGGAGAAGAGCTTGATATAGGAACCAAAGGCAACCTAATGGTCGAGCCAAAACCTGTTTAAATGGAGCATTCCTTCTTGACTGGTGGCAAATCCACACAATCATTTCTTATGAGAACAAAGATGTCCTGAGCAAGGGTGAGCTGCAGTTCTGCTTATTGACAGAGCAAGCCCAGATTTGAAATATAAGGATATGCTTTTCGGTATAATTACTGTACACCTCCATAGGTGTATGCCTTCCCTCACACTGCCCTTTTTAGCATCTCCTGGTACTTTCTGTAACCATCCTTGCTCTTAGAGGAAAACAGGCACAACATCTACATGGATTCTCTTTAAAAAATAAAAAAGTCAAAGCAGAAGAAAGAACAATAATCCCTAGATAGTTGTGAGTGGCATGAGAATGTGTCATGTAAAGGTAGCATGGAATAAACAGATAAGTGGGAGAGTAGGATAATGGATGGTGAAAGTTCAGGATCAGAGAGAGAGAAAGAACAAGAGAGAGAGAGAGACAGAGAGATAGATCTTGAATAAAAGACTGAGAAGCTCCTAGGAATTTCAGGTTAAACAGTAGAAGAGGAGGAGGATGATTTAAGATGAGTTTCTGTGTACTAAGTATCTCATCCTTCAAATTTTGAGACAGACTCAAATAAAGACCAGAACTCTTGGCTGGGCCACATATATCCAAATGCAGCAGGTATTTAAATGTTTATGGATGTTTCCATTAGGGTCTGAGAGTGTTAAGCATTGGGATATAATAACAAAAGCACAATTCTAGTCCCAGTCTTCCTGCTCTAGACCTGGCTCTGACATTGATATATCTTGGGCAAGTTACTCAGTTCTCTGGCCTTCAGTTTATTCATTTGTAAAATGACCAGTCTCAGCTGGATGATCAGTGCAGAATTGTAGTCCCTTACTACTCTAAAATCCATATTACATTGATAGTAGAATACCTTTGTAATGCTGACATGAGGAGCTGGATTTACTAATAGGAAGTGCTCTGGCCAGATTTTATTATTTGAAATAATGCATCATGGATATAGCCAGATATGGGCGACAATAAGATAGACACAAATATGGTTTTGTTGTACCCTCTTCTAACCAATATTTCAAGCTTAAATAAAAATGTAACTAATGAATGAAAAAATAGTGAATTTAATTTATATTACTTTGAAATGTATATTGTAGCCAATTTTAAGGGGTAGTATGTAAAACATATACACATGCATACATATACACACGTATGTCCTGAATTTGTTGCCTCAAAAACAGAACTCTAGGTAAGCATTCACACAGGTCTCCTCCAGTCACTCCAGAGGCACTGACTGCTCTCCACCATCCACACATTTTGCCATTCCACACAGAAGGAGGGTGATAGATTCAAACATGTACAGAATTTTAAAAAATAATTTTCCTTTCTGTAGTTCCTCTTATGAACTACACGTCGGTAGAGTATTTTATTAATTATGCTGAGAATTATGCTACTTCAAATACTGCTAGGGTGGATTTCTATTGTTTTTGCCTAACACTCACTCACCTTTTTCTAGTGACACCACCTGAACTTTCTTTTCTTTAAATTTATTTAAAAAAATTTTTTTGAGACAGGTTTTTGTTCTGTCACCCAGGCTGGAGTGCAGTGGCACCCTCATGGCTCACTGAAGCCTCAAACTCCCAGGCCCAAGTGATCCTCCCACTTCAGCCTTCCAAAGAGCTGGAACCACAGGTTTGTACCACCATGCCCGACTAATTTCTTTATTATTATTATTATTATTTTTGTAGAGATGGGGTTTTCCTATGTTGTCCAGGTTGGTCTTGAATTCCTAGGTTCAAATGGTCTTCCCTACTCAGCCTCCCAAAGTACTAGGATTACAGGCATGAGCCACCACACCTGGCCCACCTGCACTTTCTTTAGGGAAAATCCACTGAAGAAATTCAGATGGGCTGACCCCATCCCAATAGCTCTGGGTTGGCCACTTGAATTAGGATTGGCCCAGCAGAGCACCATGTCCCCCTGCCCAGTGACTGGTTCATCAGAGTCAGTGAGTGTTAGATGTAGGTCTCTTGAAGAAGTTATTGGGAAACAGATGCTGTTTTTTTCACTGGAATTCTTAAACAGGAGGATATAAACATTGAATTGGAAGTGACCACCATATGGAGAGAGTCAATCTGAGAATAAAGTCCAATGAGGAGCCTGGAGAATGAGATCCAATTAGGTCCCCCAACTTATCTGCAATATCTGATAGTCAATCAACTCTCCTTCCTGAGACCCTCTCTTCTTTGACTTCACATCATAGATATAGCCAAATATAGTTACAGTATTGGAGATATATAGTTTATAATGATATATAATAGTATACTACATGTATTATATATTATATATAACATAATATATATAATTGATATAATGTTTTATTATTATATATGGTATATATAATTTAATGATACATATTATATATAATTATATATATTGATTATATGTAATAATATATAATATATCATTA
>NW_016809607.1:1352552-1405013 GCF_001698545.2 Rhinopithecus bieti
TTATATATATATTTAGACCTTGGATAGAGAATTACATATCATATGGCCTAAATTTAAGTATTCTCCAAGGTTTTTCATCAGGTTTTATTCTCACTCTATTCTCTTTTGGTAAGATCATCTTCCATTTAATTCAATGAACATTCACTGTGTTTCTGCTCTGCTAAGCATGAAAGTTTAAAAAAAAGAAAACCTACATAAGCAGTTACCAATGTGGAGAAGCAATGGAAAGGTATTCCAGGCAGAGAGGAGAGTATGCACAAACACTAAGAGATGTGAAATACTGTGATACATGTGGGGAACCACGAAGAGCCCAAAGTAGTTAAAGACTGGGTGGGAAATGACAGATTTCAGCTGACAAGTTGATCATTTTAGCCTCTTTTCATCATAGAGGGTAGAGCAGTTTGTCCTTTTGGGAATAATTATTCTGAATTTGGATTTGGTTTCCCTACCCACCTTCGACACTTGATGCCTTTGCCATAAACTCTTTTCATTGACTCATTGAATACATTATAACCCTCATTTCCTTCTACAAAACATTTTCTCCAACCAAGAAACTCACTTCATATTAATAGAGTTGATATGAGCCACTAGCACTGCCCCATTATCCTAAAAAGCCTGCCTGTATGGAACAGAACATGGTCTATTGAGGACTTGGATATGTCCCAGCTGGTTGTACTTTTGAGGATAATGCCCAAAGCAGATGTCACTTTCTAATGTTTTCACTCATTGATCTCCTGACTCTCCCCTAAATTAGATGAAAATTATGGCATTAAACTAATAGATGATGAAAATAGTTTATAATGTAACAAACATAAATTTGACTGAAAAGATATTTGAAATCTAATTACGTGATTACTTTTGAAAAAATAATTTGTGGGTTTGCGTGCATATGTATGTGTACCAAGAGTCAAAAAAACTAATATACTCATAATTATGGTTTATTACAGTAAGAGATACAGATAAAGATCAATAAAGGGAAAAAAGACATAGGGCAAAGTTCAGGAAACACCAGGCACAAGCTTCTAGGTATCCCCTCCCAGTGGAGTTGCACAAAGACACACTAATTCTCCCAGCAACAATCGGTGACAACATATATGAAGTGTTGTCAAACAAGCAACTCAACTGAGTCTTGGGTTCCGCGTTTTTACTGGGGTCAGTCATTGTCTTAGTCTGTTCAGGCTGCTATCACAAAATGCCATAAAGTGAGTGGCTTCTTGTCTTAGTCCATTTTGTGTTGTTATAACAGAATACCGGGGGCTGGGTAATTTATTTGAAAAAAAAAATAGGTTTTTCTAGCTCATGATTGTGGTGGCTGGAAAGTTCAGGTGCCAGCCTCTGCTCAGCTTTTGGTGATGGTCATGTGCTATATCAAGACGTGGTGGGTAAGCAGAAAGGCAAGTGGAATGTGCAAAGAGAGACAAAACAAGTCACTTCATAACAACTCATTCTTGAGAGAAGGAATCCAGTCCTGAAAGACTGAGAACTCACTCACTTACTTCAAAGATTAACAGGCATTAATCTATTCCCATGACCCAAACACCTTCCACTAGGCTCTACCTCCCAACACTGCCACACTGGCAATTAAACTTCAGCATGACTTTTGGTGGGGACAAACCATAGCACTTTTAAACAACAGAAATTTATTTCTCACAGTTCAGGAGGCTGGGAAGGTCAAGATCAGGGCACTAGTAGATTCAGTATCTGGAGAAGGGCCATTTTCTGGTTTATAATATCTTCATAGACAGTACCTTCTCACTCTAACCTCAATGGCAGAAAGGGGCAAGGGAGTGCTCTGGGGTTCCTTTTATATGAGGGCACTAATCCTATTCGTGAGGGTTCCACTGGCATGATCAAATCACCTCAAAAGGCCCCACCTCCAAATATATCACATTAGGAATTAAGTTTCCACATATAGATCATTTAGTCTATTGAAGTCTTGTAGGCATGCAGTGACATATGACTGATCTCAGGTATTCAGACCCCACCACCTGCCCAGAGCAAAAAACAGGTATAAGCACTAGTGAATTTTCAAAAGAGTAATTTGGGACGGTCTGAGCTCCTGAGCCACTCGTGGGGACCCAGCAAATGGTCTGTGGCTGTGGTGACCGAGGACAGGAACAGAGGTGGTGATGACGTGGAGGTGGAGAGGGAGCTGCTTGACCTAGCCCACTTTATTTCAAAAGAAAAGTTTATAAACTCTGATGATTGATTAATATAATACAGTGTATTAAGAAGTAAAAAACAAAAGTTAAAGATGACTCCTGTGTTTCAATTTTTAATTCCTGTCTAAAGTATCAAAGGCACATGATTGGAGTACCATGGGTAAATAATATTATTCATCCTAATAAGAAACTTCTCTTTGAATTTTTAGTGTATGATTAAATTATTTTCTTCCATTTGGCACAAGATTCTCATTATACTTAGAACCGTTATCCCCATTGGGAAAAGAAGTTTTCTTACCCAGAATTAAGCTGATTGCCAAATTACCATTTGTGCTGACAATGTGTAAGTGTCATAGCTTTTGTTTCTAAGTTACTCTTGCTCCCTGATGAATGATGATTTAGTTTGTGTAACTGTTTAATGCACCAAGTTTTAAAGCCTAGTTGTAATTTTTAGTTCAAGATGTTTGACCTTTTATCCACATTTAAGTATCTGAAAAACACTTGGAAACCTCAGCTGAAAGATCAAACAAAATTCTGTCACCAAGGTTCCTGACCTTTCTTCATTTCTTAGAAAAGGAATTAAGACTTCAGGCTTTCTTAATACACATTTGAAACCAAGTTCATTGATTGAGGGCTTTCTGTTCTGCATTTGTCTCCTTGGCTGCAGCTAATGTCAGTGTGAAATCTGTGGCCCTCCATCTATTATTTTCTCTTTTTTTCTCCAACTTCTATAAAGTTCAAGTGACTTCCAGTGGAGTAAATGAGTGAAAAAAATACAAGTCCAGATTCTGTGTAGGTCTGAGTATGTAAAATGGTCAGGATCTTAAATTAAAATGCTAAAATAACAATAATCCTAAAACTGACTACTAGACAGAGGGTTTACTTGAATCTCAAACCTCATTCTTGTTTTCATTTGGTAAAACTGAATATTTTCTATTTCTTCATGTATTCGCTGAATGATTGATTGTTGAGGCTTACTCTGTGCCAGGTACTCAGTATACCTCAGTGAACAAAACTCAGACTTTTCACTCATGAAGCTTACACTAGGGTGGTGATATAAAATAAGCATGACAAATAAGTACATCTATGGTAGGTGAGAAGGTGATTGGTGCTCTGAGAAGAAGAAAATGTGGAGCAGGGTAGGAAGGAATAAAGAGAGTAGGGTGGGGTGGAGGTGCTGCTGTTTTAAAGGTGGAGATCAAGCCAACCTCCTGGAGGTGAGAAAGGAGAACAAACCTGAAGGATGTGAAGGAAATGCCAGAAAGAAAGAGCATTCCAGGCAGAGGGAACAGCAAGTGCAAAGACTCTACTGTGGGTCGTTGCCTCGAATGTTCCAGAAACAGGAAGCCAGTGTGAGTGGAATGGAGCAGGCCAGGAGGATAGTGGAAGGAGAGGCAGTCAGGGCAGCACCATGGAGGGTCGGATCAGCAGGGCTTTGGGAGTCTTTGTAGGGACTCTGGCTCTACTCTTTGAAGAGTCTGTTTTTATGTTAATGACTTTCTTTTGTTTATCAGAGGATGTAGGCTGTTGCAAGCATAGGCAATTATTAGGTACTCAGACATGCCTGTTGACAAACTCAAGACCCCATTTAACAGATTAAATAGAATCATACCTGTACATTGATGGGATAGTATCATCATTATTGATTTGCTGGTCATTCTCTCTCCAGATTGAATTTGTCCAGGATAGGAATGGAAACTTGGTTATCTCTGTATCACTAGTGCCTGATAGGACATAAACATAGTGCCTCATATTTTATCACTTTAGTTTTTGCTGTCTCATGTCATTCATATATTACATCACATGTGTTATTCTTTTCTTGTGGAGTATGTACTTCCTGAAGTCCAAGATTATCTACATTAGTGACCATAGCTATTCAATCTTCTTTTTTTTCATTGTCAGATGAATTTTCTGCTACTTAAGCTTATATTTTCAGCATCCCTCTGAGCCATGCATGTCTATTTCTACCTCTATGCCTTTGCACATTCCTCTTGCACTACATTTTGTACCTATTTTTTGATGGCAAAATCCTCTCCCTTGCTAAGGTCTAACTCAAGGCTCATCCATCTCCAATGATGTTTTTCCCAACATCACCTACCCTTTTTTGTGCATTTACTCAGTGCCTTCCATTTTATCACTTTAGTTTTTGCTGTCTTATGTCATTCCTTTATCATATCACACACATTATTCTTTTCTTGTGGAGTACGTGCTTCCTGAAGTCCAAGATTATCTACATTAGTGATCATTTGCAAAGTGTTTATGTCCAAGCAGGCACTAATTTTACAGAGATAACTAAGTTTCCATTCCTATCCTGGAGGAATCCGATCTGGAGAGAGAATGACTGGCAAATCAGTAATGATGACACTATGCCATCTATGTACAGCCATGATTCTGATAGTGACAACACCCTGAACAGAGAGGAAAAAGGAACCAGTATGTATTAAATGCCAGTTACTGAGGATATTCTCACATGTTACCTCATTTAATCCCTGCAGATAGAGGTTACAAACCTCATTTTAGAATATGAGGAAATTGAGGTCCAGAGAGGTAAAGTGGCTTGTCCATGATTGCTAAGATGGATATAATCAGTCCTGGGAAGTAAGTAGGTAGGCCTTTGATTTTTGCTTAGCTACACGATTCTTCCACTTTCCTATTATCCTTTACCAGTTCAAAGAACACAGCAACTAAGAAATATGTTTTATGTCATCCAAATAAAATAGCAATTTATTTCATTTGTCTTAATGTTGCCTTTCAAATATCAGAGGATATCTATGGTATAGATACATTTCTTTATTTTATAAACTTCAATCTTTTCTCTCTTCAGACATTGATATAAAAAAAGAAATCTATACTCGGGAGGCTGAGGTAGGAGAATGGCGTGAACCCGGGAGGCGGAGCTTGCTTGCAGTGAGCTGAGATCCGGCCACTGCACTCCAGCCCGGGCGACAGAGCGAGACTCCGTCTCAAAAAAAAAAAAAAAAAAGAAAAGAAATCTAATTTTAGCCCTATTTTTCTCTTATAGTTTCTATTATCTGTTTGTTTAAAGATCAGTTGTGAAACAAAACTGTCAAGCTCAAATTCTAACTCTGCCTTTTATTCATTATAAGTAACTCAGTTTAGTGGTTTTAGGTCACTTCCTTTGTAAAATAGAGATGACAGTATGAGGACTCTGCCAGAATTAATATTTTTAAACATCTGCTACTATGTAACTGAAAAATACCATTCTAGTGAACAGAATTACAGACTTCTTTGCAGGCATACAAAAGACTAGAGGATACATGCTTTAATTGATTAGGTGGTTTCTCAAGTAACTTATGGAAATAAATAAAGACCATTGGTAAGAGAACAAACAAAGGCTCTATATTCAGGACTTGCTATAACATATCGAAGGAGTCAGCCACCATCACTTGCATTTTGCAAAGATTCACAGGCAGGCAGAAGAATGGGAAAGCTTTATAGTTGAGAAAAACAATAACAACAACAACAACAAAATTTTAGGTATGCTCTGATTGGAGGTTGTTGGCATGGGGAAGCTGTAGGTAGACTAACTAAAAGTGGGATATCCCACGTGATTGGTTAAGGGTTCAAATTTGGCTTTCTCTGGTTGGTCCTAAGTTGGGAGCAAGAAGAAAAACTATAAAGCTGTCTGTTACTAATCAAATTCTGGCCATTTGGGGCCAATTGTTACAAAGGTTATTATTTGGCTTCCAGAATCAATTGCTGGAGATGGTGGTCTTACTTCCTACAAATCTGACTTACAGCAGACTGGCTTCCATGCTGGTTATTGCAGATAATGAGTTAGTTTCCTGGAGTGATTGCTGCACACTGAGGGCCAGAGTTCTATTTTTATACACAACCTGGCTATTGCCTGTTTGTATATTCAGTCTCCCATTGTAGATCTATCAACAGTTGACTTAGCAGGTCTGTATGATTTACAAAACTTTATGTGTGCTAATGTATTGTTATTTTTAAATTTTGTTCTGTAATAACTGGAACTCAAGGTGCTATACATGAAACTATATAGAACTTCTGAAAAATGAAATAACTTTTAAAATTCTTTGTGACAAAAATCATAGCCACCAACACAGGAAAGGTAACTCAGGTATGTGTAGAGAGAGTCATAAGAATCCTACCAACATTGTAGTGTTAGTAACTATTCTTTTGGCCACTTCACATGAAGGTGGCCAAAAACACAAGTGGAAATTTGTTCTTCACTGGATAATTCCTGACTAGTGATGCTTCTCTCCCCTATGCCCAGTTCTCATTGTCGGGGTGAGGTGAGGCTTTCTCCTGGCTCTAGCGGGTAGTCCCAGGCCTAAGTCAAGCAGTATATCATATTTCATGACCACAGTGGTTGGTTCAAATAAACTCATGACTTAACCTGGTCCAAAAAAGTAAATTTCAGGATTTTTAATGAGAATGCTGGAACTAACACTCTCACATTTTCCTGTTGGGCATGAGCCAGGAAGACTGTAACCCCAGGGACAGTCGGCAGCCATCTTGCATAAATGAAAAGAATGTAAGTTTGAGAATAAGATCAACATAAATAAAGCATAGTCCAGCACTAAAGAAAGAGGAATCAGAGAGCAACTGATGACATCATTTGAATCTGAGTATTTTCTATTTATAGCTTCGTAGTCTTTTCTTAATTATAAAATGAAACTTAGCAAAGCATAAAGACAATATAAAGTGGGCTAAAGTAGCAAAAATAATCTCAATGCTCATAATCCTATCATCCAAAGGTGACCAAGGTAACATTTTAGAGGCCAGAATTTCGATAGGCAGAGTCAATTGGATGAAGACACTCATAGTTGGAAAATGAAGGCTGTGTTTGGGGCATAAACCAAAAGAGTAACACCATGTCATACTTATCATCAATAGCAATAGACAGAAATTACCATGCAAGATGAAACCATTTCTTCAGCAAAAGCCCTGTGACAAAGATGGTTATTTCTTTAAGGAGCAGCTTTAACCACAAACCAAAAGACAGGGTTTGGTTTGACTATGGACAGTGTAAGAAAAATAGCTGGTCTAGTCCAAGTTCGACTAGACAAATTCATACATGGAATCTCACTGTCAATGAAAAACTGCAAAGTCGATAGCTGAAGCCAAAGCAAATGCCATTGATCTGAAACAGTATGCCCTCAGGAAGCTTTCCATCAAGAAATGTACTTCTCAGCCCATACGGAAAGTCAAATAGGTAGCCATGTATATAGTGTGATTTCAGGACTACAAGTTTTCATTTGATCAGAAAAGTGCTTTCACTTTGGACCTTTTATATTCCCTTCTGCTTAAGCCAAAATCTCCCAACCCAGAGAAATTTTAGTGAGTTAGAGAACAAAGCCTAGTGCATTTTTTATCCTCTAAAAGAAATGAAATTTGACTGAGCCAGTGTTATATAAATGAGCCAGAGACAGGTCCTGTTTATTAGCCTAGAATGACTCCAATGTTACTTCCTCACAGTAGGCTGGAACCATTAGCCCAAAACCCACCAACACCAAACCCAAATTCCCTCACATCCATTAAATATAGTCCAAATAAATATATTTTTAGCCATTCAGAGTCTACCTACTTATATACTCCATGAAACTGCACCCAACATCTGCTCGCCATAGATAAGACAAAGCCTGTAGCTATAAAAGATGCCAAAACTCTGTTGCCTTTCAGAGTTCTCTGACCTAGAAACACCCCACCTTGTTGCTGAGCAACATCACCTAGACATGGAAGCCCCCTCTCTGATTTTCCCCTCTCCCTTGTGAGTTTCCCTGCCCTATACCCCTTTTAGGTGGTGGCCTCTTGCTGCTGTTACTGGAAGGTCTCTCGCTAGAAGGGACTTCCCCTCTCATGCAGCCCTATCAAGGCACTACCCAGTAACTTTATTCTGTGTTACTACTTCTCATGATCCCATCTCTTTCTTGTTCAACCCCCAAATCTCTGAACTTACCAGAGCCAGCTGAGTCCAGACTTTCTTAATTCATTTGTGTCATCTTGTACAGAAGAAATATGTTCTCAAAACCTTGTTAATGAAATAAATTTCATTGTACATTAATATTAATATACTTCTCCTGCTTATCCAAGTTCTGAACTGACTGAGAGATAAAAGAGTCAAGGGGATAACGTTCAAATTTCCGATGGAACTACTGTAGACCATGGCTTTCCTGTGGGCTTCCTAATGCTGCACCCAGAATTAGGCAGATTTACACACTCAGTGTCAGGAGGAGCTGAAGATCCAACCTTCCCACTCCAGGGGCAGATCAGAGCTCATGCTTTCTCCAGGCAGATGTACCCCAAAGTGACAGTCAGAGAAAAGGTTAGTCTTTTCCCAAGTGCACCAGGCCCAGAAACCACTGAGTGTTGGGGACAACATAGGCCAAGGGTTTCCTAATAGACGGCCCCCCATGCACATGGAAGGAAGCAGGAGCATTAGGAATAACTGTTATCCCCTAACAATTATATTCTCTTTTGTGATTACAATTTATCATAAAATGGAAATGTTTCTACGGACAAAGTTCAAATCCAAGATGATATGATTTTACTTAAGAACCACCAAACTTTTATGATCATATTTTAAAGGAGGGATGCTATTATTCCTTCTGATAAAAATGCATATTTAAATACTCAAATTATATCAGTGAAGACCACTAAATGTATTTTTATGTTTTGAAAAATAATACACAAGCCAAAAAATACGTCAGCTTAACTGAATGAAACACAGTGGCCTGAAAAACCTTTCGTTTCCATGAAAATTTCGTATCGTATTCTATGCTAGGAAAACAAACCACAGTTTTAGGTTTGTTTAGAACCTTTTCCAGTGATTGTAGTTACTCCTGGCTTTTGAAAATGAACAGTTCCATTGCAGTTCAGAGAATGAAGAGGCACCAAACTCCAGCAGTGGTGACAGCCTAAAATATAGCAACAAAGGAGAGGAGAGCATGTATGGGAACACATCACCCTAAGTGTCTCCCAGGCAAGTTGTCATATGATGTTTATCAAGTGACAACCTCAATTACAAATTCTATAAGCTCACATATCTGCCTGGCATGCTTCTGTATTATGAGGTATACTTGTAAATATCAACCAGGCTGAAATGAAGCCTATAAAACTTAAGTCACAGGAAACAAGAAGGGAAAAGTTTTGAGCACATGAGAACAAGGGGTTATGTAAGGGTGCTGTGGCTTTAACTGTAAGCTCTGAAACCCTGAGCGTGTTGTGACACTGTTGTGACATTTAAGAAGAGTTACACCAGACAATTTAGATTTCACTGTGACATATGCTGTATAAATTCTTTAATGTTTAGCTTATCTTGCACTAAACAGCAGAAGAATACTTAGTAAGTGCAAGTAGGTCAACATCACTTTAATTTGCATTATCAGTTCAGAAGAACATTTTACACTATATGTGTTGTGATAAAACACTGTGTCATTTCTGTCACCCAATGCAGAGTATTTTTAGGTCTTTGCACATTATGTGTAGAGATATTTGGTATTGCCTTTAATGTAACTTGCCATCTGTGTTCTAGTTTCTAAGCATTGGCAGAAGCGAGCTAAAAGCATTGGCCAAACTTCAAGGGGTTAAGATTTTTGCTAACAAATATGGACTATTTGATATGAAAACCATCATTGTTTGATATGTCAAATAAAACATTTGTCAATCTAAAGTCTTTAAGCACTGGGCTATGTGACATTTACTCTTTTATAAACCAACAAAGTCCCTGGTGGCATGCCTTTTTTCCTCTCATTTAAATAGTGGTAGGAGAACAAATCATACTTCAGGGCAAGTTGATAACTGCCAGTCACGATTCCTGCCTTGTTTACTATAATGAGGAGGGTAATAAATGCATCTGACCATTTCGGCTGGCATTTGCATAGATGAATGATTTGTCCAGTCAGTCGCTCTCCAGTGATTTGGGTCTTTTTGTCAGCACAAAGAGCATTCAGTCTCTCTGGAATTTACAGCAGCCAAGCTCTCATTAGCAAACATCCTTTACCATGAATGATTCAAATAATTACCACTGAAATAATAAACTGTTTCACAAAAACATTTTATTTGATGGCTCCAAACATCAACTTTTCTGAATTGTTGACATTCAAATAAGCCAGAGAGCTTCATTGTTAAGGAACAATGGCACTCTTGTTAAAGGGTGGGCATTGTTTTACCTCCAATAGACCTTTAAACTTGGCTGGCTATCAAATGCGTCCCTCAAACTGCCAGCCAACATTGTGGGTAATCAGAGGGCATGTACCAGATGGAGCAGTTAAAACTTTACATATTCAAACTCCAGGAAATATTCTTTAGATTTTCTTTTGAGGTTGCAAACCTAGAACTCCAGATTAATTAGCAGCTGCTACTTTGTATCTTTTTTGCACCTATTGGAGCCAAATAATATTAAATGTCCTCACTTATACTGAGCTACTCAAGTGTGAGTTCTTTGCTGTAATGGTATTCTGTGTGTATAATTAAGTGTTATTTGATATAGTTTTAGAGTTCGAACAAATGAGCAAGCAACAATTATACCTTATTATGATCTTCTCTAGTGCATAGCCATAGGGTTGCTCTCAGTGCATTACCAAATTCATAGCACCAGCCAGGCAGCAGTTCCTGTTATCAACTTTTTTCACCCTCTGCGCCACGCATAATTTAGAGAGTTTTATTAATTTTGAAGTGGTTTAATGTATGCGCATGTTCTAAAGATCTAGGTAGATTGTATGACTAAGTTTAGCTTTCATAGAGCAATTGTTTATGCATGTAAATGTCTGAAAAATATTTTCCCTCAAATCTTAAAAAGCTATGGTTTCATTTAAATAGATTAACTGGCACATTGCACCTTCTTCCTTACCTGCAAGGAAAAATTCAGGAAGGGAACGAGTGGAATATATTTCTGTGCTTTGCAAATTTCCTCATTACTTTGCTTTCACTTTCAAATTTAGACATGTTATATATAGCAAGAATGGAAAACTGTCAACAATACTGAAATACCTTGATGTTCATATGAAATTACAACACGATACAGGAAAATGATGATTGTTGGTAAGCACAATTTTAAAATGTTAACTTTGCAGACTATCTTAAAGATATTAATAATACCAAGTAGATTATATAGACCCAATAGGCTCATTCCCATAGAAGTCAAGAATGTCAAAATTACCCTTTAAGATGTGCCTGATGCAGACGGCCACTTAAAACAGCAAGCAATTCCTGAAGCTTCCATTTCTATCTCACAAAGATAGATGCAAATTAGAAACAAAATTTGTCAAACTTAAAATAATTTACTTTCCTTTATTGGGACATTGTGTCCAAATTCTCAAGTTCCTCCTTTGCTACTAGCTCAGAGCCTTTTACTCCAAATGGTCGGTGGCTTTTTTGTTTTTCCTTCCGGATGCTGCCTGTCCTGGCTGATAACCACGGGCAAGACTACAGAGGCCATTTTTCATTTCGCTATTTGGCTTGTCAAATCAAAGGTCAAGAGATGATGAAGAAACCCCAAAATAGCCCAGGATTGGCAGATTTTCCCCTAAGTTTTCTAAGAGAATATGGTGCTTATGAAAGTGAGGGAATAAAGAACTGGCTATAGCCATAAATCATGCAGGCAAGAGCTTTCTAAGTTTTGCACGGTTTCACTGCCTAGTGCCCAGAGGCCCAGAAAAGAAAAGCGAGGCGTCCTACCATTAATAGTGCCATCCCAACGGTCTCAGGGCTGGGGGCATGTGAGGCCAGCTTTCTGACATCACCTCATCGTTCGTGATTGGAGACGTTGACAAAGAATAAGTACAGCCTTAACTCTTTAGCTGTGATCCTTTTCAGACATGACTTGAAATACTAGGAATATAGAATCACAGAATATCAGTGCCAAAAGTGACATCAGGATCACACTAAGCAGCAGAACTTGTACTCAAATTGGGTCTCTTGACAGCTCAGGCAGAGGTCACTCTCTTAGTTAGACCATCGTGATATGCCCCAAAGGCCCAAACCTTATTTGTGATTACCTTTTTCGTTACAAGTTTACCCGGACAGGCATATGCTCTATACATGTACCGACTTTCTTTAGTCTTAATAAAAATGATGACACACTGTGTCATCAGCTGATAAAAGTAGCTCTTGGCCAACAGGCCTTTTCATGGCAATGTCACTCTAGGTGCATGGACAAGAATCACACATGGTAGTGTTGTTAGTTCTTCCCCAAAGTCCTTCAGGTTTAAAGCAGAGGTTTTGTTTGTCTAACAAATATTCCAGAAACTGCTACTATCAAGTTGCTAAGATGCTTTTAACCCCAGATCTTCAACTCATGTAGAAAAAGTATTGTCTTCAGTTCCATTTGGAGGGGAGAGGAGATAGACCAGCAGTTCCTTGTGAAACAGTTAACGCAGTCTCTTGAGTTGTCTCAGAATATTGATGTGTTTGATGTTGTGGTTTGGTTGTAAGATTTAGGCATATATTTTGTCTTTAATAAGCGCTTTGATAATATTGAATTTTGCATTAAGCTGTGTTATGGGGCTGAATTGTGTCCCCCAAAATTCATATGTTGAATCCCCAGTATTTATTCACTGGAGTACAAATGCAGAATGTGACTGTATTTGGAGACAGAGCCTTTAAAGAGATGATTATGTTAAAGTGAGGCTGTTAAAATGGGCCTTAATCCAATCTGTCTGGTGTCCTTATAAGAATAAGAAATTCAAACACAAAAGGAGAGATATCAGGGATATGAGTGTGCAGATAAAAAAACCACGTGAAGAGGCAGCAAGAGGGGAGGTAGGTATCTGTAAGCCTGGGAGAGAGGTCTCAGGGGAAACCAACCATGCTGACAACCTAATCTTAGACTTCTATCCTCCAGGATGCTGAGAAAATCAATTTCAGTTGTTTAAGCCATCCAGCCTTTTGTTATGGCAGCCCTAGCAAACTAATACAAGCTTCTTAAATGTATAACTTTCTCTAACCTCTGAAATAACCCTTGTTGGGTTCTCTACCTGAAATGTGCTTTCTCTCCCTCTTCCTCTCCCTTTGCCTGGCTAGCTCCTACTCATCATTCACATCTCAGTTTAGACAGTGCCTCCTCCAGGAAGACTCCCTCCACTACACAGCCTAAGCCCAGTACCCTTCCTATGACAATAGCTTGTCATAGCACTTATATGGTGCTAAGCAGGAAACCTGAATTTACACTCTTGTAAGCAGCAGCCAAGCATAATAGGTTTGGCATTTGACCTTGCTTTGCCCCATTTCAATGGAAAAAATGCAATGTTACAACTCTCAGTGACATTGTCAGCTTGCTCCTCCGTAAGGAAAGCAAAAAAATTCCAAGTACATGTGTGCTGCACTAGCTTTGGTAAAGTTTTTTTTTTTAGTTAGGATTGGTTAAAAAAAAAAAAAAAAAAAAAAGAGTATAAACCAAAGAGAGTTAGGGTAGGCAAGAGAAGTTTCAACCAAAATGTTGGCATAATGTAAACCTGCAAGTGGGAACAGTGTAAATGAGGGAAATTTGGGGAAGCTTTCTGTTAGAATACATACACAATGGAAAATCACCAACTTTAGAAATAGAATAAATAGTAATATAAAAGCAGAATTATTGAAGTCCTGGACTTACACACTTAACCTTGCAAGATTCCATGCCATACTGACTGTTGATCTACTAGAGGCACATATATATATATACACACAGACATATATACACACACACAGAAATACATACATACACAGAGACATGTGCTCACTCACATATCCATGTACACAAGTACATGTACATGTACATACATGTGCACACACAGCTGAGGGAGAGGCTAACTGGACACTCCCAAGAAGCTGTTGCTCATCAACATTTTATCTAGTAATATGTATTTGTTTTGTTCAGCCTTGATTAGCTGCTTTGAGGCTACTTTTTCATATCCAATCTGTTGTGGAAAATCTCCCAATTGGGCAGCACTTAAATAAAGCAAGAAATTCATCTACTAGAACTACCTCTCTACCCTAGAGTTCCTGGTGCGTAGTAACTGATTCTGCTGCATTCACAGTGCCTATTGGCATGGAACTCTGAACTTAGAAAATGTGCAATAAATACTGTCTTTGAAGTGAAATGAACTAAATGCAGGAGAAAAAAAGAGTACAATCAAGAGAGAGAGGAAGACAAGAGCAAGCTTTCTTGTTTTTGTTCATTCTTCTACTACTTGCTTTAAACCCAACAGGTTCTAGTATTTACATTCATTCCCTTAGTACCTGATCTTCTCCTAAATGACCATGTTTATAGTATTTCTTTTTCATTTGGAAAGATATGGGTTTGAATACAACTTTTCAGAGTTTGAACGGCAAAGTCTGCCTTTCCTAGCTTACTAAATAAATTTACAACTACATCCGTTCTGATAACTTTTGTTTGACTCTAAATAGTCATCATGAAATAATCATAGACGCTTTCTTCTGTTATGTGAAATAATTGCCTCTCCCACCCCCACCCCTGAACTTATTCACTAAGCTCTAATCATCACAAAAAATTTATTTATGCAAGGAAATAGCAAGTTATTCACTCAGCTCATTTTATTCACCATTGTCTTCTGATTTGTTCACACTACTTAATTTAGCACGTCAAGGTGAAACGATTAGTTTATCTCACCTTGACACAGCTATAGTCCACTGACAAAACACGTTTGTGACATTCTTGTTGGATACTTTCTCTCTAGTAATAGCTATCTCCTGAATTACCATTGGTTGGTATTTCCAAGTCAGAATAAGTATGTGACCAGCAGGTAAATCTGGCTGATAATAAATCAGAACAAATAAGGGCATTAAATAAAACACATTCCCTTAGGACCACTATGCATGATAAGGCATTGTTTCAGATCAACATCTGCTTTTACTCTTCATGATGATAAGAAAAGCCCAATTAACACCCACAGTTTAAAAAGATGCAACTTTTTATTTATCTAAGACTCTACTGCTAAAACCTTGCCAGATTTACAATTCTAAAGACAACAGCTTTTGTAAATGTGTTTTATTTGCAGTTATAATATCTATAGTTAAATCAGTTCATTAAAAATAGAGTTGTAAACTATCTCCCAAGCTGCCATATTTGAGGGTTTAAAACAACAACAAAAAAAGATTTAGATTATATTCTTACACTGCATTTAAGTAGAACTGTGAAGTCATCTAGTATATAAAACAATGTCCTTAGATAGGAAATCATTGTTAATTAAGATGGAGGTTAGGACCATATAATTTTATATTACACAACTAGTCACTCAACTCACTGTCCCTAAAGCACTTTACCATGGTGGGATTCACTACACTCAGCTTTTAAAGAGTTGTTACCTGTCTGGGTCTCAGGGCAAATGAGCAACAGTATATAGTCAATGAAAAAACTGACACCTTCTTAAGACCAGAAATAACTACATAACACGCTAGCCGCAAAACCTTCCTTCTGGGTGATAGCAGGCTCTATTTTGCCTTTTGAATTATATTATTTCTTACAGCCCTATTGGCTTCATTCTTTTCACAAGAAAGCTAAGGAACTTTTTTCTTTTAATAAAAGCTGAAAAGATCCTAGATTTTCCCAGAGGCTGTGTTATGTGTGGGGGTGCCCAGGCAGGGGCAGGAGCACTGGACTGAGAGCTGGGACATCTGGATCCCACTTTGCTAATTGTGATTGGAGTTTGCCTCTTAATCGCTCTCTACTTTTATGTCTTCATTGTTAAAATAGGAATACTAATAGACGCCCTGCCTGCATAGTTGTTATGAAAATCAAATGAATTAATAAATGGGAGAGTGCTTTGGAAAAGTTAAAAGTGCCACTCAAGCGTTAGTTATTCCTATTTGGCTTTCATATTCTTCGGAAACCCCATTTATAATAAGGCTTTCCGGGAAAAGTAGCTGTTTCTTGAAATCCCATGAAAGCTTTCTCTTTGTATTATCTCTTATGGGTTCCTTCGGAAGTTCAGCAAGTTTCTCTGTTCCCTACTGTGCTGTGCATACATTGCCCAGAGCGATTCCAGAGCCAGCCCTGAAATGGGCAGCCTGCTCTGCACATGGTCTGCTCAGTGAGGACTGGTGCTATGGTGTTGAAATTAAAAACACATATGCTGTTTATAGTGTTTTTCTGATACACTTTCAATAGATAATTTTGAATTGACAGATGCACAAAGAAAGAAAAAAATGTAAACTATCCTTAATCCTACTACCCAAACACAAACATTGTTAACATTTTGATATACCTCATGTATATCCTTCTGGCTTCTTTCCCATGTATATAGAGCATACACTGTTTATTTGACAATATATGTGTTATTATGAACTGAATGTTTATGTACTCTCCCCAGATTCAAATGTTGAAGCCCTAAAACCCAGTGTATTTGGAGATAGGGCCTGTGGAAGGTAGTTAATATTCAATGAGGTCAAAAGGGCAGGGCCCTAACCTGATAGGACTAATGTTTTCATAAGAAGAGATACCAGAGAACTCCCCACCACATCCCCTCCCAAGCCATGTGAGGTCACAGCAAGAAGGCAGCCATCTGCGAGCCAGGCAGACAGCCCTCACCAGGAACCAGATCAGCTGACACTTTGATCTTGGATTTCCAGCCTCCAGAAATACCAGAAATAAATTTCTGTTGTTTAAGCCACCCAATCAATGGTATTTGTTATGCCAGCCCAGCCCAAGCATACTAATACACAAATATTAATACACTTCCACATCATTTAGGTATTTTTAATTAATACATTGGGAACATTTCTCCATGCATTGACAATTCTACAGTGTGATTTGAATGACTTTAAAATATGGCAAAATATGGATACAACCTAATTTTTTAAAATAATTCTCTACTGTTGGACATTTAGATGATTATAATTTTGGGCTATTTTAGTAATGCTGTGATAAGCATCCTTGGATATTTATCTCTTTGTATAGCTTTCGTTCCTCAAAGTAGAAGTGTGGGATTAAAAGAATGAATACTTTTAGAGCTTTTTATATTTATTAAAATGTCCTCCAGAAAGACTGTATGACTTCACACTCCTACCAATAGCTATTTGAGGTTGCCTATTTTCAAGAACTCTCACCAACAACAGGCACTATCAGTGTAAATGATATCTATCAGTTTGAAGGCAAAAAGGTATCTCATTGCTATATTAATTTGTATTTTTAATTACTAAGCTATTGAATTATTCATATATGTTTGTTTGGGATTTATTCTGTACGGATGGAAAGGAAAGAATCTCCCTCTTAACATATTATTACAATTACAATTTTATTAATAAAATTTTAATTTTCTAATATGTTAGATACTTACTTTGTTTTATGAGACACACCAAATGTAATCACCAATCCTGTGACTTTCAACAACACACTGACATAACCTCTCTCCTTTGCCTTTCATAATTCTGAGAAAACCCAAGAAATATAAAAATTTTTAATGTTTTATGGAAGCCAGAATTTAAAAATTTAAAAATAAGTAAGTTTAATTTTATTACCTGAGTGCTGTTTTCTCTAGCCTCAATTGTCTGTTACTCTTCATCATGGCACACAATAGATGAAAAATAAATATTTGTCACATGACTGATTGGATTAATAGGGGAATCATCTACTGTTTTCTCATTTCAAGTAGAAACAAATAACNAAGAAATATAAAAATTTTAATGTTTTATGGAAGCCAGAATTTAAAATTTAAAATAAGTAAGTTTAATTTTATTACCTGAGTGCTGTTTTCTCTAGCCTCAATTGTCTGTTACTCTTCATCATGGCACACAATAGATGAAAAATAAATATTTGTCACATGACTGATTGGATTAATAGGGGAATCATCTACTGTTTTCTCATTTCAAGTAGAAACAAATAACAGCCAACTCTATTCTAAGCCACTTTAAATTAATGACTATCATCCCCTCCATATCTATCCCTCAAGTAATCCTCCTTTACATTCTCCTCTGTAATGTTAAACTTGACTTTTTTCCTCCAAGATCTCCTGAAAGATCACACTACTAACAAACAATGAGTGGCTAAAGGTTCCAGGGATTGTTCTTCCAATTCTCTAACTCGATGGCCAAAGACCAAGTCTTTGGCTCAGTTTCAAGTAACAAGGGGGAAAATTAGGGAAAGGGCGTATGGTTCACAATTTCTCCAAGTCAGGTGGATAACAAGTGCCATGTAAAGCTCTCTATTTATTCTTTTGTTTAATCAGCAATTGATACAGAAAATTTGCCATAAATTGGCTTTGGAAAATTCATTATTTTTCAGCATATTACCCCAGGAAGCTTTTTGATCTTTATTTTCTTTGACTGTGACTAACCTTGATCTACCCTTCACTTTTGTCCATTCCCAGTGAAAATATATTTTTATAAAATTAGCATTTATTTTTTGGTCATTTGTAAAGAAGCAAGTACCGAGAGATCTGTCATAACATTTTTGATACAGTTAAAAAAGAGTTAAAAGAAATTTCCTTCAAAAAGACCAGTACAAAAGTACTCCTACATGTACTAGGCTTTCAGATGCCTCAAATATTTTCATGAATGAAAGCCCTTTTGGTTATTTTCATTATAGAAGAAATTCTTTTATGGAAAATTCAAACGAACAAAGGAAGCTCAGATTGCAGTTCTAACATTTTTTAGCAGAGTTGACCAAACATGAGTCCTAAATTGACGTATTATGAAACACAATAAATAAGGTTTCCAAGGCTGGCTTAACACTGCAAAGCTTTTTTGAAACAGACCTCTCCTTTATGTATCTATCTTTCTGGGAGTTCATGGATCATGAGAGGATGTGGAATTTGGAGGCCTCTGGTTATTCTTACATAGTCACAGCTACTGGGGAGCTGAGCAGTGAGAGTCAGTCACTTCCCGTAGAATCATCTGCAGTAAATTGTCCTCATTGCCAGCTTGGAAGTGGAAGAGGCTTTATATTGCCTGACCTGGCAGAGTTATTAAAAGACTACACTGGCATTGTGAAAGGTTAATTGCTAATAGATAAACAGTTCAACTCAAACAATTTCTGTTGAATTCTTACTTTGTCCAAGGCACAAAGATGGTAGTGTTGACAGCTGTAGCATGGGTGGGCGTGATGGTGATGGAAGTTGAGGTGGTGGTATGTGTGCGTCTGTGAGGGGGAGAGAGTTACAAAAAGGAATGACCTAGTCCCTGACCTCAAGTATGGTCAGTGCTCTAATGGAGGCATGCCCAAAGGCTGTGGGAGCAAAGGGGCAGGAGATGTCTATTCTAAAAGATGAGGAAGAGGCATGGATTACTCAGGGGTTCAATGGTTCTCGTTTCAGGGTACAAGAGATCAAATTAAACTCAGTGGAGTGGATCAAGAGGCAGAGGACAGTTTTAGAAAGAAAGAGGTCTTGTAGGTAGCCAAAGGAGTACAGCTAAGACAGATTAAGAATTAGTCAAGGAGAGAGACAGACAGACAGAAGAAGAACAAGAATCTGGGCCAGTCCAAGACATTCATGTAGGTAGATTATTATACCTTAGAACCTGAAAGGAGTTACGTCTAAACTCCTGGAGAATGTTTGCTCTAAACTAGAATGTTTGGAGAATGTTTGCTCTAAACTAGAGTGTAAGCTCCATGGGGTAGCCAATTTTCTGTTTTCTTTATTGCCACCATCCCCCCAAAAGAACCTGGCACTAGTGAGCCACAAAAGTATCAGCAGAAAGAATATACGAACATATGGGATGGAAGACTTCTAGAGCCAGAAGGGAAGCCTGTGTTTCAGAAGCTGGGGTTTGAGGAAATGCCTCCCCTCCTCCCCTCAAGATGTCAGGTGGTAGCATAAATTGTGGACAGTAAACTGTGAAAGATGTAATAAGATATTAATTAGAAATATTTTTATTCCCCTGGAACTGGCATCTAGAACCCAAGACTGAAACTAAAGATGAATCAATTACCTCATATTATAAAGAGATCAGAAAACAATTAAAAACAAATGCCTCCTCGGAGCTTATTAAGAGTTGGCCAAACAACAGGGAGGGAGAATTCAAAGGAATTACTGGAGTCATAAGTCATCAACTCAACTGGGAACACTGTGGGTTTTCTTTCTATTTCCTCTTTCCTAACAGTTTCCAAATTAGGAAGAAGGCTTTAAGAGGATTGCTAGTAGAGATTCTCTGTCAAAAGAAGAGACTGGCCTCTCACTCTCTGGTTGAACATGTACTTATGTTACTTGCAGTGCCTTTTTGAGTAGAAAGAAAAGGGAGAAATGGCAAGGTGAGGAGAAGACTATACAAGTGGTCTTACTCCCACCATTTGGTCTGGCAAAGATGACTAAGTTCTCCATGGATCAAATGGACACAAAGGACATAATTAGCTGAACTTAAGGTAGCTGAACTTAAGTCAAGAGGAAGAGGACCATGTCCTTGATTCCAATGTCCATTGGAATCAAGACACAGTGGGATGTATTCCTAGAGACGAAAGTAGGGGCATTGGAAGAGATGAGCCAAGTGAGGGTCAAAAGTCAGGGCACTGTGCAGTGGGAGATGCAACATCACTGCAAAGTTTCCTAAAGAGCAAAAACCCTCATTGTTGAACACCTGGAACACCTTCATCTCATGAGAGAGACATGATGTGGATACCTGCCACCCAGAGGGTCATTCCTGGCCAGGAAAGAAGAGACAGCTGAGAGGTCCATGGCTATATCCAGGTAAATAAGAGATTCTGTTCCCTTTCCATTGTCCTCCTTCCTGTGCAAACCTATGAGAGGAAAAGGAGACCCAGTCAGAGAAGAAGCCAAGTTCGTCTATCAAAGCTAGGCTGATGCTGGGGAGGGAAGAAGAAGTGAACACTAAATCAGATGTGAGACTGAAGTTTCAATTAGAATGGACTTTTTAATTGAAAGAGACTGTTGATAACGTTCTTATGGAGTGATGAGAAAGGGAAATTTTTCAGATTGGAGTTAAAAGCTGTGATTTGAAAGGGGAAAGTGATTATGTTTCTACTCTATCAATACCAGATTGCTCTGCAATTGATTGTAGGTATAACCATGGTCTCTTCTCACTGAAGAATCAGTGAGGCTCTCAGCTAGGAGGCTAGGGTGGTGTTGCTATTCTAATGCTGCCCAAAAGCCTTATTTTTCATTTTAATGATTCTGCCTTGTCTATTTGACACATCAATGGTTCATCGAACAAATATTTATTGAACATATACTACTATGAACAAGGCATTGGTCTAGGCACTGGATAGGCAAAGGCAAATAAGACAGCCACTACCTCTGCCTTGCATCACAGTTCCACACTAGAACTTGCTGGGCTGGCAATTTCTTTGTATAGAAAATTATACACTAATTGCACTGAGATTGCTCTTTCAATGCCTACAATGGTTCAAAGTCTAGGTTTTAAAATGCAAAGACTTTTGCCTTATAGACATTGGGGCATTTGTACTGATTTTTAAAATTCCTTTTTGCAACTACATAGTTCCCAGCAATGACAATAGGCTGGATTAGGGCTTGGCACACTTAAAAGGGCCATATATAGGAGGTAGGAAATACTTTAGGTCTTTCAGGCCAAGCAGTCTCTGTCACAACTACTCAGCTCTGCCTGTGTACCATGAAAGTGGCCAGAGGCAATATGAATAAATGGATGTAGATGTGTTCTACTCAAATATTACTTACGGCCACTAAAATGTGAAGTTCACGTGATTTTCATATGCTGTGAAATATTATTCCCTTTTGGAATAATTTTCAACCATTAAAGAATGTACAAACCATTCGTAGCTTGTGGCCTGTAAAAGAGTAGATAGACAATTGGATCTGGCTTACAAACCATAATCTGCTGGCCCTTTGACTAGAAACATGACCCTTTATATGCAAATTTATTTGCAAATGCCTCCTACAAAATCCTGTTTTTTGTTAGATTTATGAGTTTCTCGTGTCCATGAATGTCTGTGGTGCCCATGACAAGAATGGAATTACAACTCTTCAGGTTTTAGGCTTTACATGTTTTCTGTGTTGACTGTGATTTGGAAGATTCTCTTGCCCATTACTCAGAAGTTCCTCCTCTGTGGAATATCTCCCTCTGTGGTTATTGCTTGGATTAAAAGTGATCTCCTCACATGAGTGTTCTGCTGTTTCAAGCTAGAAGGCATTTCCTGGAGTAACCCATGTTCCTTCCCACCTCTAGGCTTTGCCTGTACTGTTCTTTGACCTGAAATTTTCCCCTAGTGGCTACACTCTTCCTTTACTAGGCTAACTCCTTGGGGGATCTGTAATCCATTTAAATGTCAATTTCTCAGAGAAACATCGGACCATAATTATTTTTGTAATGTTTTGATTGACAGCTGCCTTCTCTTCTAGATGGTAGCCTTCCCAAGGGTAAGCATCCGTGGCTCTTCAGCTCACCATTGCCTTCCAGTGCCGGGTGTGGTACTAGATATAGAGTCACAGTCTGGTAGTCAGGAGGGCCAGGGAGTTCGACTGCTTGTTAAAGCACTGGTATCAGCATCTTCTGACTGTGTCACCTCCCTAAGCCTGTCTATTCATCTGTAAAGTGGGATTAAAAGTATACTGACTCTATAGAGTTATTATGAAATTTAATGAGATAATATGAATATAGTGTGTGGCTTAGTGTCTGAGATACAAGTTATTATTTATAAAATGATCAATTGTTTTCATGATTGCCATTCAGTGAATATTTGCTGAATTGAATTAATAATGAGAGCCATTAATATTGGGTGCCTACTCTGTGACAAGCACTATTGAAACAGCTTTACATGCACTATTTCATTTCGTCTTTTCTACCACCCAAAGAGGAGGGTACTACTCTCAACTCTATTTTGCTGATAAGGGAGCTGAAGTACAAAGAGGTTAAGTAACCTGCTGCTCAGTCACACTGTAATTAAATATGTAATTAAAAAGTGAAGGAGTTTCTCAGATTATGACATATATTATTGGTTTCCAATGGGTTTATCATAAATGCTTTTTTATCTTTCATACTCTCTTTTCTGGCCAAAACAAAATCGTTAGCAAACAGCATAACCTTATATGAAAACATTTATTTTATACAGGCACTAAAAATAGATAATTTTAAAAAGCATGATCAAACTGATGTACCCTCTTCTGTGGTCACATATATTATTTTCCATAATTCAATAAATATGGCATTTGCATTAAGGTCATTTTGTTATTTGTCTAAATTTGGACACAGGCATATTTAGAAGATACCTTAAAATCTGCCAACCTTGAAGTGCATAAACACCACAGCATTGATGTAAATATAAGTCAGCTAAAATATATCAAAGTAGGAATTCTAGGAAAAGGCTGATTGAGGAAAAAATTATAGGCATCTATATTTGGCTATATTCACACCGACCTATGTAAATAAGTAACTGTCTACTTATATTCATAAATATTTAATTCAGCAATATTATAAATTTGTATTCTTACCTGTGAGTAGATCTGACATATTGCTCACCCACTAATTTAACTTTTAAAAAAATTCTTTAGGCAAGTAGCCCACTTAAAGCATTTTATCCAGAAAGCAATAATTTTTCCAGTTACTTTAACAATGCACTGAATTTCTTTCAAAGGTAAAGTACATAGAGAGATTCAATAGGCAGAAAGGTTACAAGCTCAAGGCTCTTGAGTTATACTCACCTGAATTCAATCCTAACATGACTTAGTCAGGATATTTAAACTGCCTAAGCCTCAGTGTTTCCATCTGTAAATGGGACAATAATAGTATTTACCTCACAGGGCTGTCGTAAATGTTAGGCTGATATCTGTGATAGGCTCAATACAGGCTAAGGATTATAATTGTTAATTTATATTTTAAAAAAAAACATTTCTGGGCTGGGCACAGTGGTGCATGCCTGTAATCCCAGCACTTTGGGAGGCTGAGGCGGGTGGATCACTTGAGGTTGGGAGTTCAAGAGCAGCCTGGCCAACATGATGAAACCCCATCTCTACTAAAAATACAAAAATTAGCCAGGCATGGTTGCGGGCACCTGTAATCGCAGCTACTCGAGAGGCTGAGGCAGGAGAATCGCTTGAACCCAGGAAGCAGAGGTTGCAGTGAGCCAAGATCATGCCACCACACTCCAGCCTGGGTGACAACGTGAGACTCTGTCTCAAAAACAAACAAACAAACACTTCCAAATATGTTTATGGGCTTCTGAATAGCACTTGGTAGATGTTTAAAATATCATTGTTAAATTGAAATGAAATTCAAAAGGTAAAGTGTTTAGTACTGAACAGCACAGTCTTTGTATTGGTTGCCACTCAATCTTTCCCAAACACATCAAAGTGTAGGTGCATAAGACTCACCTGGGGAATCTTTTTAAAAATTAAGATTCTGGTGCTCTGAATCTTCTGAATCAGTCAGTAGGTCGGGTGTTAGGCTATACGTGCATATTTTTAAAAGCCCTTACAGGGATTCTGATGGATAGTCAGATTTTGCAACATTACCTCAAATCTACTTTAAATTCAGTAAAAAATTTCCCCAGCATTTCTGTTAGCCAGATGAGCCTTCAATAGACGGTAACCCCATCCCAAGTGTTCCTGGATAAAGAATGTCCACACTGCAGCATCTATAGCCTCATTCCAGAAGTGTCCTTTTTTAACTCTCTAAAGCTTTGGCCAATATGAGGAAGTCCCAGAACAGCATGAGAGAAACCAGAGGGAAGAGTACCTGACCCTGAGTGTTTTCCAAGGTGTTGGTGCCTCCACACCAGGGATCAGTTGCTCCTCACCACCAGAGAGAGGGAACGAGCGGCATAGAGATAAGATAAAGTGAAACTCTCTCACATCCTCATTGGATTTCTATTCTTCTGTATGTCCCTGTGCTATCCAATACAAATCAAAAGCAGTCAATACATACTCATTGACTAATTATCATAAGCTTAGAGTCTACCTCCCATCATATCAGCAAAATACATATCACCTATGGGATGTGAATTTTGCAAGTGAGGTTTAATTAATATGGATCTTCATTGAATCCTGTGAAAAACTGCATACATTTTATTTTTTCCTGCCTTCATGTCTCCTCTTTTTGTAACCATGTGTTTCAATCGCCTCTCACATGTTCTCCTTGGTGAAAGTGCCCTATTCTCTCCTGCTCTCTAACACCTTCAGGCCTGCCATAGAGTCACATGCTATGGGATATAAATAACTGAAAAACATTCATCTCTGTGGTGGCAGAGAAGCTGCTGCCACATTTTTTTTCCTGGAAACCTGCCTTTGGTGTGACAGTATTCTACAGCAGTTTGAAACATTTTCACAAAACATTTCTGAGTGAAGCAGGGAGAGGGGATGAGGAAGTTAAGATACTGCTGTGGCCTTCACACATCAGTTTATAACTTGCCTAAATATTTATTTATCATCATGTCAACAGGGCTTAAACATGAGCCAATAATTCATTTCAATCCAGATCTGTATTCTCTGAAGGGTTCTTTTTAGGAAAAAAAATTGCTCTGTGCTTCTAAACTTTTACTCTTTTATCACTGGGAAGATATCTATTATTTACTTAACTTAGTGGGTTTTTTTTTTTAAGAAACTGTGACAAAGATGTAAATTCCAACTGAGCAGGCAGAGTGTGTCTTTGCCCACAATTTTATCTCCCTGCTTAGCACAATGACTGGCAATAGTAGGGGCTTCAAAACATATATATTTTGGCACATGCCTGTAGTCTCAGCTACTCAGGAGGCTGAGGTGGAAGAATGGCTTCAGCCCAGGATTTCGACATTGCAATGAGTTATGATCGCACCCACTACACTCCAGCCTGAGCAACAGAATGAGACCCAATCTCTTAAAAAAAAGAAACAATAATAATATAATATAAATATAATATAGTATCATCAATGAAGACTCACTTTAGAAAGGAGGTGTTCCATGGTGACAGATCTATGCAAACGTATCCCCAAAGACCAAGAAAGCTGAGAAGCTGAAGAAAGAGGCTGACAATTTTGGTTTCTCAAACAGAAACATTTAATAGGGACTTACCAACAGACACGATGTCTCAGTGGCTGGGAGACATCCTGTTTTTGGTGAAATGTGTGCAGCTGGTCGTATTGCATACTTTCTTTTGAAACTCATGATCACTGGGGAGTAAGCATCTTCATGAAGAGTTGTCCATGCTACAGGTATTGTTTCTTTAGGAGGGGTTATCTATGCTATGAGCATGGTTTGAAGACCTTGCTGCAGAATACCGTGGCATGCAGGGATGAAACATCAATCATCATGGCGGTTCTGCTTCCAGATGGTATCACCGTTGCCAGGCAACAGGCGGTTTTCCTACAGGAGGTTTGGAGGCTAAAGAAGACAGAGAGGCCTTTGGAAGACCATTCTGGGGGAGAAAGAATGCCAGATAGATAAGAAATTCTTTTCTGCCAGCATATATGCACATACACACTTGGCAGGGGTAGGCGGAGAAAAGAGAGAGCCCATAATGAGATAAAGAGAATAATATGGTATTTGTCAATGAATTATGTCCCCCTTCCCCCCCTTGCCTGTGACATCAAGGGGAGTATAGATAATGTATATGTGCTTCAAATAGAAGTTCCTGGAGTGGCTCCCCCATTGCTCTAAGGATGAAGTCTTAGCATGGTTTGTAAGGCCTCACATGATCCAGCTCCTGCCTACTTGTCTAACTTCAGTCTCATCCCACCATTCTATTCTAGCCATATTGAATTTCTTTCACAGTCTCTTGCCTATGGGCCTTGGCATATGCTGTACCATCTGCCAGGAACATGTTCCACCTCTTCACTGGCCAATTCCCTTTTATCTTTGAGGTATCTGCTTAAGGGTCATTTCTTCCAAGAAGTCTTCCCAGGCCTTTGGGTTGGGTTCCCTCCCAATGTTTCCCCATTATGGCACCTCCTATATTGCACTGTAACTGCTTGAGTAGTTGCCTCTGCTGAGACTGTGAGCTCCAGGGGACGGTGACCATGCCCATGTTGTTTATCACTGCGTCTTCAGCATTAAGCACGGTCCAACACACAGTCAATAAATGTTAAATGAAAGAAGAAAAGAAGAGGGGAAGGGAAGATATCTGTAGCCTGAGCTGACTCAGTTGCTGTTGTCTTGGCTTTCCTGGCTCTTCTGTAAGACACACTGAGTGGAGTCCCAGGAGATGTGAGAAGGCAAACACTGAAGCAACTGAGTCCAAAATTATGTTTAGGGAAGAAAAGAAAAAATAAATAAAGGAAGTCAATAGGTTTTCAAAAACAAAGATTGTTTGTAGTTAATATACTCATTAGTAGTTATATTTGCTATTAAGGAATTCTTATTAATTAAAATTGTCATTTAATATTAGATAACGTTCCATTTTTCAATTTTATCTTGACTTATGAGGAAAGAGGAATATGCCAACCAACATAATTCCACACAACCTATTTTCTTGGAAATTCATAACACAGATAACTTGATTTAGGTATACAGAAATAATCAAATAGAGTTTTTAATTAATTTTAAGATTAATGTTTTGAACATGGAGCTCATTCAATTCAGGAATCATTACTTCTGATCTTCACCACCTGTAATCCTGTCCTGAATCCTTACATGCTCAGAATTATGTCCAAACAAAGAACATTTGTTATCCTGGTTAAAAATGGCAGGAGGAGGGAATCCAGTCACAGAAAAGTAATCCATCTCACCATGTGTTTCCTGACTGCCTTCGTTTTTTCATTCCTATACAATGCGGGGTTGGGTTGTGGCTCTCCTACAAATAGGTTTTCAGTTCCACTGAGGGAATGCAATGGTCTGTAGTCCACAGAAATGGCAATGAGAGATCAGGTAAGAGCCCTGCATGTCCTGAGTGTGTAAGAGTCCCATCTGACTTCAATACCTCCCTGCAACCTGGGTGGAGTTATTCATTTGAATTTTGGTTCCTCTGTTTTTCAATCTATAATGGGAAAATGTTTAATAATTTCTTGCAATTTACTCATCTTATTTTAAACTCTTATGTAACCTGAATACTTGATATTAAAGTATAACCCTTTTGTGTTTTCTATCATATAATTGATCGAGGGCTTTGCCAATAAAAACTGTTTGTTCAGAGATTAAAGAAAAAGAGAAACCTGACAAGGAGCATTAATTTGATGAGGAAATCTAGTTCCACAATTATCTATTTTATATTATCAACTGCTTCCTCACAGGGAAAGAGTTATGTCCAGTAACTCTTTTGAATATCACCAGGGCACCTAACACATAGATATCTGACAAATATTCATTGATACATTACTCTAAGCATACTAGGCACTAATCAAATATTCCTTATCAACCTATGACAATTTTCATCTCTGGTATAAGAGGTAGCCAATAAGGTTTAATTGATATAGAAATCACAAAGTTAAATCTCAAAAATCATATAAAGTTTCAAGAAATTGAAGGATGGAATAAAAGTAGGTATTAAACCAATGCTAGTAAAACATTAAATGTCATATCTTTGAAATTACCTTGTTTCTTAATTAGGATTCTTCAAGCATATCAATTGAACTTGTCTTCACTGAGAACCACACCCTAGGCAAATTCAAAGCATGGAAGGGAATTATTTTCTAGTTAATGAAGCATGTAAGTTTATTTCAATATTCAAGGTTGTGATGGGTGAAATGTGAACTGAGAAGTTTTCCTTTTTATCATGGGTCATGGTAGAATAGCAGTACTTACTTTATGAAATAAATGTTCAATTACCATAAAACAAATGGAAGGTCATTATATTTTACTTGGTTTTTGTATGCAGTCTGTGAATTTTGTTTCCTTACAAATTAACATGCGGTAATACTTTGTATATGTAGTTAATCCAGGGAACCCAACCTTATCTTTTCCGCATTATGAACTTCATGGGCTCTATTCTAGCAATGATAACTTAAGACTTTCTCATCTCTGAACCTTTGCATAAGCCATTCTCTCTGCATAAAATGGCTTTTCCTTTCCTCTGCCAATCTATGAATTATTTTTCTGCCAAGACATTTCAAAAACTCATCTCTCCTAATATGCTGTCCATGTCACTTTATTTAATCATTTATAATTGTACATATATGAAGGTTGGTGTCTTAGTTCATTTTATTTTGCTCTAACATAAGACCTGAGACAGGGTAATTTATAATAAACAGGAATTTATTGGCTCACAGTTCTGGAGGCTGGGAAGTCCAAGATCAAGATGCTGGCATCTTGCAGCAAGGGCTTTCTTGCTGCATCATCCCATGTCAAAGGTAAGAGGGCAAGAGGGGGCTGAACATGCCCTTTTACAAGGGCACCATTCCCACCCATGAGGGTGGAGCCTTCGTGGCTAATCACCTCTAAAAGGTCCCACCTTTTAATACTATTACAATGGAAATTAAATTTCAACATGAGTTTTAGAGGAGACAAACATTAAAACCATAGCAGTTGCATCAGTCGCCTTAATTGGCTAGATAATCCCAATAACAAGTGAATCATTTATCTTTTCCTGGGATAAAATTGCTAGTCTCAGCTCTCTGCCGTATTTGTTTATGGCGAAGTGGGGAGCAAGAGGAAGGACTAGTTAGGATAGTTGCAGAGTGTGTGGCTCAGTGCTAGCTTATCACCCTAGGAAGAGAGTTTGCATTATACGTCAATATTAGCTTTTAACTTCAGCTGTTCTTTGTCATCGTACATCTATTTCATTTGTATTTGCCTGTCTCCATCATTAAATTCTATTTATTTTACCCATTTATGGTGAGTCTTTTGAAACCAACAATATTAGAATTATTATGTGTTTCTGTGAGTAGTGAGAATACATTGGTTGATGATGCCACAGTGACAAATTCAATTGCCTTCAGGGCCCAAGCAAGTTATATAAATGTGCAAAGAGATACAGTGTTAGACAGGGAGCAGAGCCTATGTAAACTGGAGGTGCCTGCCCAGCCTAGGGGCATTCAAATGCAAAAATTCACAACACCCCTGCCAGTCCAATTTGGACTTCCACTCACTAGTGTGCAACCCCTGATGCCCTTATTTCTTGCTCTTAGCCTGTGAGAGATGTTGGTGGTGACAGGGTGATTAGCTACATTTTGTTGGTGAAGGAATTGAAACACAGAATAGTAACTCTACAAAAGTCACACAGGAAATTAGCTTCATGCCTATGTCTTGTTCAAAGAGAATAGGTTGTAAAAAGGTAAAATGGAAAGCACGACCTAAAACTTGAAAGTGAATAAGCAAGATTCTTTCTGTTACAGAAAAATATTTTTTAGTATTTGGAAGCAGTTTACTTGAACATATAATAAGTTTTAAAAGCATAATTAAATTAGTCTCCTTTAATATGATTTGTGTGTGTATGCACATATGTGTGCATATATATACACATACATACACACATATTTTATGATTAGATTATAATTAATTTGGGAAATGTGGTATCTCATCATTCCTAAAAGATTTTTTACTAATATATAAATTACCTTGCATTATAGAAAACCTAATTTTCAGGAGGAGAATTGTTCCTTTCCTAGATGTCCTACAGGTTTTTGCCCCTAAGATTATGCTTTATTTACTATTATTACTATTAGCTTTGAGGGGAAGAGAATGTTGGGTAACAGATCCTAGAATCCTCTTGTAATGTGAATGCTTTGAAATTTTTATTCACTTCTACCACAAGCTGAGAAGTAGGCAAAAAATATTCTGCAAATCAAGCCCGTTAAAATTTCACTGCAAAGCATGGACTTGACTGACTGCAAGTGGAGCTGTCAGCTCATACAGGCGTCACTGTCAAAGGGCCGTGTCATCTGTCAGTGTTGGTTCCAGCTCACTGTTCCACATAGAGGGAATGCACTGTTGCCTCCCAATTGATAACACGCTGCCAGAAGCATGTTACTTTCTCATCCGTCTTCTTGTAGCTGTCAAAAATGGAATCCATTAATTAGTTTGTTCTTGTGAATTTTAGTTGTTCTGAAGACATGTAAATTTCAACATAAGACAAATAAAAATCCCAACCCAAACCATGATGCCAATAAGAGCTCAAAATCCCAAAGTGGCAGCTATTACTGACAGTAGCAAAAACTGACCAGCTAAACTCTGCCTTAAGTGAATATAATGATGTGGCTAGTTTCTCATCCCTTTTAATGAGAGCAAGCTTCCCAAGGCAGCAGAGGGAGAAAGGGAGAGTTAGAGAATCAGGCAGGGGAGACGCCCTGAACACGACTCTAACTAGTCAGGCAGTTTGACACAACTTAGAGAGCCTGGTTGCTGCTGCTACTGCATGATTGCCTTTTTGTATTTTATTCCTCTCCAGTGGATTTCAAAAAAAGTTTGATGGGCTTTATTTTCCTCATTTTGGGGGTCCCACAAAGCACAGGCAGTTCTGTAAATCCTGTATATGTGAGACTGGGCACCTCATGTGTAATTCACTTCAGCACTCCAGTCTACAGTATATGTAGGATTTGAAGGAATGTTCTAGAAGAAACTTGAAGCAAATACTTTGAACAACCTTTATGTCTGATACAGTATATTGCAAACATAATTATGGTTTAGCTCAACCCAATTTTTTCCCTTTCCATCTTTTCAAGTGAGTGATAAAGGATTGCATTGGCACTAACTTATTCTATTCTATAAGCATTTATTAGGTGACTATTTTGTGTAGCTCACTATGCTAGGCACTCTGGGAAATACAAAAGTGATTAAAATACAGCTTTTGCCCTCTACAAGTGCCAGCTTTAAAGGGAGAGGTAGGCACATACACAAAGAGCCCTGAGGTACTAAATAATCAACCACGGCAGAAAGGAAAGAGAGATGCGCTTCATCCCAGGGAATTTGAGAAGGGTTCCTGGAGCAAGCAATGCTTGAGCAAGACTTTGAAGGAAGGTTTGGTCTTCACACAGCTGTTGCTATGGTTTGAATATTTGTGCTTCCCTGAAATTCATAAGTTGAAATCTAATCTCCAAGGTGATGGTATTAGGAGGTAAAGGCCCTTGGGAGGCAATTAAATCATGAGAGCAGAGTCCTTATGACTGGGATTAGTGCCTTTATAAAAACAGGCCTGAGAAAGCTGGCTTGCCTCTCCCACCATGTGAACACACAGCAAGAAGGTGTCATCTATGAGGAAGCAGGCCTGCAACAGACATCAAATCTGCCAGTGCCTTGATCTTGGACTTCCCCATCTGCAGAACTAGGAGAAATGAATTTCTGTTGTTTATAAGCCGTCTAGTCTATGGTATTTTATTATAGCAGATGGACAAACTAAAATAGCTATAATACCCCACATTTTTCCCCTTTCATATCATATATAAAGGAGAAAGTGTGGAGCAAAGAAGTTACCCTGTAAATGACCAGGGAGATAGAACTTCCACAGATGGAGATGAGCAGGGAAGAGCTTTCCATTCAGAGATGCCTGTATGAGGGCTAATTCAGCACAGTGCAGGGAGGGTTCTGGGATAGAGACATCCTCCCAAGCACTGTACATTTTACCAAAGCCAACAAATAAAACACCCCTTTCCTGAAACATGTGGGGGAAAGCAGTTTATTAACACTGTTGCAGGAATACATCTAATGATTTGTAGCATAATTAAATGGTAAATACAACCAGAAGGATCTTTCTGAAGTTTTAAAAATTGTTTACAGGTTTACGCAATGCCAGCTGGGATATAATATAGAATGGAAAAGTATTAGAAATAATGAAAAGTAATTTAAGTACTAGAATTATAAAAAGTAAGATAAAAAATAATTTAGCAGAATCTTTTTTAAGATATTCAAAACATTTAAGGAATTTGTGATTCTTTTCTAGTCAATAGCATAGTAGTTTAGAGTTATTTTAAGCCCCAGGAGGGAAAGGACTTCGTTTTGCTCGTTGCTGAATCCATATAACCCAAAAGAGTTCGTGGCTCATAATAGGAACTCAATCAGCATTTGTTGAATGTACTTCTGGCAAAACCTATCAACTGCAGCTTAGCTGAGTCTTAGAAGTGGAACAAACACTGCTGTGCTCAGGCTCATTCTGCATCATATGTGAAGGATAACTTTAGTTTAGGCTGAAGTTTTACTAGAAGGATAAGGGCTTTGTATTTTAAAATATGGACATTTGTCAACTAATTTGGTCATGGTTATTTCTTACAATTTGATCAAAATTGATTTAAAAGGAAAGAAAACAAATTGATAGCTTAGAAAAATGCACTATCAATAAAGGAATGTTGCTAATGCTAAAAATGTTTGAAGTGCTTATATTTCTTTCTATGAAATGCTAATAGTAAGGTTTACCTAGAACAAAGTGAGATTGTCAACTATCTGATTTATTCATTCTCCCTAACTAGCCAACCTAAATAATTCAGTCAGCAAAGTGTATTTGGTACGAAAAAAACTAGTTTGACTGCCTTCACATCTAAACAAACCAGATAACCATAACCTCTAAACTTCACCTTGGGATATTTGGGCCCAATCTCTGTGTCAACAGGCTAAAGATGTTAACTAGTTGCTTCATTGGTAACTGCAGGTAGTTTGCTTATATGCTTTAATAAACAGGAGTGAATGTGGTAACCTCTCTGGACTGAATCACTGAGGAAGAAACACAGAAACACTTGAGGAGTAACTGAAAAGAGCATAGCACAGATGTAGGTAGGAGTAATGTTCAAACCATGCAACAACTGACCCCTAAGAATGGACACTGGCTGCAGCTATGGTCCAGAGTCTGGGAAGAACCCTTCTGGGTCAGGCACTGCTGGATAGTGAGGGAGACCAAGGCAGCAAGCTAGAAGCACTGGGTATAGGAGGGTGGGTAGTGCTTGTGGCAGCAGACATTTAACACTGGTACAAAAATATTTTGATCTCTTAACAGTAAGTACAAACAAACCAGTGTATACTGGTTGAAAATTACTTCCTCAATATGGACATAAAATCTGGTTTTCATCCCTGAGGAGCTGCTCTTAGTGCTCAAGTGTTCAAGCCCGTTCGTAAGAACATTCCAGCTGGACTGAACAGTGGGTCAAGCAACCAAAGGGGAGTGTCCGGGAAATTAACAGCTCTCTGGGTGTCTGTTAATAGATCCAGTGTGATCTCTTGTTGAGCTTCGGTTGGATCAAATGATGCCTATTGGGGGCTGTTAGCACGTGTCACAGAGAGAGATCAAAAAGTTTCATTTAACCAATGGGGATGTCAGACTTTAACTTCTAGCACACACCTCTGACACAATAGTACTTGTCACATCAAAATTCAGTTCACTTAACTCAAGTTCTATATGTGTACAATAAAAAACTGAAATTGACTGGGTTATTTGGCTATTCTAATTCCTTACAGCCAGCAGCAATACCTTGCTTCCCTCAGACTAACACTTCTCTCTTTCCCTCTCTACAATTCCACCCCCTACACCCAACCTTCTCTGAACAAATGTTTATTAAAACTCAGTATGTGCCAGGCATTGTGCTAGGTACAGGAAACAATATTAACAAGAAGTCATTTTAATGCTTACCTGCACACCATTAATTCAGTTAAAGTCTATGTCAACATCTTTCCACCCAAAGCAAGCTACTCTCACTATGTGCATGAGGGGCAGTTTCCACAGGAGATGGATCCTATCGGGGCCTGAGGTAACTGCAGGAAGAGTGATTCTTAAAGGAATGGTATTTTCAATGAGGAAATGTCATCACCAATACAGTGGGTGAAAGCCTGGCAAGTTACACTGAAGGTACTGAAGGCTTCCTTTCACACACACCTGTTTCAGTGGCCCAGATAAGAATGGGCCACTGGCATGGTCTTATCCACACAAGCGCCATCTGAAGAGCTGATCTCAGATGTCCCCACATATCAAAAGCCAAACCATCTAATTCCATCAGAGTTGAGTATCAGACAACAGTGGGCTATATTTACCTGCTAAAAATCTTTTTTAAAAATTAACACACTTGTGGATGTTAGAAACCCATGAATGCCATTTTTCAGTAGATGAATTTCTTAGAAGTACCTGATTGCTCATTTAATTTTTAAAATAATGAACATATTTATTCTTGGCTATGAACTTCTGCCATAAAATAAGACAGCAGTTTAGTTATCTATAAATAACACAGCAAGGTCTGTTAAACTAATTTCTGTATGTAAGATTTCCCCTTCTAATTGAATGCTTTTCTCTTTAATTAGTCAGTTTCTTGTGACCTTTAAATTCAGTTGGAAAAGTTAATCCTCTGGTTAATCTGGACCAATTGGTTTCTGAAACACCATTCAGTGACAAACCATTATTTCTAGCTCAGCTTTTAATTGGTTAGCGTGTTATTGCTGCAAGATCCAGTAGCTGTCAGATTTGTCTGCTAGCCAGTCTGAGCTTTCTGGACATATTCCAAGTCATTAAAGCAACATCTCCTGTTCAAGCCAGGGATATTTATCCTACACCCAAGCCTGATGCTCTCTCCTGCCCTTATTTAATTAAGGCTTAAGGATTGTTGGAGGGTGTCCTGATGAAGACTGGGGACAAGTACACTTTTGAGAAAAAAAAATCTGAGATTCCTTATGTTAAATGTTATTTTTGAATGATTGGGTGAAATCATTATACAAATCACAATTTAGCACTGATGCAAACTATGTTTTTGTTAGATATTTTATCACTTTTACCACAGCTTTGAAATTTTCTCATATTAAAAGGTCCAAGGGAACCCAACTACATCATGGAATTAGAATAACACTAATCAAATATCAAATCCATGAATAACTTATTGAAATTATTTCACTTATATGAAGAATAGACCTTGTGTTTCCTTTTTAATTGTCCTATTCGTATCTGAAAAGTCACACTGTCTCAGATACTAATAGGAGATGAATATCCTATATCATCCATGTATATTTTTCCAACTGTATACACAGAGACTGTGCTGCCTAAGAGCTTGCCATCAAAATCCTGACTAAGCTTTCTCCTGACTAACCTAAGTAACCTTGGTTAAGTTCCTCAAGTTCTCTAGCTTCCGTTGCCTCTTTGATAAGAAAACAGTAAAATACTATTTGTATTATAGTTTCATAGGTGGTAATTATTAATCACAAAATGAATATGAAATGCTTTGAAAACACTGATATTCATGAAGTCCAAGTCTTATGAAGATTAAATCATCACACTAAAGGAGCTCCTTGAGTGACAGGCAGAATCAGGTTTATTCACTTTTAAATGGGAGAATCTATGTCCTCTTGAGATCTTTCTCCCCTCGATTCCACCCAATCCATTCCCAACTCACCCTCTTCTAGAGTGGCTAGTGGCACAGAGTTCCTGCTTCAGAATTCTTGCCTGCTCCTCACAATCTCTGCCCTCAATTTTCCTGATCATCAAGGGGTGCATGGTAGGCCTCATGCATCTCCTCACTCCTGATGTTTCCAGGTGGAAATGTTCCACGAGTAAAGCTCTCCTGATCCCCTTCCCTCTTCTCACTTAGTCAACCTTTGGTTGGCAGAGTAAGTTACTAAATTGGTAAATGTGGAAAGAATGAATTGGATATGCTTGGCTCAAAGCTCCCCTCATTGTCTCAGTACTATTTGTTATCTCTGGGTTTGTGGAGTTTACCAGTCACCCAGCAGGTAATTCTGATGCTAAGCATTACAAAGCCTATTTGTCTGCATATATGAGCTGTATTCTCCACTGTAAGCTACATCAGTTTGGTCTTCTCTCTCCCTTTCTTTTATATTTTATTTCTTGGTTGATTCCAAACTTAGGTGAAGATAAGGGGTACTACTTTTTTAACCCACCTCAGACCCTCCAAACTTACAAACCTATATTTTTATTCTTTACATCCCACCCACCGAGCTCCAGATCCATATACCAATTGTTTTTAAGGATTTCTGTCCATACATTTCATTAGTATACAAAACACAGGTAAAAAAACATCTAAACTAAACTCAATTACTAAATTAAACTGAACTCTTTACCTTTTACCTAAATCTGCTCCTTGTTTTTCAGACACCTTACCAGAACCCTGGGAGCCATCACAAATTCTTCTCCATGTATCCAACCCATCACTAAGTCTTGGTAATTTTGCCTACTCAATCCAGTCTTACCTCTTTATCTCAGATGCTTCTGCCCTATTTCAAGCCCAGCTGCTCAGTGCCTGCTCCTCACACACTGGAGTGACCTTTTAAAAACGCAAGTTGCTCCACTCTTAAAGCCTTTCCTCAGCATCCCTTCCAATTTAGAATAAAATCTGCACTCATTCCTGTGGGCTATGCGATCAGCTCCTGTCCATGTAAGTCTCCCACCCTCTCCTAGTGTACTCCCTGGCTCACTCTGCTCCAGTCACACCAGCCTCCTTGCTCTTCCTGAGTTCTCTGAGCTCTTTCCCTCCTGATACTCTGTACTTGCTTTCACTCTGGAATGCCCTCCCCATTTCTTCACAAGACTAGTTCCCTTACAACATCTAGCTCTCTGCTCAACATCATCTCTTCAGAAGGAACCTCTCTGGCCATTCATCTAACCTAGCCTTCATCCTCAGGCTAATGCTGTCATGCTTTATTTTTTTTCTTATCACTTATCATGAACTGGCATCGTTGGTAAAATTATTTACATTAGAGTATAACTCAATAAGGACAGGGATTTTCTCTGCCTTTGCACTGCGATATCTACAGCACCTAAAATAGTGTTTGGCGGCATAAATGGCACTCAACAAACACAGGTGGAAAAAAAAATTGAATGAACTATTTCAATTAATCTTCCCACCTCAAGTTACAAACCCCTCTAATCCCTTTATCATGCTGCAGTCAATACCCTCTCTAGGGAACAAATATGACTATGTGTGTAAATCCTAACTGAGAGCTCCTTGGCATGTGACGCAAGACTCTTTGTGAACTGGCCTCTGGCTGCCCCTCTGGGCTCACCTCCTTCCACTACTCTGGACATTTGCTCTGCTTCAGTCACTCTGATCTACCTGCCACCTCCGACAAGGCACACTCTTATATTTTCCCAACTTTAAAATAAATGTATCATTCCTCTGTCAGGAATAGTCCCCCATCTAACTAACATATTCCTATTTATCCTTCAGAACTCAAAGTATCACCATCCCCTCCTCTGTAAAGCTGTTTCTTGCTCTGTCCCCCCTCATCCCTGCTAGTTGATCATTCTCTTCTTTAACCATGTAGAACTTAGAACACAGCTTTAATGTTTCACCTATCACATTGGATTGCAACTGTGCATTTGCATGTCTTGAGACAAGTATATCGAGGGCAAGGATGTGAGTGGCATAACTGCAACACTTAGGATAATATATGGCACATGGTGGGGGGTTAATAAGGGTTATTGAATGAATAAATGAGTGAGTGTGCAATAGCAAAACCACTGGGACACTGAGTGCAATGGGCTTGTCTTCTTTTATGTCCTGTTTCCTTTCAGCTCCCAATCTCTGGACTGACCCAGTATGGACATTTTAACGTATTGATTCTTTCAACCCACGAGCATGGAATGCTTTTCCATTTGTTTGTGCCATCTATGATTTCTTTCAGAAGCATTTCGCAGTCCTTCTTGTAGAGATCTTTCACCTCCTTGGTTAAATGCATTTCTTTTTTTTTTTTTTTTTTTTTTTTTTTTTTTTTGAAATGGAGTCTCACTCTGTGGCCCAGGCTGGAATGCAGTGGCATGATCTCGGCTCACTGCAAGCATTGCCTCGTGGGTTCACACCATTCTTCTGCCTCAGCCTCCCAAGTAGCTGGGACTACAGGCGCCCGCCACCATGCCTGGCTAATTTTTGTATTTTTAGTAGAGACGGGGTTTCACCGTAACCAGGATGGTCTCGATCTCCTGCACTCATGATCCACCCGCCTCGGCCTCCCAAAGTGCTAGGATTACAGGCATGAGCCACTGCACCTGTAAATGTGTTTCTAGATATTTTATTTTTGTGTGTGTGTGGCTATTGTAGATGGAATTGCATTCTTGATTTTGTTCTCGGCTTGAATGTTATTGGTGTTTAGAAATGCTACTAATTTTTGTACACTGATTTTTGTATCCTGAAACTTTGCTATAGTCATTTAGTATCAGTCTTTAGATGGAATATTTAGGGTTTTCTAGGTATATGATTATATAGCCAACATACCTTCATAACAAAAATCCTCAACAAACTAGCATCAAAGGAGCATACTTCATCGCTTCTCGGCCTTTTGGCTAAGATCAAGTGTAAAGGAGCATACTTCAAAATACTAAAAGCCATCTATGACAACCCTACAGTCAACATCATACTGAACGGGCAAAACCAAAAGCATTTCCCTTAAGAAATGGAACAAGACAAGTGGTGAGGTCCACTCTCACCACTTTTATTCAACATGGTACTACAACTCCTAGCCAGAGCAATCAGGCAAGAGAAAGAAATAAAAGGCATCCAATTAGGATAAGAGGAAGTCAAATTATCCCTCTTTGCTATATATGATTCTATACCTAGGAAATACAAATTGTTTTGATAATCTAGACCAATTTGACAAAACATTTCTTTATCTAAGGGACCTTGCGATACAATGATCCTATTAAAAATTAGTGAAGTTGTTTTCTGAAACCCATTCCACTGCTGCGCACTCAACTTTAATTTTGTCTTTTCTAAAGCATTGGATGAAGTGATGAATAACTTCATTAGCATAGGTAGTTGTGGCTACATTGTTTATCAACAATCCCTTATAAAGAGAGACAGACATATCCAGTAGTGCTGAGATGAAAGAGGCATTAACTTGTGATTGTTCTGTGAAAACAAATCATTTGACAGTAATATGTATTGTAATAGTTTGGAATGTCATTTAAAATAATCCATTCACATTCAACTAGAGATAGAAAATAACCTGGAATATAAGGCAAGTAACAGCTCACCTTAAAAATTTGACACAAATATACAGTTAGATATAAGAAATAAGTTCTAATGTTTGATAGGAGACTACACTGACTATACTTAACAGCAATATTATGTATATTTCAAAGTAACTAGAAAGGAAACTTGAAATGACACCAACACATAAAAATGATAAACACTCAAGGTGATGGATACTCCAAATACCCTGACTTGATCATTAAATTCTATGCATGTAACGAATACCCCTATGTACCCATAAATATGTAAATGATTATATATCAACAAAAAGGAAAAAACAAACAGCAATATTAAAAAAAAAACTACTAAAAAGACATTTCTTATTCTGGTACTTCTACAGGATGGAGGAGATGCCTTAAAATACAGGGGAAAGAATAATAGTGGAAATACCAATGAGCTACCAAATCTATACAAGAATAGATTAAAATGAGAAAAATCTAGGGATCTTTAAGGGTTAAGATATAGTATGTAAAATCACTGTGAATGCAGTAAGAAATAACGCATTGTTTTTTCTCTATCTTCTCATTTTTATCACTTACTAATAGAATTGTGACAAAAAAAGGATAGATCCTTATTAACTCTTTGCCTGGAAAGGAAGAATTTCTAGGCATGACCTATCTGCCAGTTAAAATCAATTAAGTACCAAGAGAGTCATCAATTGGCCCAGGGCTGAAATCTATTGTAAAACTTCCTGGAAAATTGGAACCAAAAAAATGCTAATTTCTCACCATAGAGGGGAAGTAGCTTTTAATTGGATCAGGTTATTATTTATCTCCTGGATTTTAAAGACTGACCAGAACAGTAAGTACCTCCAATAAATTTCAACCCAATCAATGTGACTCAAAGATTAGAAAACTCTGCCATTCTTTTCCCTGACAGGTAGCAAAGATCAGTGAACTAAGAGACGGCTGGTGTCAGGAGTACGAAGAGTGTTCGTGAGACAGTACCTGCAGGGAAGCCTCGCAAAAATTACAGAACTTCTCTGGGCTTCCACTTTCTCTATTCAAAAAATAATATTTTGTAGAGACAGAATTTATATGATGACTTTGACAGGTCTATAACATGCATAAACACACATATGTATACATATATGTGTGTGTGCATTTTTTAACTTCTCTCCTCAGGTCCTAATTTCATTAGAAGATTGGTGACAAATAACACAAAAGGATAAGTATATTCTTTCTAATGTCTCCTTCCTTCTTTCAGGGGAGAACTAGGCATAAAGCTGATCACCATTTTCTTTCTTTTTCCTTTGTTTTCTTTTTGAGATGGGGGTCTCACTCTGTTGCCCAGGCTGGAGTGCAGTGGCACGATCTCAGATCATTGCAATCTCTGCCTCCCGGGTTCAAGCGATTCTCCTACCTCAGCCTACCTAACTGGGATTACAGGCACCCGACACCATGCGGTTAATGTTTGTATTTTTAGTAGACCAACCATGTTGGCCAGGTTGGTCTCAAACTCCTGACCTCAGGTGATCCGCCCGCCTCTGCCTCCTTAAGTGCTGGGATTACAGGCGTGAGCCACCACACCCAGACCTGATCACCAATTTTTACAGTGTATAATATTAGTGAGGAGACAATGGCTGAGTTATTTCATTACATGGTACCTTGGTTTATTTTTGTGTCATTTAAAAAAGTTCACTCTTTTCTGATTATGAAATTTATACACACCCATTGTAGAAAAATTGGAAGGAAAAAAGATGATCCATCATCATACCACACAGAAGAGTTACAACGAACATTTTGGCAGATGTCTTCTAATATTTTCAATACTTTTCCAACTTGAGATTTTATGATAAAAGCAATTTTATACCCAGCTTCTAAAGTTAGCCTTGTCAGGTTTTCCCCATTGAAAACTTTTGTCAACATGAACAGATTATGAATAGGTATGGGGAAAGGGTCTCCCTTCTTTCCCTGCCCCTTCTCGATTATCTTCTTTCTATTCTCTTTCACTATGTTTCTTTCTTCTGTTACTCATGCCTAGGTTTACCAGTAACACCTGAGATATAGTTTGATTCTTTGGTGTTCTTTCAGAATTTAGGACCCCAAAGTCACTATGGGAATAATTCATTGTGACACGTGAGGCATCTAATGTAGATGTCACAGTCACTGATTTAATCATAAATTGTAAATTGCAAGATGATCTCAGGACTAATCCTAAAAACCCTAAATGGAGAACCCATATTTTCTCCCTCCTCTACCGCTGGAGACAATTCAAGATAAATAATGGATAAACCTAAGGGAGTGGGGAGGATAAACAATGATTGCAATAATTACAGTTCTTACTGTTTTGATGTGAATTGATGCATTTTACTAAATAAGGTAAATTCTATGGTAAAGGACAATAACAGAAGGAAAAGCATTTAGTTACCTGAATAGAATTAGTGGGTGGTGTGATAAGCACCAGAGGCCAGGAATATTGACTTTTAAAGCTCCCCAATCCTTTGTGTCTATCACATGTAGATGTCCAATAGATATTAGTTGGAGGCATGAATGGTAGTACCATTTACTACTATGGTAGTGCTGTTCACTGCCTCCTCTACTGGGAGGCAGTAGAAGTAGTGGTTAGACCAAACCGGTCAACTCAATGCCATCTAGTTCCTTCTACACTCACCCTTGCATCATAGGAAAGCAGCTTGGGGGCTATATTTTCCCGAATTGTTTACTAACAGGGTTCCAGATTAGGTTCTGTCAGTAAGAAGCACTCCCATGAGATTTAGATAGTGAATCAGAAGAAAACATTATTCTCTAGCAGTGTTTAGTGCGCTGGCATTAGCAAGCAGAACACATGAAGTTTTGTGGAAAACTTTTAGGTATCCTAAGAATCGACCACTTTGTACTGCAGGAAGCTGAAATTGCCAGTGGTAAATTTCCTGCAATTCTGTTCCTAGATTTTCTGAAAATCAGGAGTGGCTTTCCTGATTTTTGCTATCTAAGTTCTTCCCATAATTGTGAAAATTTGTAGTAAACCCCTTTCTGCTCAGAATACCTTGAATGGTTTCTGTTTTGCTGAGTGAATTGAGACTGACACAGTGATTATAAGACTTGAATATAGAAAGTATGGGTTGAATTGGATTCACCACATACTACCTGAGGGAGCTCAATGAATAGTTTTGCTTCTCTCCTGTCCTTGTGGCTGGCATGTGTTCTCCTTAGCATAGGACACACCTGAAGTCACAACTCAGGACATGTTATTGGGAAGGGATAATAAAGGCATGATTTCTGGAACCCAAATTTTAAAATAGTGACTAAGAACTCTAGATAAGACCAATGATCCATGACATGACCAGTGCCAAATCTGATTACAACCTATTAACTGCAACAAAAATCCTCTGGTTGGATGATGATGTGAAGGCTTGCATAGCTGCTGGTTACAATGGAAGTTGGAAAATCCCACTCCTCCAATTATTGCTCTATGCTCCTGTAATTTGCTTTTTGGAGAATTTCCTTCCTCTCTAGTTTTCTGTGGGTTGGGCAGTAAATATTCCAAAGAAGAATGGAAATTGAAAGATCAACTGCATTTGAAGATGATCAATTCAAAGAGAAGCAGCACCAGGTTGATTCAGCTCTATCCTTAAGAAAGAACAGACCTCAACAGAGACCTCATTAGAAGCTTTCCTGTGACATTAAAAGAGTTACAAAACTGAAGAGGAGATTACTGTTTTGGTTTTATAATGGAAACCTTAAATACAGTCATATGCTGCAAAATGAAATTTCAGTCAACAAATTACCACATTTATGATGGTGATCCCTTGAGATTATAATGGAGCTGAAAAATGCCTATTGTCTTGTGACCTGGGAGCCATCATAACCTTACAGCACTATTGTTGGAGGCATGAATGGTAGTACCGTTTACTACTATGGTAATGCTGTTCACTGCCTCCTTTACTGGGAGGCAGTAGAAGTAGTGGTTAGACCAGACTGGTCAACGCAACGCCATCTAGTTCCTTCTACACTCACTCAGGTGTTTGTGGGGACACTGGTGTAAACACATTTACTGCACTGTCAATCAAATAAAAGTATAGGACATACAATTATGTACAGTACATAATACTTGATAATGATAATAAATGACTATATTACTGGTTTATGTGTTTGCTAATACTATACTTTTTATCATTATTCTAAAGTATACTCCTCTTACTTATTAAAAAAAAAAGTTAACTGTAAAGCAGCCTGAGGCCAGTCCTTCAGAAGGTGCTCAAGAAGGCATTGTTATCGTAGGAGATGACAGCTGCGTGTGTGTGATTGCTCCTGAAGACCTTCCAGTGGAACAACATGTGGAGGAAGAAGACAGAGACATTGATAATTCTGATGCTGTATAGGCCTAAGCTAATGTGTATTTGTCTTTATTTTTAACAAAAAGGCTTAAAAAGTTTTTTAAAACGTAAAATAAAAAATTGAAAAAAGCTTATAAGGATATCAAGAAAACGTGTGTATAGCTGTACAATGTGTTTTAAGCTGTGTTATTACAAAAGACTCAAAAGTTTTTTTAAACTTAAATGTATAAAGTAAGCACATTATAGTAACTTTTTATTATTGAAGAAAATATTTTTTATAAATCTACTGTAGCCTAAATGTACAGTATTTATAAAGCCTTCAGGAGTGTCCACTAATGTCCTGGGCCTTCACATTCACTCACCACTTACTAACTCACCCAGAGCAACTTCTAAGTCCTGCAAACCCCATTCATGGGAAGTGCCTTATACACGTGTACCATTTTTTAGCTTCTACACCTTTTATTACATTGTACCTTTTCTACATTTATTAACATTATGTGGTTCTTTTTAGTCCACCTAACACCTCCTAGACCTTTTCTATGTTTAGATATGCTTAGATATGAAAACATTTCCCCCTGTGTTACAATTGCCTACAGTATTTAGTATAGTATAGCCTATTGCTTTTAGGCTACAAACTTGTTTAGGCTATACAAATGTTTAGCTATACACAAATGTTTTCCTGATATCCTTATTCTGTAAGCCTTTTCCAATTTTTTATTTTACTTTTAAAAAATCTTTTAAGCCTTTTGTTAAAATAAAGACAAATACACATACTTGTTTAGGCTATACAAGTTTATAGCCTAAAAGCAATAGGCTGTACCATACAGCCTAGGTGTGTAGTAGGCTATATTATCCAGGTTTGTGTAAGTACACTCTATGACGTTTGCACAATGACAAAATCACCTAACAATGCATTTCTCAGAATGTATCCCCAACATTAAGCGACCCAAAACTGTATTTAAGAGCACGGCATACTACAGAGAAGTTTGGCAAAGTGGTCAGTGAGAATGTAGGCAGGGTGACTCACTTTCCAGCTGGGAACCCACAGGTGAGGCAGTGAAAATTGCTGTTGTCATGGTTCTGCCCAGGAAGAGCTCTTGGTGTCACTTAAGGCTCACTTGCTTCTGCTTATCCAGAATCTGAGCAAAGTCATACTTTATAATTCTTCACTGGAAACAACATCTCTGAGTCACTAGCTCCATAAGGAAGGGCAATGATGTGAATGATTCCCCAGGGTAGAGCTTACTATGGTTCAGGGAAAGGTGATGAGGTGGCCCTCTGGGAATGTGCAGAGATGATGTGTGCTGTCCTTTGAGTCTCATGGGGGTTTCCGTGCAGGATAAAAATGCTTTTCCTTTTACCCACATCGTCCAAGATTCCTAAAGGTCTTCCTCTTTCTTCTTTTCCTTTTTATGCAAAATTAACTTATTTCCATTTTTCTATTGTTTCCTTTCCAGTAGAGTTTAAACACACACACACACACACACACACACAAATCTCAACTAACCGATGTAGAGACAGCAGCTATCTTTTATTTTACCTTTTATTCCTATCAGTTTATGGTAGAATGTAGGTAGGATTTTGCCACTCTTGAGCAACATTTAGCTAACTAGTATAACCCCAAATCCATTGCTCCTAGTTACCATGATGCTGATGGGGATGAAGACACATCAAGCATTTCTGGCTGAGTGTCTTCACATAGAAAGCCCTGGTACAGGAAAGGCATCCTGCAGTGTATTGGTAAGGTGTGAGAATTATTTACCCATGTAGTTTACAGGCTGAGAGTCCCATTGGAATGAAAGGGAGAGATTTTGAATCTTCACCTCCAGAAATCCTAGCCCTTTGTAGAAAAAAAGACTGAAATCCCAGGACACAGTGCCCCAGCCCAGTCACTGGTCCTTACTATAAATTCCTTGCTAGTTCAGACTGTATTTGGTGTTTTCTTGAATGACACAACCTGTCCCTTTCCTGGGAAGCCTTTTACTCCAGATTCCTCTCAGATAGGCCTATGGGGGCACTCAGAAGACTTAGTGGAAGAGGTAGTGTGACCCAACTACAATTCTCAGGAAATGAAGAGTGCATTCTGCAGAATGGAATTTCACAACTAAGGTCAACAGGAGGAAAAACAGAAGCAAAAGATTGTTATCATAATATGATCAAATACTAGTCTATCAAAAAGCCATGCTAAGCTAACTCCATGTATTTTTTAAAAGTTACTTTTCCTTTTTCTTTTCTTAATACTAAATATTCAAATACAAGAAGGAATAATACTTATGGCTTAAAATATACAGTATTCATATCTATTGTTAAAGGTAGAGAAAGAACCTACTTAAATGAGTTTGATATGGACATTGACAGTTTACTTACTTCACACCAGCTACCGGCCTACATACCTTTTATAAATTACTTCCATTAATCTTCACAATGAATCTTAGGATTATTATTTTCCCCACTTTACTGATAAGAAAACTAAACCTTAGAGGCATTTAATCAGTTGCACAAGGTTACACCACTAAAACTTAATAGGATCAAAAGTAGAATCTGAGCAATCTGATTCCAGAGCCCACATCTTAAATATTAGGCACACTATCAAAGAACATTTCCTGTTTCACCAGCTTCTAGGCCTTTATAAAAATGGTGGCCAAGCATTTTAGCTGTGAGGCAATAGCTCATGGTCAATCAAATGAGCCTTTGCTGTTGATCAGAAGCCCCCCTCACCAACTCATCCCCCGTTAGCCAGCACATGTTTTGTCTCATGGACACAGGTTCTAATCCTTCTTGACCACCCAACCTTGATTAGTGTAGACATCCAGGTCTCAGGTAAGACAGGTGAGACTGTATTATAACACCTCTCAGAGAGGGAACTGCAAGTAGCCCTAAATGTCTTTGAAGCACATGAATCACTTTATAAATTATAGTGTCATCAGACTCAGAGGTTGCAATAATAAACTGTTTACAATAATTTATTTTGTCTGCAATCTAAGTTAATGAGGACCATATCACCTTTTTACCTCCACCAGCACAATGTCTGTCTATACTTGGAAATAACAGTATCTTTCATTTGTGAGGAGCTTTCAAGGTTACACTGTGCATTCATATCTATTTCTGGCTTAATTTTCATAAAAACTCTTTGAACTTATTCTAAATGTCCCCATTTACAGATGAGTACATTGCAGTTCAGAGAGATAACATGCCTTGACTTAAGGTCGTGCAGACAGAAATGGCAGATTTGACACCCCAAACTCAAGTTTTCTACCTCAAAATCTAGTATGTATTGCTATGATGGTGTTACTTTAGTTAGAATTTCACCTTCATTTATTTTCATTTCCAGAAGTTAATGTTCATAATGGTATATATCCTACACATTCTCCCATGTCCTCTGTCTGGCTTTTAAGTAGGTAAAAATCACCTCATCAACCTTGATGACTCAAGTCTTAGATAATTCCTTCTGTCTACAGGAGTCATCTGCCACCATCTAAATAACTTTAAGGTTTATTCCTGATGTTTGTGATCAGGATTCAATTAATCTATAGTAATAGACAACTTTTTTAAAGTCAAGCGACTTTAGTGCTGTAGACATAGTACTAGATTAAGCGGATGGAATATGAGTTCCAAAGACTGTACATTTGTGCAATTCACTGACCTCTCCTGAGCTCAGTTTTCATATTTGAAATCCAAGGGCACTAGATTAGCACTAGACCATCTCTAAATTCTCACGTTTTAGAGCCTGTCCATCCAAGTTGACATCTAAAAGACAGCTATGAATGTGGAGGCTGCAGGACGACCGCAGGAATAGAACTGGGTCCTGTCATTCTGAACCACCACCCTAGGTTCCAGGACTCAAACAGACAAAAGCCTGGAAGAACCTGGAAGGCTCATAAAGCTACTCAGAAGCTATTCCTCAGGGTCTCCCCTAAGTCATATAGGCAGAGTACCTACCTCTGTGAACTCCCAGAGAAGTGGGTTCAATATTCTCAGAAACAGCTAGCTACTATCAGTAAGTTCTTCCTTGAGTATCTCTTCAACCACCCACATCATCTACATCTTTCTTCAAGATTTTGTGGTTGAAAAATGTCTGATGACAGCCAGTGGTATAATAGCCAAATACAGAGGACTTATTTGGTCCAGACCAGGACTCAAACTTTAGAGACTGCAAAGGAATCTTTCTCAAGGTTCAGTCACTGAGGAGGAAACTGTGGTTGAGTTCCACCATCCACTCCACCTTTCCCAAATGTGTAGCAGCTCTGTGGTTTGAGGGCTTAGCTAAAATTCCAAGGGAAGGTTCTTAGACACATAAGGCAAGTGTGGGATTGTGGTGATTTTCTGACCTCTCTTGCCAGTAATTGGTTTAAAATCCAGGCTTGGACAATCAGCACAAGCCCTTCGTCTGATGACAGAAAATGAATTGCTCAGGAACCAACTCTTCCACACCATCTCTTGAGCCCATCTACTATATCACCCTTGTTCATTCAAGTTCAGCCACACTGGCCTCCTAGTTGTTTCTTGAATACAGCCTGAAGATCTTTGCATTACTGACTGTTTCCTCTGCCTGGAGTGATCCTCCCCTCTAACTCCAATCCTAACCCCTTCATCTCCTTCAAGTCTTTGCTCAAATGTCACCCTCACAATGAGACCTGCTCTGACCATTGTATTTGGAATTGCAATCAGTCCCTTCATTACTCTCAATTTCTTATTTCCCCTGTTTTCCTTCCCCCTCTAATACTTTTTAAAATTCTATATAATATAATTCCTTATTACTTTTATCATTGCGTGTTTCCTCCTACTAGCATGTAAGCATCTGGTAGGGATCCTTCTATTGTTCACCATTTCATCTCAAATGTGTACAATAAGTGCCTGCCTGGCTCATGTAGGCACTCAATTCCTTCTCTCCACTGCACACTTTTGTAATCAGCCACAATCTGGATCCATTTTACCAGCCTAAATTTTACTGAAGTTCAAACACAGAGCAGATAATTACACAGACCATATAATTGATCACCCAATAGGGACAATGTTGAGAGTAAAGGGGGAAGCTATTAATAATTATGTCATGACAACAGTTTAAACAGACATTGACATGGGCAAACCAGGATGACTTAGCATTACCCTATTTATCACAGAGTGTGGTCCAGGGAGCAAGAGTAAAAGACAGAGGAAAAATAAATAGGGAAGGAAGGAGAACAAATGAAAAGATATGTTGTCAAGCTGTCTCCTTTTCTGGACACCTGGTTGCTGGATCCTGGAGGACAGTTTTAGGGGCCATAGGTAAGATGTCTCAGAAGCAACTGTGCAGAGAAAAAAAAGGGTAGCTCATATGCCTTGGCCCCTGGTCCTTACTGGTTAATGGCTCACCCACAGGGCATTTCCAGGTTGTGCATGCAGGTTTGCTGAATGGGTGCCTGTGGGGCTTCTGCCAAGGGCCTCCTAAGCAGCAGAAGGCATGTGGCAGAGTCCTGATGCTCAATGCTATCAGAATGTCACTGTGTGAGCCGAGCAGGAGCACACCAGGAAGAGGAAGGGGAAGAGTCGAGGTCACTGCAGGAGTGACTAGACAGGCAAGGCTGAGAGAACACTAGTGGGGAATAAGTGGAGGCCAACACAGCACTTTAGAGTTTGAAATATGGGGTAGTTCATGAACTACCAGAGGGAAAAGAAGACAAGGAGCCTCTCCATTTGACAACTAGAGCTCCTGTCCATAGGTAGTTATTTAATTAAATTGATCTCTAGATTTCTTTATACCTTATATCAATTCTTTAAGAAAAAAAAAAAAAAAACTTTCTTAAATCCATGCATAGTTACCCAGTGTGGTATGTGGAGAATGCTTTCGCTTTAAATATTTTCTTTCTTTTGATGGTTTCTTTCTCCCTGTGGATAATGTGGCTTTCTAATGATGACAACACCATCAAACAAACCTTTCCATGTCAGAGATACTGTATCTTCCTTGGCATTGCTGTCTCCCCATCTCCCTTTCTCTAGTCTGTTCTCCCTTTCTCCTGTCCCCTTTCAGACTACACATGATGAAGAGATGTGGCTTTGGAAGTCATAAAGGGTTAGGGCTGGCAATGCCTAGTCAAGAGTTGCAATGCAGCTTTTCCCCCAGGGGCAGAAATGAATCCCAGTTCTCCCATAGCATCTGGATTCTCAAGCTTTCACAAATGCTACCTCAGCATGGGACAGAAACAATACAGAGTTATCTCTATTTGGTCTAAACATAAAATAACTTCAAAGAAATTCATTGTGATAAAATTAAAATATGGAACCCAAGAGTGTTCTAAAGTGCTACCTGGAGGTTTTCTGTGGAAAGTCTATGACATGTTGTGCTGTGAGCTTTAGTAACATCAGAAAAACAGTGGGTCCTTGCAAGTGGCTGCTTTTCTATCTCTGAAAAGGCTATGGCAGGGCAGAGGTGAAATTTAGGTGTGCAATTTGGAAAGAAGAGTTTTAGAGAAGTAGATGGATTTGGAGATATACACAAATCCCACAAAGATCTATTATTTATGGGCCATCTGCATGTATCTGAGAATGGGTGCCCACTGGGAAGACCAGAACCTCAACTGGGCAACAAAAGGCTCGCTGAATCCAGTGGCAAGAGGCTAAAGACCAGCCCTGACCTCTGGGCACAGACCTCTGATGGGGTCATCTCGCACCTCCCAGAGGCTGCCTAAGTAAGGGGGCCAGCAAGGCACATACTGGGATCACAGTGCTGGAAATGGCTTTGCAGCCACACTAAAAGAACTGTGGTACGAGAGGAGAGGAAAGTGGTATTTGAATCAGGTTATTTCCCCACTTCTTTTGATCTTTATTGTCAACTTTTCATAGAGTAGCAGATGGGTCACCATAATAAAGCTTACCCACAATGAATCTGACTTTTAACTTTTCTTGAAAATTATAACCCCAATTCATTTTTCAATACTATGTCTACTTTTCTTACTGTTTTTTCAAAACTGCTATGCAGATTATCATACCAAAAATACTTAGTGATCTTAGACTACTCTGAGATTAACCTTCCTAAAATCTGGATAAACCTTGGTTTTTCTCCCTTCACCCTCATCCCCTCACAGCTTTCATGGTAAAGTTCAAACTCTTTAGGATGGTATCAAGTTCTAACTGAGGTCCAAGGAGAGTCAGTGGGCGAGTGGCAGGTAGCTGGGAAAAACACTTGAGGAATAGTAGGCAGTTTTGACATAGCTTTACTATATCCTTGGGCATGAGTGAGCTGTATGTACAGCATTAACAGGGTAATTATACCTTTTACAGACAATAGTGGCTCCAAGTCAAGTACTAGCTCATGTGGTGATCATCTAATGCACCTCACGTGGCGTGGTTCTGTAATATGTGAGGTTGCGCTCCTGTGCTCCAAACCCGCTGGGTCATGCTGGACCAGATGTCTGCCTCGGCCTGTTCTCGATCACAGCACATCCATTTTCCTTACACTCCACCCACTAGTCTGAGGGTATCCTCGGGGCAGGGACACGTGCCCATAGGGAAGAGCCCTGAATCCATAACCCACAACAACCACACAGAGAGCAACAGCTCACTACTAGGATTCCAGCTATGCTACTTATGACTATTAGGGCCCAGTGTAGGCCAGAGCCTAGGGATGCCCACCATCTCTGCAAGGGGTCATAAGTAAGGCTTGTGACAGCCTTAATCTCCCATGAGATCCCTTGCAGGGCTGCTGTTATGTTCTGCTGATTGTCAGGGATAAAGGTACAACACTGTGTTCCTAAAAGGGCACAGGTGCCTCCTTCGGCAGCAGTTATCATATCTAAGGCCACTCAGTTTTGCAACACCACCTTTCTGATCTGATCAACCTCATTTGTTAACAGGATGAGGGCCACTCGGGTGTTAATTCAGAGCCTGAGCATTGTGCTCTGCAAGAGCAGTAACTGGTGCTTCTACAGTTATGACGCCCGCTCCAGGGATGGTCATTTCCAAAGGATGGAACCACCAGGGGGCTCGTCACACTTGCAAAATCTGAAAGCATAGTGCCTCCCAGTTATGCAGGCATCTGTGCAACATGGGGAGAACAGTGGCAGGTACGTAAGTCCACCCCAAGGTACAATGTCCAGTGCAGTTCACTGGTAGGTAAGGCCACCCTGTGTCCCCACAGACCCATAAACTCCCAGGGGGCACAAAGTACATTGGGACCGGACCTTGGTGGGGCTACTTGTTCCACCATACCTTCCGTGTGGTGACACGTGTTATATTTGTACAGGCCGTGACAGGTACCCACCTATAGTGGTGTTACCCCAATGTTACTCTATGCATCATGGCACCTGGACCAGGGGTACTACATGTTACCCCACTAGTCAGCCTGTATTAGTCAGGGTTCTCTTAGAGGCACAGATATATATATATATATATATATATATATATATATATATATATAT
>NW_016809607.1:1406304-1491783 GCF_001698545.2 Rhinopithecus bieti
GATATATATATATATATATATATATATATATCTTGGATATATAGGATATATATGTATATCTTGGATATATAGGATATATACACACACACATATATATATGAGTTTAAGTATTAACTTACATGATCACAAGGTCCCACAATAGGCTGCCTGCAACCTTGAGGAGCGAGGAGAGCCAGTCCAAGTCCCAAAACTGAAGAATTTGGAGTCCAGTGTTCAAGGCCAGGAAGCATTCAGCATGGGATAAAGATGTAGGCTGGGATACTAGACTTGTCTCTCCTTTTCATGTTTTTCTGCCTGCTTTATATTCACTGGAAGCTGATTAGATTGTGCCCACCAGATTAAGGGTGGATTCGCCTTCTCCAGACCACCGACTCAAATGTTAACCTCCTTTAGCAACACCCACAGAGACACACCCAGGATTAATACTTTGTATCCTTCAATCCAATAAAGTTGACACTCAGTATTAACCATCCACACAGCCCCATTCATCATAAACACCACGGGCCCTGACTAGGGGGTGAGTGTGCTGTGGGACTTGCGGTGTCCTTTGTCCAAAGCTTGCTGCGTTGTGTTCCAGGGAACCACCATGGGTCCCCAGGTCTCTGGTTATGTCCAGTTCTCTGCAGATGCTGAATGTATGTGCCAAGACAAGTCATCCGTAGCTGCTGCTGGAAGGGTGGTGCAGATCCAACAGTCGGAAACATTGGTCACTGCAGCGTAGGTGTGGGCCCAGTTCACAATGCAGTTGGAGCATGTTAACCTACGGTCAAAATGACAAAGCAGGCACAGGTACTAACAGGAAAATCATATCCCTCAGGTGAAATACAGGCTAACTTTTCATCCCTGGATAACAGTGCAGCCGCCAAGGGCTTTTGCCCTGGGCGATGGTACCACACCTTCTCAACTCCCCATGGTTCCTTTGAGTCTATATCCAGGCCAAAGTCATGGGGGAGCTCACAATAGGCCACACAGACAGGACATATGTCCCCCAGAGAAGGGTTCCTTTGTAGCCGTTCCCCTATGAACAGCCAACTGCGGGAGCCATGTATTGAACACCCACGGAGTGATATGCAAGTCACTGTAGGCCCTCCCCCCAGGGAGCTACAATGGTCATCCCTGGTAGTGGAGGGGCTTGGAAGGTCCATGGCCACAGCCAGGTTTTCTGTTCCCCTGCCGTCAGAGGAATTGGAGCAGGCAAAAACAGGTTACCTTTCGTCCCCATACCTGGTCGGAGGAGATCATCTTTGGTATGTATCTGCAATGGAATGGGGGCAGCAGCCCAGTGTAACAAAGCCTCCATGGGGCTGGGCCACCTTTCTGTGGCCATTCATTCAAGGTTTAGAGCACCAGGTCTAGTCTGGAACCCCAGCCCCACAAACATGGGGGTGTGACATGCAAGTGTAACCCATTCTTCAAGAGCCCATTATATCACTCAATCATATCCACAGCTTGCAGGTTGTATGGCACATGGAATCGCCACTTTATATTCATTTTTTGTGCCCATCGTTGTACCTGTTGTCCAGTGAAATGTGTTCTCCTATCACTCTTAATGGCCAGAGGGCGACCATATAGGGCACATAGATATTTCAGGACCCAGATGGTGTTCTGTTGGTCAGCCACACTGCAAGCCTAAGTGAACAACAGGCCCGTGGCCGTGCCCACCACTGTTAGCACATGTATATACTTTTGCGATGTCAGCAGTGACCCAATGTAGTCTATCTGCCACCTGGCCAAGGGCACTTGTCCAATTGTTACTTGTTGTGTAACACTGGGCAACTGCCTCTGTTTAGGATATGCCTGAGCACATGCCGGACATTTCTGACGAGCCTCCCAAATGTCTTGCATGGGCAGGGACAGACCCCAGTGCTTACTGAACTGTTGCATCAGTTTACCCCCCACACGTCCCAGTTTCTGGTGTAGCCACATGGGCACGTCTCGTGTAGGTGCCAACTCTAATCATCAAACTTTGGCCAAGGCATCTGCCTCATCATTGACAGGGGTGGCCAAAGGCATATGGTCTGACATGTGATAAATAGTTACCTCTTTTTGATGACCCATTTCCCAGAGGTCTTACCACATGGCTTGGCTCCAAATGGGTCAGTGGCCGACTAGCCACTTCTGTATTTTCCAGGTAGTTAACCACAAGGCTAAGCCTCGCTAGACCACCCCACTATTGGTACAGATTACCATAGATGTCACCTCCTTGGTGATCACTATTCATACTGCTCTAAGTTCAGCTCATTGGCTACTTTGTCCATACCCAGTTTCAAACCATATGGTATCAGTTCTAGGTTGCACTGTAACAGCAGTCCAGGCAGCAGTAGCACCTCAGCTGGACCCATCTGTGTACCACACCCCATCGGGAATAGGTGTACACCCTTCCTTAAATAGTGAAAGCTCAGGTTCTGGGGTATCTCNGGTGGCCAAAGGCATATGGTCTGACATGTGATAAATAGTTACCTCTTTTTGATGACCCATTTCCCAGAGGTCTTACCACATGGCTTGGCTCCAAATGGGTCAGTGGCCGACTAGCCACTTCTGTATTTTCCAGGTAGTTAACCACAAGGCTAAGCCTCGCTAGACCACCCCACTATTGGTACAGATTACCATAGATGTCACCTCCTTGGTGATCACTATTCATACTGCTCTAAGTTCAGCTCATTGGCTACTTTGTCCATACCCAGTTTCAAACCATATGGTATCAGTTCTAGGTTGCACTGTAACAGCAGTCCAGGCAGCAGTAGCACCTCAGCTGGACCCATCTGTGTACCACACCCCATCGGGAATAGGTGTACACCCTTCCTTAAATAGTGAAAGCTCAGGTTCTGGGGTATCTCAGACCCCATGGCCTTATCTTGCATTAGGATTACAGGTCCCAAGACCTCTTGCAACTCTGCTGCTAAAGGACTTGTACTCAGCGTACTTTGCTGCTTCAAGTAGGCGCCCCGCTTCGCCAGAGTGGATGCCTGTGCCGTCCCAGTCTGGAAGGTCATTACCTATGAATGCACCCATCCTGCTATTGGGTAAGTCATCTGCACGATGACTGCAGCTCATCCTGCCACACTGTCACAAGCCTGAAGGGTGGCATATATGGCTGCTAGCTGTTTCTCTGTCAAGGAATACCAGAGCTCAGCTCCTTTCCATAGTTGGGACCAAAAGCCTACTGGCATTCTTAAGCACTCCATGCACTGCCACAGGCCCCAACTGAAACCATCTGTGGTCACATGCACATCCCGCTCAAACGGACTCCCCTGGTCAACTACCCATAGAGCTTGTGCCTGCTGAATAGCCTGCTTGGCTGCCAGGGAGGTGGTCTCAGCTGCATTATCCCAATCCCGGGTGGCTCCCTTCTTTGTTAACCAACACAACAGTTTTATCATTTGAGCTAAATGGGGGACAAATGCCCACAAATATCCTAGGAGGTCCACAAAATTTGCAGCTGCTGCACCATGGTGTGCTGGGGATATGACTGAATCTTATCAATGATAGCCTCTGGGATGACCTTTGTCTTACCTGATCAGGTAACTCCCAAGAATTTGGCAGATAATCCAGGTCCTTGGACCTTGGATTCATTGACAGTCCAATCACATGCCGGCAAATGTCAGTGCAGGAGGGGTGCCGCCACTTATAAATCTGTGAGAGAATCAGAGGTTAACATAATATCATCAATATAATGGAATAGGCAGACCCTTCTGGACAGTGCCAGGTGGCTAAATCCATGGCAACTAGACCACAATATACAGTGGGGCTGTGCACATAGCCCTGTGGCAACGCTGTAAAAGTCCACTGTCTTCCTATGTAAAGGCAAACTGTTCCTGGCTCTCTGGAGTCATGTCCATAGAGAAAAATCATTGGCCAAGTCCATTACATAGTTGTACTGTTCCAGTTCTGTCATCAAACGGTCCATCAAATCCATGACTGATGGTATAGCTGCAGGCAAAGGCAAAGGTGGTATTACTTTATTCCATTCCTGATACATCTGCCAAGTTCCATCAGGCCTTCTAACTGGCCACGCTGGAGAACTGTAGTGGGTATGGGTGTCGTGCACTATCTGCACTTCCTCCAGTGTTTTAATTGTCTCAGTTATCTCTGTATGCCCACCCGGCAAATGGTATTGATGGGTGGAAGTAACCTGTCCGGGTTGTGGCAGGACCTGAGGCTGGTGATGTGTATGTACACACAGCACCAGCTTCACCAAATGCACTTGGAGTCTGAATTCCCTGGCTGCGGTTTGTAACACCAGACCATGTAAAAGTCCACTCACAGATTGTATTCTGGTATGAGAGAGACATACACAATGTATAAATGGGGAGCCAAATGGCCAATGCCAAGATGCAGAGATATAGGTTTCACTTTCACTGGCCAGCCTCCATAACTGTCAATGTAAGCAGGTTTGCTCGGAAACTTAACTGGGTTTCCATAAACAAGGCTGCAAGCTGCACTAGTATCCACCAGCATCAGCATCCGCTGTACATTGGTGGGGTACCAGTGGATCACTAATTCCGCATGTGGCTTCTAGTTGTCTGGTGTCCCTCCAAGCTGGGCACCTCAGCCAGTTCCCTAATCAAACAGAAAAGGCTCTACATTTCCACCTGGTTGTAGCAAGTAGTCTTTGAGCTGAAGCACCCAGGTGGGACTCAGTTGCACAGCAATGTTCTTCTCCCCCTTGGGCTTTTTCTGGAATTGCTGCTCCAGAGACAACTGTCTCCACAAACTTAAGAGTACTTTACTGGTCTGCTTTTCGATTTTTCTCTCGTTCGACCCTGGCCAAAATCAAATCTATCCACATCTGTGAGCATGTCACTCACTGGGGCCCCCTTTTCTCCCATGGGGGCGGGGCCCTGAGGGCAGTGCATCTTCCCCTTCTTTATGGCACAGACCCCTCAGTCCCACCAACAGCCTTCTGCTTCCCCAAGAGCTGCCATAGTAGTGGTCACTTCATGTATGTGGTGCCCTACATATGGGGTGAGGACAGCAGATAGTGAACCAAAGGCACGTGGGGGCGCAGAACACAACACAAGATCCTTCACGTGGGAGGTGAAATGTTCATCATCTGGCCCCAGGTATTCAGGTAAAACATAGCCTGCTGCATACCCATCTCCCAGATGACTTGCACCAAATTGGCATATGACTGCCATTTACTCTGTTTTGGGTATTTCACCAGTGTCATTCCTCACAGTAAGTATGGCTGCCCATTGTCACTCAATCAGGGTGTGGTCATGTTGCTCTTGTGACAACCACCTGCTCACCTGCAATCACTGACAGAGGGAGGGGTGGGTTATGATAGAGGCCAGCTTTTCCATCTCAGAGGCAGCACAGGAGATACTATCTGCTCCCTCATCCCACAAATGAAGCATCCAGGTGGGGAGACGTTCTCCTAGAAGTTGACTGCACTGCTTGCCTAATTCCCACAACTCAGTTGGGATATAGGCAGTATATGAAGTATGCTGCATATAGTTGGGGGAATCCCTGAGCCTGCCCTTCGAGCCCCAGTGGCTGTTCATGATCTACCTTCTGACAGACCACTGGGCAAACCTGCAACAGGGGTTCTTCCTCCTCGGTATCAGACCCAGTGGGGGTCTCCAGCCAAGATGACGCACCCAGGCCTGCATTTACAGCAGCCTCTAATTCCTTTTCCAAGCTCTGTAGCCAGGTCTTCAGGTGCCCCACCTGTGCCTGGAGGTTGCCATTCACAGCAGCTTCTAACTCTTTTTCTGAGCTGTGTAGCCAGGCCTCCAGGCACCCTGCCTGTGCCTGGAGGGCCCTTACTGCGCTGCATCCCTCAGGGACTGGGTGTGTACTCTCATAGTGCAATCAAAATGCCCATCCAACTCTGCTGGCAAAGGCTCACTTCTTCTCAGTGCTCTACACTTCCAGCTGCTTCAGCACCTTCTCCATGCTTGCGGGGGACCCATGTACCACTGCCCAGGTTTCCAATGGAGCCCATCCACATGGCCAACCCAGAATCAGTGGGGACCAAAGGTGCACTCACTTCGGGATTCTGTTCATGATGCCAATTTTCAGGTTATAACCGAAGACCAAGGGGAGTCAGTGGGCAAGTTGTAGGTAGCTAGAAAAACACTCAAGGAATCATAGGCAGTTTCAACATGGCTTTACTCTCCTCTGGGTGTGAGCAAGCTGTATGTACAGTGTTAGCAGGGTAATTATACCTTTTACAGACAATAGTGGCTCTGAGTCAAGCATGAGCTCACATGGGTGATCACCTAATGCACCTCACATGGCGTGGTTACATAATGTGTGGGGTTGTGCACTTGCACTCCAAACCCACTGAGTCATGAGGCTCCAGAAGCCTGCCTCGGCCTACTCGTGACTAAAGTGCAGCCATTTCCCTTACAGACAGTACATAGGCTCTTGGTGATAGGCACCTTTTATGGTTTGGCTGTGCAAATCTCATCTTGAATACTCCCATGTTGTAGGAGGGACCCAGTGGGAGGTAACTGAATCATGGGGGCAGGTCTTTCCCATGCTGTTCTCGTGACAGTGACTAAGTCTCATGAGATCTGACAGTATTATAAGTACGAGTTCCCCTGCACAAGCTCTCTCTCTTTGCCTGCTGCCATCCATATAAAATGTAACTTGCTCCTCCTTGCCTTCCACCTTGATTGGGAGGCCTCCCCAGCCATGTGAAACTGTAAGTCCAATAAATCTCTTTCTTTTGTAAATTGCCGAGCCTTGCAAATATCTTTATCAGCAGTGTGAAAACAGACTAATACAGCACCCACCTTCACTGTCCGTCCACTTCATCTCACACTACCCCTAATAAATCCATTTCCCAACAGTTAGCTCCCAAAAGTCATTTCTTCCACATCTCAGTGTCTTTGCCTGTGTTGTTCATTCTATTTAGATGGCTCTTCCCAAACACTTCTGCCTGAAGAACCTGTCAATTTTCCAGTTCCATTCAAGCCTAACTTCTCTCTGTGGCCTACAATGAGCCATGTCCCATGCAAGGCACAGGAGCCTCAGAAACACTCAGTGCCTGCCCTCAAGAAGCTCACAGCCTGGCAGGGTACACAGAAATGCATGCAGATACTTATGATACCATGTGATATGTTGGATTTTATTTTAATACTATTTATAAAAGTATAGAGTAAGACAAAATTTAAATTGATTTCTGCCATGGCAATGGCTGGGGAAGAATTCAAGGAAAGCTAAGAAGAGAGGGTGACATTTCAAGTGAACCTTCAAGTATGAGTAAAATTTTCCCCTGTGGAAGAAAACATGGGTGGTGCAGTTATGATTGGAGGGTGAGAAAATATTCTGCAAAACATGAAAATGAAACATGAAGTTGCGTAGACTATTTGGGAACCATAAGGAGTAGATTTTGGCTGCTTGTAGATTTTGGGTGAGAAGAACACTGTAGCAGGACAGTGAAAAAAAGTGAACAAATAGATATAGCCTAACAATGTCTGGTAGTGATAAAGTTTGGAGGAAAAAAAAAACAAGCAAGAAAGAGCATGGAGAGTGACTGCTGCTCTTTTAGATGGGATGACCAGAGACACTCTCTCTGAGAAGGTATATTGGAGCTAAGGCCTGAATATGTATAGGAGTTGAGGAAGAATGGGCTTTCCAGGCAGAGGGCACAGCAAGGGCAAAGGCCAAGAGGCTGGAGTGTGCTTGGCATGTGAGAGCTTTTTCAATGAGACCAGGGTGGCTGCAGCTGAGTGAGCAAGGAGATGCATAGGCAGAATGAGGTCCAAGAAATCCTTGCAAAGCTCATTATCAAGTCCACTTGACGCTCTAGCCTAGTCAGAGTATATTTCCACCTTTCCTGGCAAATCCCACATACCTACCCCCTTAGCAAGTCTAGACCAATTTTAGGCAAGAAAAAAAATGTATTCACAACATTAACTCTTTCCCTCACTCTCACAATCCTGAAGATATGAGGTGAGAGTATTTGAAAGAGTAGACTAAGAGAAACGACTAGGAATAACCCTATCAGGTGCTCTTAACCCAGAGTCTATTGAGTGGGCTTTATCAGAACCTGGGACTCCCATAGTTGTACACAAAATCATATTTACAGTTGTATGTTTGCAATTTTTTCTGGGGTGAGAGTACTCAAACTTTATCAAATTTTTAAAGTAGTCTATTATATTGCCAAGATTAAGAACACCCAAAATAAAGAACTTCTGTGATTGACTCCTTATTTTTATACTTGAGGAAACAGAGTGGGAATCAAAATCACCAGTGACCTCGGTCCTCCCATGAAGCTAGGTTTGCTGAAGGGGTAACAATTTATGTTGTTTTTTGCAAGTAAGAAAAGAGAAAAAATGCCTGTTAAAAAATACATTGTCAAAGATGGTTTAGCCTAAATAAACCACAAGTCCCCACATGAATTTCTCATGCAGGATCCTGAAATTCATACCGAGACTGAAAACGCTGTAACCAATGTCCCATCTCTTTCAGTTTTGTTTGCAGTGTGTCATCTGGGAACAATCTCTTTCCTTTTCTCTTTTCCATCCTCCTTATTTTGCAAGACAAACCTTTTGCTCTGATGCTACAGAACAAATCCAAGTCTACATATGTGGAAAACCTCCTCCTTGCTATCTCTTCTCTCCCATACCATAGGCCATTTCCCTCCACACGTTTAAGTCTCCCCCCATATGAGTCAGAGACAACCAGTCTGACTTTTGTACTAGTTATATTATGATGACCCCAGCAGAAGCACCACTATCACAAACTGAATGGCAGTTAGTATCATCGAGTCCATGTTTCTATGCTAAGTGTTTTACAGGTATTTTCTCATCTAATCACCAAACAGTCCTATAAGTAGGCATTACTATCAACTCCATCCCACAGATGGGGAAACTGAGGTTAAAAAAGGTTAATTTATGTATTCAGGGTCACATAGCTGATGTGGCAAAGCTGAGATTTAGCCCAGTTTTGTCTGACTCCAAAGCCTACCTGTGCTCTAAACCACAACTCTATAATGCTACCATAAGACAACTAAACTATCATGGAGTCTGCTCACGTTGCAAAGCAATTTTTCCAAAGTATAAATTTCACAGGTGTGCTACAAAAGATGCTAACATGATCAATACTTGAAAATGCAAATGCAATCATTATATTATGTTCACCTCAGAACACAAAGCTTGATTGCATAAAAATGCTGCTTTTATTAGTAAACAGGAGAAGGTTGAAACTGTGTGCAGTTTTTATATTGCTTTATCGCTACTGGTTTAGAGTATAAAAATTTGATCAAAGCAACTTCTTAAGAATTCAGTTTCATTTATATTTTCAGTCCTCAAACATAAGTATGGCAGTGGTACATATCAGAGACATTAAGGACACTTGTATAAAAATGGAATTGAATGTTGGCATTGTAATCCTCATTTTTTATCCAGTAGAATTTGGGGAAAAAATATACTTAAGTGACTCTGGAAACCATAGCTTAGCAAAATGCCGTAAAGCAAAATATTGCTATCTGATACCTGATATCAAGTGTTCAGGAATTACATTTTCAATAAAAGCATCTCTCCTGGGCTTATAACACCAAAACCAAAAGTACGAGATTATAATTTGATGACGTGTGTCACTTAGAGAAAAAAAGATTCACTTTTTTCTTCACTTACTTTGATGTTGTCAAAACAAGTCATCACCCTAGTTGCTGCTCATTTCTCCTTCATGAAGTAAGAGACTTAACAGGGGAAGATACGTCTGCACCAAAAAGGGTACTTTAGATTTTACTGGCAATTGGAAGGAAAGATATGAGTTATTAACTAATCCCCTCACCCTTCTCTTGGTAGAAAGCTCCTCAAACTTCTCTTTTAGAGAATCTAGTGAATAGTCCAGGGATGGTTCAAAAATGAGACTCCTGAACTGTGCTGGACCTGACAGTGTCCTGACCAAGGTGCACCCTTGATCTCCTGAGCACTCATTCTCAATACGGGCGCCCAAACCCAGGTGTCACCCAAATCATTTGCAACTTAGCACTGGAAGCGTTTGGAAGGATTTGTCAGAGAGCCGCTGTAATCAAGGACCATGGAAATCAGGTGCAGACACATAAGTCAGAAAAACAGCTTTGAAAACTCATGTGTATTTCTAATTTAGAAGCAGACTTTGTCTATTGACTGCTCGTGTATGCGCCTGATCGGAGGCAGTATTCGCTCTAACCTAGCCCAGTGGGAAATTACTATCACCTTGGCTTGAAATCAGTCAAATTCATGGAAATCACCATATGGTGTGATTTCTGCTTTGTCAAGAGGTGTGGAAAGAACATCCTTCCCAGATTATACCCACTGAGGGAGCAGCTTCTTACTGAGTCGCAGCTGAAGGTAGAAGCATGTTGCTAACTGATAGTTTATGGACTGCACTTGTAAAGGTCTCCTGTTGAACTGTCTCTTAATTTTTTAAAGAAATGTAAATTATTTAAAATATCAAGGAACAAAGTTATATTCTGAAACACTTTCATTTGTTCTCCCTAGGAAAAAACAGTTTCTCTTATATTTTAAGATTAGCAGTTGCCTCAAAATCACAGGTGACGGAAGATTCAGTTAACTCACAGTGTCAACCAAAGAATGTCACCTTTCATGAATGATAGATTTTCCAGAGTACTGTTTCATCTTAGCTGCCCACCTGAAGTGGCAGGGAGTTAAAAAGAAATTTCTCTTTAGCATTGTCTCCTTTTGTTTTTTTCTTGATCAACTGCTTTAACTATATTCTATCAATTCCTAGACTTAACTTTTTTAAAAAAAAAATTGAACATCTCTGAAATTTAAGTGTTTCTTAAAATTTATGAGATATGTTCGTTAAGTCACAGCATTTATTATTTCTTAATTTGAATGAAGCATGGTATTTCCAAGGTTATTTACCTAATCTAAACCTCCATGTATCCTCAGACTTCCTTTCTTATAAATATCCCCAAAACTATTTTGGGACTCATATACTGATGACGTGAAACAGAAATCTTTCTCGTAGCTGTGCTCAGAACTGGCCAGCCAGCTGCTTTTGCCAGCACACAGGCTCTTCTCTATACCATCTATACTCTTTGCTCCTCACCCGGGACCTTGGGCAATGATAGACCCCTGCTGTGACCTGACCTTGTCTCATTCCAGCCCAAAGATGAGCAATTCTCACTATGTCATCTACCATTGATTACCACCACCCCAAATCCCACCTTCACAGGCCTACCTTGTTTTCAATATTTTTATTGATCTTTCCAAGGACATTTGATAACTAGAAATAAAGTAAAAAATGTAAGGACTAAAAAGAAACTGACAGACAAGTTGTGAATGGGACAACCTTATAAAGGAGTCCTCAAATAAAGAATATGTCTTAAAATATCCAAGCCCTGGTACCACCTTGTATATCAATCATAATTTCTGGGATCTTCTTTGGCATTGCAGAGACTTTTTGGAGGATGGTTTAATGCCCCCAAAGTAGATTAGGGTTGGCCTCGTGCCTCTACAATAAAATAAGCAAAATTCCTCTTTTTATTCTCTAAATCGGAGGATGCAAACTGACACCCCCTAGGCTTTATATAGCTGCTTCCATGTTTATTTGGTTATTTTAGCTGCTCACATGGTATTTGAAAAGGCAAATTAGGCACTTGTTACTCCTGATTGTAGCATGAGCTGCTTAAGCAGGACCTCTAGTAAAAACATGAAAGTCAGGTATAGAGGAGGTGGCTGGGAGAAAGGCTGATATGTTGATAAACTAACAGGACATTTAACTTGGGAGCTAAGAAGTGAAATTAAAATGGGAAACCAATAACAGAACAGGGTGGACTGTCTATGGGAAGGCTCTGTCAGGGTGTTGTACCAGGAAGTGCAGCAGGAATTTAGGAGGCTGGAGACCCAGGCTCAAAAGACCTTCACTAGTGTGAGCTTAGAGCCACAGGGGACTATGAGACAAGAGGCAGAGGGTGGAGAGAGAAAAAGATGAGCATCAAGTCTAAAACCTGGGCGGACAGCCACACGTAGGAGATATGAGGCAGAAAATAAATTCATGGAAGAGACAGGTATAACTGAGGGATAGAAATAGCAGGATATCACATCACGAAACCTGAGGCAAGAGACACTCAGAAAAGGAGTGGTAAACGTTATCAAATGACAGAGAGGTTAAGGAGAGGAGCAGAAAAAAAAAAAAAAAGAAACGTGGAATATGACATTTGGACGGTAACTCAAGAGGACACTGTCAGTAGCATGGTAGGGCAGAAGCCAGATTTTACAGGGTTAGGAAGTGAGTGTCTACGGAAGGAGATGGAGCATGAAATCTTGTCTTTCAGCAAGCCAAATGTGCTAGAAAAACTGCAGAGAACACAAGCCATGTTTTTGACATTCTGTAATCACTAACCAGTAATATCATTTGTTGCATACTTGGTAAAAGGTACACTTATTTTGTCTCAGTACATTCTAGGAACCTTCTAGCTAGATGTTTCAAAATTACCCCTTCTCTCAACATATTAATCAATTCACTGTTTGTGCAGCAAACATTCTTTATGGTCAGGATCAGGGCTTGGAAATTGACGCTTTTCTAAGGTCAATGGCAACACTCCAGTTCTGGCTTCCTTCTTGCCACTCAGCAGCTGCCCTTCTAGAATTTACTGAAAACAATTCCCCTGCCAGAAACATTTGCCAGTGCTATATTTATTGATTTCAGAAAGCTGTGACAAACAACCACAATGCAGTGTGTAGTAAATTGTCAGAATATGTGTGTCGTCTAAAGCTCTGAATTGACTTAGGTCAACACTGTCAAATCACCAAAAACAATGGTTTTTGGGCACACCAAATCTGCCTTTAAGTTGCTCTTTTGGAGGGTCATCAAACTTCAAGTTTAATTTCATGTTAATTTTCTCCAATCAACCAATTTTATGCATGTGCACTGTGTAATGCCATGTTAAAATAAGCACAGAGACATTCAGCTAATATTATGACCCTTTTCAAGCCAGAAATTTACTTCACTATAAGGGCTTTTACAATCAGATTAGCAACCTCATCTCTGCTGGCCAGGTTATGTTTCATCTGCTGTGTGTTTGTCCGTTTAAAAACACTAATCAAGTTGAAAACCATGTTCACATAAAGACCTGTACATGGATGTTTATCGCAACTTTATTCATAATTGCTGAAACCTGAAAGCAACCAAGATATTTTTCAGCAGGTGAATGGGTAAACTGTAGTACATCCAGACAATGGGGTATTTTTCAGTGCTAAAATGAAATGAGCTATCAAACCATGAAAACACCTAAAGGAAAATTTAATGCATGTTATTAAATGAAAGAAACCAATATGAAAAGACTGCATACTGTGTGATTCTAACTATATGACATTTTGTAAAAGACAAAACTACGGAAAGAGTAAAAAGATGAGTAGTTGCCAGAGGTTGGGAGAGAGAAGAATAGCCAGAGCACAGAGGATTTTTACGGCAGTGAAATTACTCTATATAATACCATATTGGTGGATCCATGTCATTATATGTTTGTCCAAACTCATGGAGTGTTGATATGGTTTGGATGTTTGTCCACTCCAAATCTCATTTTGAAATGTAATCCCCAATATCGGAGGTAGGGCCTGGTAGGAGGTATTTGGGTGATGGGGGGCAGATCCCTCATGAACATCTTGGTGCCATCCTCATGGTAAACAGTGAGTCCTCACTCTGTTAGTCCACGCAAGATCTTGTTGTATAAGAGTGTGGCACCTCCTCGCTCGCTCTCTCTCTTGCTTCCACTCTCTTCATGTGACATGCTGGCCCCCCTTTGCCTTCCACCACAACTATAAAGCTTCCTAAGGCCCTCACCAGAAGCAGATGCTGGCACCATGCTTCCTGCATGGCCTGCAAAAACATGAGTCAAAATAAATTTTTTTTTTCTTTAGAAATCACCCAGCCTCAGGAATTTCTTTACAGTGACATAAAATGGACTAATATAAATGTACAACACCAAGAGTGAACTCTAATGTAATCTCCCTCCGTCACATCCAAAAACAAAGGAAAACACAGGAACAAGTATGGGCTACCTTTCTAGGATTGAGGCAAAACAAAAAGGGGGAAATGCAGGGGCCATTGAAAACAATATGCTAAGAATAGATAAGGCTCAAGGACAGTATCTCTAGCTAGTTGCACTTTCAATGAACTCCAGTAGTCAAGGACAGTATCTCTAGTTGAACTTTTAATGAACTCTAGTAGGCGCCAAGAAGGCAGACAAAATAAGAAAGAGCTTAGAGACACGGAACTAAGGAGAAGGTTACATCTGGGGCAGAAAGTTTGTTTTGCATTATGTTATTTTGCTGACGTGGAATTTATGGAGTATAAATAAAGTGAGGCGGAGGCTCTAGGCGCGGCCGCCATGTTCTCTGTTTGTCTTTGTCTCTTGTGTCTGTTCATTCTCCACCACCCCCGGCACGGTCCCCAATATTCATCAGTTGTAACAAACGTACCACTCTGATGGGGGAGATTGACAGTGAGGGAGGCTATGCACATGTGGAGTCAGGGGTCTCTGGGAAATCTGTATCATGCTGCTCAATTTTGCTATGAACCTAAAACTGCTCTTTTAGAAAGTTTTTTTTTTTTTTTTTTTTTAAAGAAAGTACTACTCTACTTTTTAAGTATTAATAGTAGAAAAGATAACATAAATTTGTCATCAGGAGAGGCAAGATAGCAACTCTGGGCCATACAGTCATTTCCTTCAACAATTTTCTTCATCTTGAGTCCTGAGCCACATCTTTGCAAGCTGAGAGCATTAGTTCTGTCTGTGTACCCAGCACTGACTGGACTTAATAATAAAGCTGATTCCTTAACTGGACTTGAGCTTATGTTGATTGAGCCTGAGAAGATAATAAAGGAAATGTCTGTTTATTAGTTTGCCATAAGAAATCTAATTTTTCAGTGAATCAGGAAATCAGCACAATCTTTCAGCACATTCTCCTATAGTAAAATTAACCTGGTGGAAAAGAACAGGAGACTTGGCCTCAGGTAGGCCTCGCCTTCACGTCTTATCTGCCACTCACTGACTGCAGGATTCTGATCAATTAAACCCTCTATGCCATAGTGTCCAAATTAGGGTAGCTGGTGCAGTAATAGGGTAATTGTCATGAGGTTATTATGATAAATAAATGAAAAAATTCACTTAAAATGTTTATCACAATGAAAGTAAATGCTCAACCAATATTTACAACTACATGGAAACATGAATCGTGATCAGATTATTTGGCAACAATGGAATCAGAGACACAGTGGTTCAATAGACAATCTTACTCCATCAGTATTTGCTTCTGGGTTATTTATTATGCACAGAAAGAACCTCCTCTGCCCAGAGCTATACAATTATTCTCCTATATTTTAATCTAGTATTTTATGGTTTTATTTTTCACATGTAAATCTTTGCTCCCTCTATATTTTGTTTAAGGAGTCAGCTTTATTTTTTTCCTTAAATTGTTACTCAGTTATACCATTTCATCGTATTTTTATTCTTTCTATTTTCTCTCTTGAAGGATAAATTTCTGGGGGTGGGGCATGCTTTTGCACCATATTTGTTCTTTGCTGGTATGACATTCTTTTTCTAGGAATTCTATCTTTGTAACTTTGAAGTAAAGCACATATGGCTATAGTTTTAGGTGACTTTACAGACCAACATAACGAAGCTTCCTCAGAAAGAAAGCATTACACTGGGATATCTTTCCAGTTAGAGACCACAGGTCAGCACAAACCCCGACATGTTGCTCTCATCACCTGGCAAGGGGCTTATTTCCACAGATGACTGCTTGGTCCCATGAAAGGGGTAAAGGACCAGGAGCAAAACACCTGAGTTCTGACTCTAGAAAATTATTTAATTTCTGAGCCTTAGAACTCTAATTTGTAGAATGAGTAAAGTAATACCTATCCTTTTTACCTCCCAAAATTGTATAAGGATAAAATATATCGTAAAATGCCTGTGCTTGGAAAAGCAGTATTTCCCTCCCACATAAGGGGTGTTGTGGGCCGTGTGAGGCTTAAAAGATCTTTGACCAGCCTATGGGAAGTACCTTTTGATTTCCCCAAAGGGAAAGGGGTTGTGAGAAAGGGCTTGTGGGAAAAGGAATCTGGGAAATCAAGGGTTGGATTTGGAAAATTTGGAACAATATTTGTATAGTTAGGGACTTTATAGGAAGTATGAATGACTTTATCAGTATCTCCTGATTAGAAGTGACTGCAGCTATTAGACCTTCTGCAATGCCGGGGCACAAAGACTCTATATAATGGTTGCAGATGACATACTTTATTTGCAGGCTAATAGAACCGAACCAGGGGCACTCCAGGCTGTGGCTTCACATCTCTTCCCTGCAACTAACCCTCCATTCTCCAAGAGACACACACACACACTTCATTCACAATTGCTGTGGTGGCCATGGGCATAGGTTGCTCAGATCTCCCTTCAAGAGAAAATGTGCCCTGAGGAGTGTACGCAGCTTCTAGTTAAGACACCTTGAATCCACTTTGAAAACCTTTGGATCCAATGTGGTATTCTTGCTGAGGTCACATTCTCTCCAGGTTGCTCCTAAATGATGATTGAGTAAAAAAGGGGAAATCAGCCCAGGGACTTATAAGGGAGGGACCCCCATAAAAGGAAAATGCTTATCCTCACGGGTAAGACTTTCTAGGCTCACCACCATCTGAGGCTCTCTTTCCTGATCCTCTTTCTGTCCCTGTCTCCATTCACAGGAGTCAGACATTCATCTCAAATTAATCATCTCTCTACCAATTCCTGCCCCTTCCCAGGTGTTTTCATCAACAAATTTCTCACACATCTAATTCTGTATTGGCATCTACTTGTCTTAAGACTCGAACTAACATGTCCACTCACTACTCCACTCCTAATTTACAAATATTTCTTCTCTCAGATTTTAGGAGGACAGCCATTACAGTGTAGGACTCAAGAGAACACCATTCACATCACAGTCTTTATGAGTGACATAACCTGAAGTTGTGCAGGACATGACTGTCACAGCCTTACACTGCAGCCCTGTTTGGGCAGAGGGGAGGGGTAAATTTATTAAAATGGCTTTAATAAGGCATAAGCATCCCCCTAGATCTGGAATTCCTGCTCTGTTTCTGAAAAGCCTGCAGACCTTTTCTTCCAGAATGGTATGCTGCTGGAGTGGTTCTGAAGCACTTCAACGGTGGCTGCACCTACTGGATCAAAGCAAGCCAAACAATTCTCACAGAGGTCAAATTGGCTGCAGTTGTTTCAAAGCCTTTGCAGTAGTGGCAAATAGTGCTTTAGGGCACAGGTCTGCGAGCTTCTTCTGTAAAGAACCAGATAGTAAATATTTTTGGCTTTGCAAGCTGCATAAAGTTTCTGTCACCACTACTCAAGTCTTCTATTGTAGCGTGAAGTAGAGATAATACATAACACAAATGGGCATGGCTATGTTCCAATAAAACTTTATTTATGGTCACTAAAATTGGAATTTTATATAATGTCCACGTGTCACTAAAAAAATCCCTTGATTCTTTTTTCAACCGTTTAAAAATGTAAAAACCATTCTTAGCTGCAAGTCATACAAAAACAGATGGCAGGCCAAATACAAAAGCAGGTGGTGGGCCAGATTTGGCCCTCAAGATGCATTTGCTGACCCCTGCTTTAGGTCAATCATTAGAGGGTGACTCCAGGGAGAAGATAGGTGAGGGAAGCCACTGGGGCTAGACTGTAACTTTCTAGATTAGTTTGGACTTTGAAGACACAGGATCAATCTTGAACAGAAAATGACTAGTTTGGGACGAAGGGAAGAAGCTGATTACAAAATTGTCTTTGTATCCCTTTCAGAGTTAAGATTACAACTAGATCCTCTTCCTCACTGGCATCAAAAAGGTTGAAAATGTTGCCTGCCGGTTTCTTGCAATCCTCTGAAAGTTTTTAAAGATATATCCCTTGGGTGATTATATTCAGTGTGAAAAATCATACTTTATACCCTGAGATGACTCCTTCTTTGTGGACAGCCCACTGTATATATAACCTGCTACAGATCAGGGAACATTCTCCCATTGCATACATCAGATCTTTGTATTCCTCAGTTTGTTGTTAGTTTGCTTGTTTTGGTTTGAGGGGAGAAGATTGTGTATTTTAGGAGATACTGGGGAAAAAAAAATTAAAAAAAAGCTCCTTCACTTTCTACCACGTAATACTGAACTAATAAGTACTAGTATGAAAATGCAATATTCTGTATGGTTTATTTGATCACACTGTTCTCTGATGCCACATCTAATTTTTCCAGCCTGACCTTTCCTAAGATTCTGCTGGCTCTTACACAGGGATTTAAGTAAAAGGGTAAAGCGTCTTGCATTAATATAGAAACAGAGTAGGAATTCCATAAAATCTACAGAAGCAAAAGAAATTCAGGGCAATTAATGGCATTCATTGAGTCCACTTGCTCTCAGGGAACTTACTATCATACCCTACACAGCAAACCCCTGGAGAACGTGCTGTTTTGCTTTTCCTGGAAGAAAGAGGGCTAGAAAGAATCAAAGGAAACAAGGATGTCCACAGGGTGAAATCAACCATTTATTAGACTACTGTTTTGACTTTTCTATTTTAAGAGTAAAAATTTGAGTTGTTAGTAATGCTGTGCATAAGTGTGACCCAGCCCCTCCTCCAAAAAATAGTCTTTTCTATCAAATGCAAGCCCTACTTCAAAATTAAATCCTCTCAATATTAAGGATTTTACTACCAATAGCCATAAAAAATAGGAAATGCTAAAAACAAGAAACATGGGAAATTATAGAATTTCAGAAATGTTAGCAAGTTCAGACAATATGATCCCATCCTATAATTCCTAATATCCTGGCCAAACTGAGTTGGTAGCTGGAAACCACTTGCTGTCCTGTTCTGCTTTTGTTTCTGAAAGTGGAACTCCATAAAACTTATTCCTCCTCCATCTGACCCAAAGAGAAAGGTCCTGCTGACATGGTTCCTGGAATGAGGCTCAGCTCAGACGCCTATACTAGTGTGAAGAACACAAAATAAATGATCCTTTATTTCAAGCAAGTGAATTGTTCTTTGAGGACCTCTGGGTCCTGTTTCACAAAAAGGGTTAGCTGTTAAGAAGACAGAGTGGTTAAGAACATAGGTTCTGGGATCCAAGTACCTAGGTTTAAATGCCATGGCTGCCCCTGCCTCATTCTTTGAACTTGGAGAAGTTTCTTGACCTTCATAAATATTATTTTTTCATCTGTAAAATCAGAATAATAATATAACCTAACTCCTATGGTTGTTTGAGTATTAAGAGCTAATCTATAATGAGTCCTCAATAAATGTTAGTAGCTATTAATATTGTTATTGTTATTTGGAGTCCTGCATACTCATGGTACCCACTTCGATTCACAGTCAATGAAGAGAAATGAGCCTTATACCTCTTCCTGAGAACCCATCATTTAGATTCAGTCAATACTCTAGGTTATCTAGTGATATTCAGTTTTAAGGGGCAAGCTGAGCTAAAAATCTATACATGAATATAGGTTCAAAAGTTGATATCTCACTTACATGCAGCCCCATAAATTTTCAAGATTAAAAAACCAGCATCATTACCTTCAAGAAGTTTTGTGGATTCACATCAGAATGCCGACTAGAAAATCAATATTTTAGCAATAGTAAAACCTGAAACAGTGGTCCCCTAAGGAGTGCTGTGAGGGCTGGGTGAAGCAGTATCTGAACCAGTTATTTATTGGCTATGAAGACAATAGTCAACAAAGAAGATATTTATTAGAGGCTGCCATTATTTCTTAACAAACCAAGTCCACTTATGCTGAATTATGGAGATACCTACAGAAGCAGGATGATTAAAATAATAACTGGACTATTTTACATTACAGGAATAAGTACTCACTATGATTTTGCTTATATGAAGACAGTTCCTATGATAAAATTATTGATAGCTTCCATTAATTGTTTGAAGTTTGGACTTCTTGTGGAGTTTTCAGGTAGAGAAGTCATCTCTGCCCATCATAAACTTTATTAATAGCCATCTCATGTAACTCTGACACTCAAAAAATTTTATAAACATGTTCAAAGCCAATGTGTAGGAGAAAATTAAAGACATGAATTCTAAAACAAAAAAGGGAATTTAAAAAGCCATTTGCAACTTGAAAGATTATACAAATGGAAAAACACAAGAAAAGAAATATCTGATATAGTAGCACATGGGTTAGGAATTAGGGGGCCATTTAAGATAAATTCTGTATCTGCCCTGAGCACAAACACACTTTGAGTTAAAGGTTTTCCTCAGTTGTGAACAATACACATTCTAGAGCCTGAACTTGAGGGCTACTGAAACACAGAAACGATATGCAGTTATCCTCAGAGGTATAATCAATACTCACATTCATATGCATCTCAGGAAATCATTTAATTGCCTTATTTTTAAAAACTCTGAAGACCAAAGCCATAGCCAATGTTTTAACCAGTTTCTAGCCACAGAAAACAGGCCCAAGAAACCATATCTTGTGCTGTATTCTAAATTTCACTTGGGTCATATATGATTTCATTTAAGTATGTAAATAATTATTTTAATTCCCTAATAAGAAGAAGCACGAAATTATCTGATATGATGAGCTCAGACTAGACTCCTGTTCAACTAGCTGTTTTCGTGGGACTGTAACTCCACTTCAGCAGATTGTTTTCCACATTTGTGCTCCCTTCCACCTACTGTTATGATGTTCGTGGGAGACAATGTTGGCATCAGTACCTGGATTGTAAAGAGGATTCATCCAGGTTACCACCAAGTCATTTGCAAGATGATATATTCCACCGATTAAGGGAAGTTTTGATCTTGAAGTTGCTTTCCAGATTCATGATTGCATGGCTTTTCACATATTAGTGGTCTCTCTGTTAGAAGACAGAATTTATTTACAGTAGCTGAGCCCTCATCACCACCAAGCCCATCTTTCATAGCACTGGGGTCAATGTCCAGTTGAATTTAAACACCCTGGGAAAAGTCATTTCAATATTGTGATCAGATGATACACATGGACTATGCATTACAGAAAATTTTGATACTGCTCAAATTAGGGTCTAGATCCTTTTAAGCCTATTAAATATGTTATGACTTGGAATTATCATTTCAGTATTGGCCAGTTTCATGTACTTTAGAATATCAAGCATGTAACTAGATCAAGTTTCTTTTGCCAAAGACTCATCTTCTCCCTTTAGCTACTATTAATAAAACATTCTATTTTAATGTGAATTAACTTTGAAAAAGAGGTTGCAGCCCATAACAAAGGATTTTACCACGATGTGAAGCAAAATACATACTCATTATAAAATCATAATAAAATAAATCCTACATATCAAGGACTTGAGTGAATTTGAGCCATAAGACAAAAAAGAAGCTGATCACACATTTACTAAATATTAATTCTCTACTGAGCCATGAAATAGATTAAAGTTCTAAAAATAAATATTAATGGAGAGTTTCTGCCAATACTATCCAAGAGAATATATTTTAATAGTGAATATATCAAGTGAGAATTTCTTTTCCCCAGAATTAACATAAGCTAAAACTTCTTTTTAAAAAGAAATCCTTTACTAGTTCATATTAGTATAACCTCCGTATATTTGTTATCCTTTAAGCATTGATTATTTGGGACCTAGAAAGTCGTCCTAATCTTTCAGTCTTTTGAGAAAGCTCTATGCACAACCTTGTCAAATGCCTGCATGTTGACTTAGTTTTGATGGACATCTTGGTGGCTTTAATAGAAAATTTTTGTATCCTAGCTTTTTCTCTATTACTTCATTGTGTAATTTTAGATAAATTCTTTAAAAGAACAATGAAAAAGATGTTTAAGATTCTACCATTTTAACAGATTTGTCATTCTGCTTCTTGAATTAGCCACACACAAAAAAAATTAACTCACACTTCTAGAGGTAATTACAAAATTTATATATTCATAGAAAACCAGCATAGAAGTAGATGATATCACAATTTGATATTTATGAAATGCCAGTTTTCCATAAATATAGAAAAATCAGCAATTATCACTGGAGCTGTTTATTAACATTTGGAAGCCAATAAATAACAAATGGGCTCACTATTCATTAAAATTCCTCAATAATATAACAATCATTCCCATCTCAAAGTAGTCTTATGTGATATCCGTGTTTTGACTTCAGAGTTACTAACACTCATCAGATTATACTTAAAGTAATACTTGCTAACATATTCTTATCAGCCTTTTCCTATATTTTCTTAGATATTTACCAGTGTTAACTCTTTTTTAATTCCTGCATGTGTTTGTGTGTATGGTTAATTCAAAGCACAGTCGTTTGCTATCAAGAACCTGTCATATAAATCAAGATTGTGGGGAAAATCCAAGATGGAGCTAGCATGGATCTTTTCCATAACTAGAAGCTGTATGTAGGTGGAAGTCCAGCTAGTCATTTGGTTCATATGTTAAGAGTAGAGCTAGGTGAGAGTGTACGAATGCACTGATCTGTGGAAACCCATCAGCATTTCTAGAAGAACCTCAGGGGCATACAGATGGGCACATTTATTCATTCACAATTTTAAGGAGGACACAAGTAACACATTCTTTACCGTCATAAACTATTACATTTTCTAAGAGAATACTTTCCAAAATCACCTGTTTGCTTCATCCTTTAGAAGTTTTGTGGGTTCCAGGTTTGTTATTATTGTGATATTTTCTCCCTCTCAAAGGAACAGGGTTTTAGATAGTCATATCTCTTGCCAAGGCTCCTTTCAGCTGTGGCTAAGGGAACTATTTTAAGATGTCAGTTTCTAGCCAGTATGTTTTTAGGTGCAGGATTATAGTTTCTGAAGGAAGAAAGAGGGAACAAAAATAAAACAGGTTTAGGAAGATTGTCTTCTTAGAAACATAACTGTCAGTTATCTAACACTGTGTTGAAGAATTTAGGGTGAAAATAGAGAGAACATGGTGGCGCACACCACCAAGATCATGGACTGAAACAGCTCAGAGATCAGGTACTGAGCCCCTTTCAGCTCCACCAGCAACACCCACAGGATCTCCCCTTAAGTATTTACGGGCATGTGAATTCCTGATGCTGGCAATCACCCAGTGCATGTGGGTCATAAACATGAATTTTGGCATCATCTAATCTTAGATAAGTTGGAAGAAACCATAAAGTTCAATCATCCTAACTGACCTAATCTCTTCTACCTTGTCTGACAAATGATCTTTTAGCTTTTTTATCCTCAAATATATTAACTATTACTATCCATATTTGTTGCCAAATATTTAGATAATCTTTTAGTATATGTTCTTAAAGAAGAAAAAAATATTCCTACAATCTCTTGTCTAGATTAGCCTTTGGTATATAACTATCTATTTATAGACACATATAAAATTATACTACAAAGTTTGCTGTATAATTCATTTATATCTACTTTATATCATGGACCTCTTTCTCTGTCAATAAATAAGTATTTATATAGTCACTGTAAAGCCTGTATAGTCTGTGAATAGATCTACCATAACTTATTCAACCAATCTTTTATTGTTGGATAAATATACTATTTCATATTTTCTGATATTTTAAACAATGAAATTACAATCATGTCTTTGCAAACTTTTCCAGTTGTTTCTTTGAAAAAGTTCCTGGAAGTTCAGCTTCTTCTTGAACTTTTTTAGTCATGGGAAATTGTATACATCCCCAGGCAAACTTTTTCATCATAGGACAGTTCCAGTTGAAATAAAAGCTGCTCCTGGTTCTCATAAAGTAAGTCTAATTCCTCTTTTGGCTACAACTATTTTTTAAATTCTGTGCACATTTTGTAGTCCTTTACTATTCATATTTGGAAAGCTAGGATGAAACAAATATTTACTAAACACCCAGAAGGTGATGGGGACAATTTTTGTTTTGGGGATTTTTTGTTTGTTTTTGTTTGTTTCCAGCTTTTTGAAGTATAATTGACAAATAAAAATGTATATACATAAGGTCATACAATGTATGTGCACACAATGAAATGATTAAATCAAGCTAATTAACATATCCATTACCTCACAGTTACCTTTTTTGTATCTGTGGTGAGAATGCTTAAGATACACTCTCTTAGTAAGCTTCAAGTATGGATTACTATTAACTATAGTCACCATAGCATACATTAGATCTCTAGATGTACATTCATCCTGCATAACTGAAACTTTGTACCCTTTGACTGAGTTCCCCCCATTCCTCCCACCCACCAGTCCCTGACAATCATCTTTCTACTCTCTGCTTATATGAGTTCAACTTTTTCAGATTCCACATGGAAGTGTTATCATATAGTAATTCTTTTGGTGCCTGGCTTATTTCACTTAACATAATGTCCTTTAGGTTAATCCACATTACCACAAATGACAGAAATTTCTTCTTTTTTAAGGCTGAATAGTATTGCAGTGTGCCTGTGTGTGCGTGTGTGTGTGTGTGTGTGTGTGTGTGTATGCATATATACACCACATTTTCTTCATCTATTTATCTATTGCTGGACAATTAGGTTGATTTTACATCTTTGCTATTGTGAATAATGCTGCAGTGAATACAGGAGTGCAGATATCTATATGGGGTGCTATTTCCATTCAAAATACACCCCAAAGTGCGATTGCTGGATCAGATAGTAGCTCTATTTTAAATTTTGAGTAACCTCAATTCAGTTTTCATAATGGCTATACCAATTTATATTACAATTTACATTCTCACAAAAGTGTAAAAGGGTTCCCTTTATCAACATTTGCTATCTTTTGTCTTTTTTATAATAATTTTAGGTTACAGCTTTTATGTATTGATAACAGCTAAAATTACTATTACTCAGAAATTATGTTTTCTATATTTCTTACCTCCTGTTGATCCTTCTGTGAACATTCCCTGATAGTTCCATCTGACCTTAGACATTTAAAGTGAAATGTAGAGTTATATAAATACTGCATATTTTCGTATGTTTCTAATGTCACATAATTTCACCTGATATCTAAAATGATCCAAAAGATCATCTTCTATTTTTAGATTTGGATAGATGTGACTTTTTCCACTATCCATTCTCTCTTATCCCTTAGTAACAGAAAGGAGAATTATGAACAGATAGAATACTATATTTCCCAACCCTTTTGCAACTAAGTGTGAGAATATACTTACATTCTAGCCATTGGAATGTAATTGGAAATGTTCTGAGGAACTTCCAGCTTGATGGAAATTGACTTAACTGGCATGAACATCCTTTTTGTTCTTTTCCTTTTTTATTTCCGATACATGATGCCTGGTACCTCGGTAGCCCTCTTGGACTATGAGGTAATTTTGCAGTTGGAAATTAATCCCTAGGATGGCAGAACAAAACGGTAAGAGAAGCCAAGTGACTAACAACCATAGCCCTTCCATATCAGGCACAGTTGACTGCTTCCAGACTTCTTTTAGGTTTGAGAGAAATAAATTCCTGTTTCATTTAAGTCATTGCTATTTCTGGCTTCTGTCAATAGTTTTTCTCATTTATCAGTTACTAATTGTTTGATGTAATTTCTATCAGAGGGGGCATATTCATTAGTGCTACCAGGGAATAATTATTAATTATTCTAGCTCTACCAGGATCTTGCCTCAAAGGATGACAAATTCAGAGTAGATAAAAAGAATGACCCCATCAAAAAAGAAAGTCATATATAGTACATATACTCAAAGCATACATAATCATATTAGAGAGAAATTTATTGATTTATGTAATAATCCTAATAACCTTGTATTCAACTAATACTTTGGTATATACTAAGCACTTATAAAGTTTATCATATATTTGATAGTTTACATTTGATAATGATTGTGGCTACATTTTTGGTAACTTAAATTCCTCTCACTCCTTTTCGAAAGTATCAGAAGCAAGATGGCTTGGCTACAACAAAGACAAAGGTTGAAGTGAATATGACAGAGATAACCTGGGAGAAGAAAGGATCTGTTGTTTAGGACGTCACTGGTCTTACATGAAGGTATGTCTATTTCTTAGAAGGTAATGAGGATGAGAAATACAAGGGAAAAGAAAGATTCAGATGAGGAAAAAAGAGGAGAAAATAAGAGAGATGAAGAGAAACTTTCTGCCTATCCCCTGACTCCAAAGGCTATGAAGCCACAAAACCTTTGTTCTCCTTTGCGTTAGTTCCCTCCTTTTTGCTTATTCCTTGGTCCACAATGAGACACAGTTGTGGAAAAAATCTAAGGGGCAATGACTGAAAGTCTTCAACAGTCAGAAGATGATTCAGGATGAAAGGGAATGGAAGAGCAGCCACAATCTTCTCATGGTCAGAGAGAACTCACGGAGTTTGCCATTTGCAGTAATTGTTTCATATATATCTCCCTGGTATGATTTCCATTTTAAATTCCTTTTCCTATTATGCAAAAAAATTGAATATTAACATAGTCAATTTAAATGTAAGATAACAATGATGAACATAATTCAAACAGCAATGTCATAAAGCTATTTTAAATTAACTTTGTAAAACTAGGTTTAAATTTTATTCAATGTGTACTTTAATAGGGTTCTAAATTCTTTCAGAAAACAACTATGGAAGTTTTGAATTTGAGGGTAAGCTTGAATCACTACTAAAGAGCTGTCAAGAGAGCAACTATAAATGAATTTTAATGGCATTAATGGTAGTCATTTCCATCTGGAAAACTTGGGGGAAGAGAAATGTTCATCTTTTTCTCTAAAAGTCAAGAAAGACAGCATCTTACCCCGACACCATGGTGTCGGGGTAAGGTTTTGTCTTTGGTACAATTACTACTTCTGTTATATGAAAAAGCAAAGGAAGAATGATAAAGGGGGAATAAAACCAAAGGAAATGATTTCCTTGGAAAACTGATAAGAAGGTATTCACATAAATTATCCCAACTAGAGTACCCATTTAGCAAACACAAAACCAACAATGATCCTAGATACCCAATGTAAATTGGATGACAGCTTTCATTCAGGGCATAGTAACTGGAGTTTATTCAATAAATTTGCTAGTAAGAATTATTTACTTCACAATGAAATGTGTACTAGGTTTACTTATTTTAAATATGTGGAGATAGCATTTTTGTGATTATTTAAAATGTTTAGGACGAAGAAGGAAGCAAAAAAATCCTTTGTTCTCACTGTAAAAAACAAACAATAATAACAACAAAATCAGGGAAAATTAAAAATTATACTCGTCAGTGCGGCTAGCAAAGAACAGAGGATGCAAGGAAGCCTGATTAACTCAGTTCCAGGGAAACAAATACTTCATAGGTGAGAAAAATCTCCAGGGGCAGCTGTCTGATCTGCAGGGAATCAATGGAAAATTTGCCATAGATGAAGAGACTGCAGGGACAAAGACAGTCTGGGCTGGCATAATGGATTAGAATCTGGAATACACCCAAAGGCAAACTGCTTGAAAATCCTTCTCTCTCCATCCTTAACTCTAGCCTGAATCCAATAAACAAGATACTAGAAATCAGAAAGAAATCACATAGTCTTCTTTGCACGTGGATTCTTGAGCCCTGCAGATATGAATCCAAAAATCAATCAATAATATCTGAAACTGTAGCCCAACCTTCTCCCCACTTAAATACTGACAAGATCAAAAACAAAGTGCCAGCACAGGAGTTTGGGGCTGGGCTAACCACAGGTGATCTTAATCTAATCAATGCTGCAGCCTGACACAGGCTCCACTCTGCTCTCAGAGAAATCTGAATGAACTGGCCTCAGCCTAACCACTGAGAAGAAGGAGTTTGAATATTCTGGGGAATCAGTGAAATGAAACGAAGTTTTTCCTCAGTCTCCACTGTGTAATACATAGTGTTTAGAGTACAGTACAAAATGATGAAACTTAAGTAAGTAGAAAAACATGAATCATATTAAAATAAAACACAGTTGATAAAACAGATACTGAAATTAGTAGAAAACTTTAAAATAACTATTATAAATATACTAAAGAATACACAGGAAAACATGGATATAATGCATTAAGATAGATATTTCAGAAAAGAACTATTTTTAAAAATCAAAGGGAAATTCTAGAACTAAATAATGCAATATTTGAAACTTTTAAAAAGTAATAATTTAAAAAATTGGATAAGTTTAATAGCAGATTGGACATTGCAAAAGAAAAGATTCATGACCTTGATGATAGGTTAATAGAAACGATTCAAATTGAGTCAGAAAGGGAAAAATGATTTAAAGAAAAATAAACAGTGCACCAGTCACTTATAGGATATCAAATGTACTAATACGCATGTACTTGGGAGTCCCAGATTTATTGGCATACAAAGCATTCAAAAATAAAAATTAATTGGAGAAGAGTGCATGGGGCTACCGTGTGTGCATGTGTGTGTGTGTTTTAAGGAGGGAAGTGAATTTGCTATAAATCTATAGTTTAAGAAAATGAAAATAAGGAAAGAAATGAAGATGAAATAAAGAAATTTTAGATAAATAAAAGGTAAGAGAATTCTGCAGCAGCAGATTCACACTATAAGAAATGTTTCAGGGAGAAAGGCAATGATATTTGATGGAAATACTACACAAAAGAAGGAAGAGGACTAGAAATAGTAAATATGTGAACACATACAAAAGATTATTCTCCCCTTTTCTCAATTTAAAAAAAAAACAATTTATTGCTATAAGCAAAGACAATAATTAAATTTATGGGGTTTATAACTTATGTAGAAGTCAAATGTATGACAATAGTGTGATGGCTAATTTTATATGTCAACTTGTCTGGGCTAAAGGATGCCTAGATGGCTGGTAAAGAATTATTTTTGGGTGTGTCTGTGAGGGTGTCTCTGGAAGAGATTAGCATTTGAATCGGTAGACTGAAGAAAGAAGATGTCCTCACCAATATAGCTGGGCATCATGTAATCTGTTGAGGACCTGAAAAGGACAAAAAGGAGGAAAGAAAAATTTGCTCCTCCTGTTTGAGCTGAGACATCTATCTTCTCCTGCCCTTGAACATCTGCACTCCTGATTCTCCAGCCATTAAACTCAAACCAGTACTCACATCATCAGCCTCTGTCCACCCCATTCCAGGTCCTTGCACTCTGACTGAATGACGCCACTGGCTTTTCTGGTTCTCCAGCTTCCAGATGGCAGATGATGGGACTTCTTGGCCTTCATTATCAAGTGAGCCAATTCCTGTAATAAATATACAACTATATAATGATATATAGGTAGATAGATGATAAATAGATTTTTTTAAAATATATCCTATTAGATAGATAATAAATAAATAGATTTTTAAAAATACAACCTATTACTTCTCTGGAGAACCCTAATACAGGCAGAAAAAAAGAAAGAAGCAAATATACTCAGTAAGACTAAAGGCCTGAATAACAGTATCTGAACAGGCTCCAAGGACTGGCATGATTAGTGGTAGAACAGTGAGTTATAATAACTGCAACTATCATGTTAGGTCAGAGCTGCATTATGCTAACAGGTTAGAACATGAATATTTGATGCATCTTGACATATTTGCTAACTGTCCCAACTCTCAGATAGTACAATACGCAATAAAGGAAATTATGACCCTGAACTTAATCATTATACCAATAAGGCAACACTTGTTCGTGAATTGAAAGTGACAGAAACCTTGGAATACAGTGACATTCGTGATAATAACAGATGTGGAAACACTGGATGGTCAGCACCATTAAGGCCATGGAAATGTGGGCTTCCGACCAGCAGCAACAGCTTCATCTGGGAACTGTTAGAAATGCAAAATCGAGAGCCTCAACACAGGTCTAAGGAATTAGAATCCGCACTTTAACAAAATCCCAGGTAATTCCTATTCAAATTAAAGTTTGAGAAGCACTGTTCTAGAATGCTTTTTAAAGTTCAGATTCCTGGGTTCTCCAAAAGATCTGTTGAATCACTCACTGTTGGTGAAGACTATACTTAAAATATGAATATTTGGTAAACTTCCAGGTTCTTCTCTATGCACTAACATTTGCCTATGACAGTCATAATAGAATTTTCCCAGGTGAATTCATTAGAACATAGTCCTTCAAGATGCTCCTTGAATAAAAAAGAATTACAAATTAAAATATATGTTGGAAGCCCTACTATATCACCCTTTGGAAACTGCATGCTCTGAGAAGTCGTTCAGAAAAAAAGTGCCTGCAATTATTTGAATCAATGTTTCTTAGATGTAGACAACCATGGAATCTTTTTTCTTTCTTTTTTTTTTCTCACCCCTACAACAACGGAAGTTCCTGAAAGTATTCCACGGAACTTTGTTTTCATATAGGCCTCAAACTGGGAAATGTGACCTGCGGTTTGAATATGCCCGGCTTCTGAAAGTTCAGAGAAAAGTCAGGAAGGAGTCCCATGACTTGAGACTCCAAAAGGCAAGTTGAATCAGAACTCAGAACCCAAAAATATACATAACCGGATGAGTATCACAGCGAATTGTGGCAATGCACAGGAAGGAGGGGAGACAGGACTTCTCCTAGAAGCTTGAACTCTGAAAGATGGATCAAAGGGGGTAGGACTAAGGATATAATTTTAAAGATAATGTTATCACAATGGGTACTAAAGAGGCCAAGGCTTGCAAAAATGGTTAAGGACAACTGTTGTGTAGTGGTTAATCTGGAGCTGTAGAGAGAGAGGAAGCATGTGCTCTCATATCAGCTCTGCCACTAGCCAGCTGTGGGGTCTCCCATGGACCTTATCCAATGAGGGCTGAACCTCTAAACAAGAAATCTGAGGTCACATATCACTCAGATCTTCCTGTTCTTGATTCTCAGCACTACTTCAAATCATACCCAAACCCATCACACTTTTTTCCTCCTTATAGAACTTTTGTATGAATCAGCACCAAAGGGGCTAGATGCTTATCATGTCTGGAAGTTTGTAGCCCCATCTACAATCATAAATCAAAATAAAGATTTAGGTAGATTGATGGTGTGTCTTCTCACTCTACATACCTCCAGGAGATAATTTCTTTTGTAGCTGATTCTCTTCTTTCCCCCTGCAAAAGGAAGATGGATTAAAGTTATATTCCAGAAAGAGGATACTTGACAACAGTTCATAAAGTTAAAAATCTGCAGAACTGGAACTTTTGGAACATGTTTAAAAGCCTGCAATGCTATTTCTAAAATTGGAAAATTGTTACATTAGCCTCAATTCTTGCATTTGAGATTTAGTAATGCAGCTGATAACCAAACTGTTTATTTCACTAATTTTGTAGGAACACCAGCACCATAGTCATGAAGTAACAACAAATAAAAATGGAAAGAGTGAGACCTAGTAGAAGTTTTGCTGTGTGATCATATGCTACCACACAGTCAATATACAAGTTCAGCATGTTTTTTCAACTACTCTAAACAGGTCCTGATTCCACATATTTTACACAGGCAAAACCCTACAGTTTGATAGCACTTAACAAATACGTGTTCTTGTTGTCAAACAATCTCCACAATGATGTGAAACACAAGTCACAAAATAATACGGTTTTATTACCATGCTGACTAATGAATGAAATTGTACAAACAATAATATGCTACATATTTTGATGGGGGATTGAAAACAGAACTCTGATTATTAGAACAGCAAGAAAACCATTAAAAATTAATTGAGCAGGGTTTGCAAAGTATGGCCAGTAGTCACATACTAGCCACTTACACCTTTATTTGGCTATTATTTGTTTGAGATGAACAGTGTTGTTTAAAAGGGAGTGCAACTAGTAAATGCTACAGCTGGATTGTTATAAAGAGCTTAGATCCTGTTGTCCTATACCCAGCCTTATTCAATATTTACATACTTGACCAAACTTTTCAAGCATTCAACTTTGCAACTCTCCTCTCTAGTCAAAATTTTCAAAAGTAGAAGGGACATTAGAAATTATCTAATTCAATAAACTCACAGATGTTGGTGGACCTACAAGAGTTGTGAACTTCTTACAATAATAAGCCAAGACAGAGTTTTTTCTTCAAAAGTAACTACTATCTATATCACCATGATATCATAAAATAAAGATTATTTTTTCAACTAAAAGTAGAACAACCATTTCCAAGAAGGGCCACTTCAGCCAGGTGTGGTGGCTCATGTCTGTAATCACAGCACTTTGGGAGGCCAAGGCAAGTGGATCATCTGAGGTCAGGAGTTCAAGACCAACCTGGCCAACATGGTGAAACCCCATCTCTACTAAAAATACAGAATTAGCTGGGTGCAGTGGCGCATGCCTGTAATCCCAGCTACTTAGGAGGCTGAGGCAGGAGAATCACTTGAACCCAGGAGGTGGAGGTTGCAGTGAGTCAAGTTCACGCCACTGCACTCCAGTCTGGGAGACAGCAAGACCCTGTCTCAAAAAAAAAAAAAAAAAAAAGCCCGCTTAGTAAATATAACAAATACATAACCATGTTAGATGTAACATTATCTTGTTTTTCTAAGTTTGCCACTAACCAATGAAAACTTCCTCACAGACTGACATTGACCCTCAGACTGGTGTCTGGAAGCCACTGACCTGGCGTTCATTTTGGAAATGAGGATATGATTTTGTGATGTTCCCAAAGTCGTGTGGCTGAGAAGAGCCAAAGATAGATTCATCGTCCCGCTTTCCAGTGCCAAGACCAAGGTTCTCTTACTTCATCAGAGCCAGAAGGTCCTAGGTCTTAAGGTTTTTCTGGAGCCAGATAGAGCCCAGTAAAATTCTGGCTCTGCTGTACAATCTTGCCCAAGTTAATAAACTTCTCCAAATTCCTAGCCCAGTGCCTTCTGCACTGGAGAACATCACTTGTTTGAGTTCTTTGTCTCTGTCTTCTCATTCTTCTAGCATTCAAGTCACTGCATTTGACACACAATGTCCTAGTTAACTCTATAGGAAGTGTAATATGAAAGTTGGTCAGATGTTGGCTGGTGACACATTTCCCTTTGTAGCCCTCACAAAGCCAGGCCTGTTGGCTCTCTCCCCAAGGAACACCCCAGAAAAGAGCCGTGGGCTTGCAGTAAAGAAAACAACCTGGCAGCCAAAAAATTAATTGGAAAACAAATTAAGTCTTTACTGTCATCTCCTGGAAATGCCAAAAAAGGATTCATAAACCACAGCAAATCTTTTCAAAATCCTCTTTCCCTATCCACACCCCTGCCCCCACAGTTGCATGCATATCCTTCTTGCCAGAGCTGATCCTGATGCTCTTTCCTATTCTGAGCTCTCCAAAACCCACCCTCCAATTCAGCCAGAACAATCTTTCCAGCTTATATTCTTCTTTTTGTTCCCTTTTTCTGGCCTTCTTTTTCTCTCTTCAATGAGTAACTCTCCATCTGCAATATAAATCCTATTAACCTCCTTTTTTCTTTAATTTCCTCCTCATTCCTTGCTCTGACTTGCATGATTAGGCCAAGATTTGCGCTCCTTAGGAGCTGGTAGGGAGGGGAGGTAAATAATCATGCTTAAACACTGATGTCCTTGCCATATATTTATTGATCATATATTTATGCTATAAAATACTTTTATCCTCAAACATCTTTAAAATCATATTGGAAAATATATATGAAATAATATTATTTTCACTTTACAGAGTAAAGAACCAAATAAAGAAGGGGCATAATTGATAGCTTGAGGTAATATAAGTCATTTGAACAAAACATATAGAAACAGTTTCTATATGTTTTCTTTGTTCAGATACTAGTCTTTGAAAAAAATTTCAATGGTAAATATTTGTCAACAGAAATACTTATTGAGAGCATACAATACTGAAGGCACCATTCTAGATGCTAGGAAAATTGGGATGAGTAAGACAGACAGGATCCCTATGTTCATGAAGACTGTGATGGTTAATATTGAGTGTCAACTTGATTGGATTGAAGGATGCAAAGTATTGTTCCTGGGTGTGTCTGTAAGGGTGTTGCTAAAGGAGATTTGAATCATTTGAATCAGTGGACTGGGAGAAGCAGACCCACCCTCAGTCTGGGTGGGCACAATCTAATCAGCTGCCAGTGCTGCTAAAATAAAAGCAGGCAGAAGAACATGGAAGGACTAGACTAGCTGACTCTTCCAGCCTACATCTTTCTCCTGTGCCAAGTGCTTCCTGCCCTCAAACTTTGGACTCCAAGTTCTCCAGCTTTTGGATTCTTGGACTTTCAACCACAGATTGAAGGCAGCCCTGTCGGCTTCCCTACTTTTAAGGTTTTGGGACTTGGACTGGCTTCATTGCTCCTCAGCTTGCAGATGGCTTACTGTGGGACCTCACCTTGTGATCATGTGAGGCAGCACTTCTTCGTAAACTCCCCTTTACATAGACATCTATCCTATTACTTCTGTCCTTCTAGAGAACCCTGACTAATACCAAGACCTTTATTATAGTTGTTGTGGATAGGAGGGAGGAAGATGGTCTAGTACAGGAATGGAAAGTAATGAATACATTTTCAGATGAGTGGTGCTATAAAGAAAATGGAACAGAGTGATGTGATGGCCAGTGGTAGGAGTGGGTGGGCTGGTAGCTACTTAAGTCTGTATGGACAGAACGACCTCCCTAAAGAGAGAGATGAAAGTTTGGGGTCAGCTTGTTACTGACAAGAGCAGCAAGTGTGAACATTCCTAAGACTTGGGAAAAGGGGACATGTTGAAGGGGGAGTGAGCTTAATGCATTTGTAGAACAGAAAGAAAGCCAGTACAGGTGGAGACATGGAGTGAGGTGGGCAGTGAACACAGTAGAAAAGGTGGGCAAAGCACTCCTTTTGTTGAGACTTACAGGCTAGGGCAAGAAGTTGGAACATATTCTAAGTTTAATAGGAAGCAAATGGAGGACTTTAAGCAAGGGAGAAATATGATGATTGTGGTTTGTAAAGATCATTCTGATTGCTATATTGAAAAAGGATTTTAGGAAGGCTGCTTAGGAGGGTATTGCTATGCGCTAAACAAAATATGTAGATTGCTTGGACAAAAGTGGTAGCAGTGGAGATAGGGAGAAGTGAACAGATTTAGCACATATTTTTAGGTAGAGCAGATAAAACTTGCCAACCAACTGCAGGTGGAGGTGACAAAAAGTAAAAGATAAGTGATGATGCCTAGGTGTTTGCATCTAGCAACTGGTGAATGGAGAGTTGGCCTTTTCTTGAGATAGGAAAGACTGATTCAAAATATGGAGAAGGGCCAGGTGTAGTGGCTCACGTGTGTAATACCAGCACTTTGCAAGGCCAAGACAGGCGGATCACTTGAGGTCAGGAGTTCAAGACCAGCCTGGCCAACATGGTGAAATCCCATCTCTACTAAAAATACAAAAAAAATTAGCCAGACATGGTGGCGCACACCTGTAATTCCAGCTACTGGGGAGGCTGAGGTGGGAGGATCACTTGAACCTGGGAGGCGGAAGTTGCAGTGAGCCGAGATCATACCACTGCACTCTAGCCTGGGTGACAGAACAAGATTCCGTATGAAAAAAAAAAAGTAAAAAATCAAGGTGCTTTTTTTTTTTTTAAATCTGTATTAAGCTCAAGATGCCTTGACAGACAGGTAGAGATGTCCAGAATGGCATCTGTGAGTCTGTTGTGGTTAAGGGTTAGCATGCTGCTTTCTCTGCCCAGAATACCTTCCTCCCTTTCTTTAGCAATTTCCTACTCATCCTTCAAGTGTCAGTTTGTATGCACCTCTCTGGGCAGTTAGCTTCTCTCTCCTTGCACATCTCTTTTATCACTCATCATGGGAAAAGTGGATGGTGTCAAGAGCCATTTAGAAAGGTCAAGATCAATAGGCTGTAGTAATTGTTTGATATTAGGGTGTGAGGGTGAGCAGGTATCAAGCAACTCCCTAAATTCTGTCTTGTCTAACAGTGTGAATAGTGGTGCCATTCACTAAGCTATAGAATGCTAGAGGAGAATGACATTTAGGAGTATGAAAGAAGAACCACAAGCACCATCCATATTTACAATGTTGAATTTGAGGTATTTTTGAGACATCCATGTGGAGATATGGAATAGGCAGCTGGATATTGGGGTCTGTCCCAGAGAGAGGTCATTGCTAAAGGCATATTCAGAGACATTAATTACATAGATAGTAAAAGGAGCAAGGGCAGGAATGAGACCTTGTAAGAGACAACTTCATGTAAGGAGAATAGAGCTTAGGACCAGGCATTGAGGAGCTCAGACATGTAAATTCTGGCAAAAAAAAAAAAAAAAAAAGATAGGTCTGAAAAGAGAATTAGTGAAAGAGCATCTGGGTAGAGAGGAAAAGACCTAGGGAAATGTATATGGAAACCAACAGGAGGCAGCTTTTTGAAAGAGAGATTAGTCAACAGTTTGAATGGGCCATGGTGGGGTGGGGTGGGAGCAGTATTGGCACTATGGAAATCAGCAAACACCACAACTCAGGGCTTACTCTTTCCCACCTCTCCACCCCAGAAGGCTAGTTATTAAACATTTATGAACATACCACTAAGACTGCACTTAAGAATCATTGGAAAACTTCTAAATATACCAGTGCCTAGGCTCCATTCCTAGATACTTTTTATTTACTTGTTCAGGGGAGAGCCCTGGGTAGTGGTATTTTTAAAATGCTTCCTGGGTGGTCAATTATGTAGCTAGGATCAAGGACCATTAATTCATAAGGAAAATAATAACCATGTGTTTGGCACTAATAGAATGTCATATCAACTTCTAGGAAGCAATAAAATAATTTAGTTGACAGGAAATAGTCCAGGATGCCAGCTAAGCAGGCCTGGAGGTTAGACAGATCTGAGGAGGCATAATGTTAAACCATAGTTAGAAGAGAAACAGGAAGCAACTACTATACGTCTAGGCAAGCATGGTTCTGAGTCTTTTCACCAGCCTTCTTGCCACAGAATAAAACCTGAAAAAGAGGCCAACTCACTGAGGAGAGTAAAGCCTAGCTGAGTGACAAACAGAGATCCACCTATAAACACTGTCCAGATGTACCTGAAAGCCAGCCCTACCCCTGGGCTTTACACAAGCCAATAAATGCCCCTCACATTTGAGACCTTCTGTGACTTGCATGAAAGAGACCTTTATCAGTCAAGGTATAAGATGTGACCTCTGTCTTCATCTTGTTCTATTATTGAGAAAGAAATCAGATTATGAACAAAAATGATGCCTACCTATGGCATTGATGATCAATAATAATTGCAACTGTTGATTTGCAATGTCAATGAAAGACCCTAAATACTTAGTATTCTTATCCCTTCCATACATGAATCACAAATTTTTTGGTCTTAAGCTGACAACATTTCCTATTAATTTATAAATAAATATCTGTGACATTTATGTTACCTAACACGGAGAGTACATACAGAATTCAGATTTTACCCTAGGAGGAAGTAAAAGTTTTAAAGGAAAGTTAGTCAAGTATTTTTATTTTGGATAAATGGGATGAGCCAATGAATGGAGAAATCTACATGTTATTCGTACTCCTGCTATGTCTCCTACAAAATTCAAAAATCCCATAGTCCATGTTTCTTTTAGGTAAATATTTATAGCTCATGTCAAGAGGAGTGAACAAGGCAGCTTAAAAGATCCCTTGTACTGCTTTCAGAACTCAAGGGAATTTTAAAAGAGGTAAGTGGAAGAGAAAAGAGCCTCTTAACCAATTAGCCAAGAGGCCACACAATACTTTGGAATTAAAATTACCCAGACGCGTGTGAGGATCCAACTGGAGTCTCATTTATATCATCAAAGAGATTCTACTCCTATTGAAATGAATAAGAGGTTAACAGTTTCAATGGTACAGTAATAAAATGATAAAGGTTATACAGAAGTAGGTAGGACCAAAATTCCTCCAAGTAGTGGAGACTGCTAATGAAACAGAAGGATAGCTTTTTACCTGGTCTATTCACCAGTTCAAATGACTCCCATGGGTAGTATTGTATTGTAAGAAGAGAGTGTTCCAACTGTGTGAATTTTCTTGTCTTCTTCACAGGTAGTATATATTTGGTTTAATTTTACAAAAGGCTATATTAGCCTAAGTCAACACACACATTAACAGAACCTCCTAACTTCTGCAGGTAAGTTTTTCAGAGTTCAGAGGGCAGTGATAGAAAAATTGTGATAACACAGGGAGAAATAAGTCCCTCTTTCTAAAGCATTAATCAGTACTGGGGAAAATAATATTATTTTCCTAACCCCAAGAAAAGCTATAAAAGTTAAGTGATTGGCTCATTATTTTTAGAATCTAATTTTATTTCTTGTCATATAAGCAGCTCTTCTGATATTTTAGGTGAAAAACAAAGCAGTGTAGATCAATGAGTGGGTAACTTAAGTGTATGCAAGATGTCTTATTGATTATTGGACATAACATAATTCTAAGTTTTTTCTCCCACAGGATGTTAAAAATGTGAATGACTTCAAGCTGCTCTAAGAATGGAATGTGTTCATAGAATTTAATATTCACTTTTGTAGATATTACGAAAGACTCAGGGACGTTGAGGAAAATAACTGCTTTGCTTCTCTCTTTTGTGTGTTTTATCGGTTTTTGTTTTGGAAAAGTTGGAGGAAAAACATGTATGCCTCAGTCAGATTTTGTTGGATATTTCCCAACTTTTATTTGTGTTACTATTCCCCTTAGGAGAAAATTTTATTTTAATCAATGAATTTAAATTACATAATTTTAATTAATAGATTAAAATTTAAATTAAATTAAATTTCTCCCTAATGAGAGGAATTAAGTACTACAGCTTAAGATTTTGTTGCATAGGGTTGTGCTTTTGAGGGCAACAAATTAATGTCATATCTAAGATTATTTTCACATCCCCTCCGAAGAACCAACTTCACCCTTTGGGGAAATTAAGGTTTGGACACCCATTCTAACTAAAATAAAATGAGGAACGTGGGATCCTCATAAAGATCCCAGAGAATCTCCCACAACCCACTTACAATAATTACAACCAGGCTTCAAAGGAACTGCAAAGTGGCACAGACAACAGCTAGCCTCATCATCTCTTATCTGAGCTTTTTCTAGGCATCTTTTCCTGTCTTCTCTTAGTCTGAGCAAGCAGCCAGTCAAATGCCAGATGCTCACAAATGCTCTGGAATCAACAGTTTACATCGTACTGTTCCATCCCTTATTTTTCTACTGGAAAGGGCAGCACTCCCACCAGGAGTGTCATCCCAAACCTGGCTGCCCAGAGGAATAACATAGGGAACTTGCTAAAATGCAGATTCCCCTAGATTTTGATTTATGAACAACACAATGCAGATTGCTTATTATATTTCTCAATTTTCTTTCCTAATTTCTCAGTCACTGAATTCATTTTACTATTGCTTATTTGCAGAGATGATATAAATTAAGGGTAAGGGTAAGGTGCCCTATCCTGTTGGTCTAGACTGCCAAGAAGACCTTCCTCCATCTGGTTTTCAAACAGAAAGTGAACAGTTTACTGTGGAGACAGTTCATAATTGAAAAACAAATGATGTTTCATTCCTCAGATTCTCAGTTCAAGCAAGCATGTGCTCAAGCAGCATTCACAACCCCCAGGCTGCAGGATGGTGTGAGAGAGCTGGAGAAGGGCAGGAGAATATGAGGACACAATTTGAGAAGAAAGTAAGAACAACTTGTATTATCCATCCCTCTTCAAAGTAGCTTCAAAGACAGGGGGAGAGAGGTGAAGGGGGAGGAGGTGGTATCCAAGAGAATTTCTTCTTAAGATTTGGGGTGATCTGGAATAAAGCATATGGATTCTGCACCTTTAGTGGTTGGTCACTGGCAAAACCTGCAACATAAATATCTACTGTTGCCAAAGTAAAAGGAAAGCAGGGACACAGAGTGACTTACCTTGGAGGACCTGAGCAAAGACAGCTCTTCAATTCTCCCAGACAGATAAACTTGTGTTAGCATGTGTCACAGAAATTAGCCTGGAACACAAACAGTCTGCCAGATGCCAGCCCAAATCCACAGAGGAGGGATGTGGAAACCCCACCAGCAGAGGATATAAGTGGACCTTGCTGAGTGAGGTGGAAGAAGTGGCTGTGCCTCCCTGGAGTTACTTAGGCTAAGAAGCTGGGCACAGTGCCTAGATGAAATCTCACATGCTACACAGTGAGCTGACATCAGCCGTAGTTTTGGTCATGATTGTCCCCTGCAGGTTGCAGTAACTGTGCAGAACCAAACAAGGCTGGGAAAAGAGACCATCTTGTCATACCCACCCTCCTTCCCCACCCATCCCATACTTTGAGGTGGGGGGGTCAGACCTATTGGATCTCTATGGGAGAGGAAACTCAGAAGTTTAGCTCTGAACTTGAGTTGTAATAATACTTGTAGTAATACTTGTACTAGAATGGAAAGACATTCTAGACTAAACTAGCTCTCCAAAATATACTAAATTTTAATACAGAAATATCCAGTTATAACAAAATTAAATTTTCTGAGACCAAGCAGGAAAGGAAGAAGATAAGAGAAGTTTAGGTTCTGTTAGCAAAACAAAGAGAATTTTATTCTTATTCAACCTTATTTGCAACTGCCCACACTACACCGTAATACCCTCTCTTGACTTTCAGCCATAATGCTCATAGACAACACAAACACCTTAGATTGATTTATAACATAAATTCCTAAAATGCAGATTTTATACAGTAAATTTCAATGAATCCCAATTCTATTAGCTTTAGTTTCTCTGGGAAACAGAAATTATGGTGGCAGTAGGGGAAGCTTCTTTCTCTACATTTTTTGGATTAGAAAGAGAAAAGAGTGCTTTCATAAGTGTTATAGGGTCTCTATTTCCCGACTTCAGGGAAACGAGCAGGATATGGGGAAGTAAAACATGATGCTGGCTTGTCTTGGCAATGGGGCTCTGCTGATCAGTGTACAAATGGCAGGCAAATATAGACGACAGAAGGAAAGCTATCAGACCCACCACCCAGTGTTTCTCTACCTCCTTTTCAAATGTCACACTGTTTTTGTTCCGAGAACTTCAAAAATCTGCATTTGACTTTTTTTTACAACTACACCTTATTTCACAGTATGACTATATCACCATTTATTTTACCCATGTTTCTATTTTTAACATTTGGGTTACTACTCTTCTCTTTCTTTGCTATTATACATAATATCACAACGAATATCCTCCACATGAAGTTTCATGCACAGTCACAAGTATTTCTCTGCAGTAGATACCAGAAAGGATACTTTCCCATTTTACTTCCCAGCAAGCGTTTGAGACTGCCATTTCTCCATTCTCAAACTTTAAACGCTCTCTAAAGGGCACACATTCATATTGCATTATTGCCATAATTTGCTTTTTCCTATTAATAGTAAGGTTGAATCTTCTTAAGTTTACTTACCAAGATTTATATCTAGTAATAACTTGTTTGTCTTATTCAGCCAATATAATGTGAACAGTAATGGTGAGTGTAGGCAAACATATTATTCAGACTATTAACACAGATTTTAGCTTTCCAGCTATTACAGTAGTAAGTTTCAATAACAAATGTCTTAATGTTGAAATGTCTTTGCTCAGATATTTCATTAGGCTATGATTAATGGGCTTTTTTCATTCACTTTCCTTACCATTCAATTGACCCTTTCCATCTGAAGCTTTGTGCTTTATATCGAGTAAATTTTTTTCTATAATTTCTATTATTTTTTTCACTTCTCTCTGACTCCCTTAGTTGTTGCTCTTCCGTATGCTTAAAGTCAGTTCTCACATTTTTTAAATCTGTCTCCTTTTATATTCTAAGAAATTTCCCCAACTTTATTTACGAGATAAGTAATTTATTTTTATGTATATCCTTTTGTGATCAAAATTTTAATTTCCAATAATTCTTCAATTTGTGATTGCTGCTTTCCATAGTAGTGTGTTCTGCTTTTACGGGCCGGTAGTCTTGAATTTCCTTCAGGATATTAATTAGGACTGATTTAATGTTTTCTTCAGTTCTTTGAATTATCTCTGTTGCCAACTGTTCTGTTAGCTCACTCAGTTTTCTGTTCGATACTGTCAGTTTTTAATCCAGTGCCTGGTGATCCTTTGTTGTCAGTTGTTTTATGAGTAATACACTGGATTGACTAATGCATAGACCTAGCGTGGCTTTCCTCTGTTTCTCCGTTATGCATCTCCACTACCTGGAAAGGGAAAAGGAGTCCCCAGTGAGCCTGCCTGCTTCACACTCACAATCCTCCATGGCCCTCCTCTCCATTGGTAAAATAAGTTGTATATTAGTTATTCAAGGACATTAGTGTATTTATCTTTCACCTTACATCTGCCGTGGAGATTTAGCACAGATTTAGTGCTCCTTTAGGCCTTTGGGCACGCACCCTCCCTCCCCACTCATCCCACAGTTTGAGGGATCCAGGCCTATTGGACATTGGATCTCTAAGGGAGAGGAAACTCAGAAGCTTAGCTCTGAACTTGAGTTGTAATGATACTTGCAGTAATACAACAAAAAGACTTTCTGGACCAGAATTACTAGGTATCCTAAAGATACTAAGTTTTAATACGGAAATGTCCAGCTATAACAGCATGATAACTAGAGCACTACCGAGAGCACTTCTTGGGCAACATCTTCACTTTCCTGAAGTTGGAGTTACTTTTAGCTTGGTAGCAAGCACTCCACCACCTTTTGTTCAGTGTGAGAGAATGAGAAGGGGGAGGGCTAGCCTAAATATTATTAAGGGGGCTTAAAAATTTTTTCCTGATTATTGCCTCACTATCTCTTTCTCCTCTTCCTATGAGTTTACTGGGTGACAACAGCAAATCCAGAGAGGTATACGTTCAGAGAGGTTTTCTTCTCAGCTTGTATTAGACTGTGGTGCCCTCTGCTCTTGCCAATCTTATTCCTTCTACTTTCTATAGTCCAGACATTTCCCAGTTTCTGACAAAAACACTACCCTGCCCTGTTTCCCAGCACTGTAACGTGTTTATACTGTTTCTGTTATTTGAATGGGTTTTCAGTCAAAAGGGAGGAGGGGCACATGTGCATAGTCCACCGTCCTGATCCAGTCCCTAGGACTCTAACTACCTCTCATCAGCTCCTTCTGGGCCCAAGATGTGGACTTTAAAAATCCCCTAACCCCAGCAGTCAGTGTGTATACTCTTCTACAATTTCTTCTTTCACATGTGGCGTTAACACGGTAAGATATTCCTTTACCATTTCTCCCCAAACTTTCTCATCTGTATTAACACAAACAAGGATCCTGTGGTGAGGCTCGTGGGTTCAACCGCAGAGCCCAACCAAGAACAAGATGTGCACATTCAGGGGGGGTGCCTTGTTGGGTGATACAGTTGCTCTCTCCATCCCAGTCATTGCAGGAAATAGGTTAATTAACAAGTCAACTTCAGCCTTACTAAATTTATTATGAATTATATGTTCAGGGATGTTGGTAAAAGGCCAACACTGGCATCTCTTTAACTAGTAATTATTGTGTTTTATTGTTGTGGACCTATAATGCATTAACAAGGCAGGACTCAGCTTTATTAGAATGCACGTGGCTCCTCGATTCCATGCATATTTATTAGGCGAGAGAATGGGATTCTTCTTCTCTAGCCTTCACTAATTTAAAAGAAGATATCCTCAATGAAATGTATTCAAATATTTTGACATTTTGCTTCACCTCACTTACAGAGCAGAAATTGTTTCTGACAGTTATTATACAGTGCTGGAATCCTGCTGCTTCCTCTGTTGAAGAACAGGTTGAAAAGACACAGAGCTTGCATTTTGTTCAAAGAGTGATTCTGTGGCTTAGAAATAGCAACACTGTCAGCTGTGATTCACGGAGAGTTTAGATAATATCCAGTCTGTAGTCACTGCTAACATGGGCTTCTGGGCTTGGAGTGGAAGGAAATGAATAGAAATTGGTGCCCTGAGGTTACCCAGGAGGATAAGTACAAAACATGATGCCCATATTTGGCCACTGAAAATTTTAGTAGAAATCTCCCTCCTCTTTCTCCACATCCTGAGTCTCCCATTATAACAGGCTTAAATTTCAAATGCGCCTATTTACACAAGACACACCACAGTAAATGTTAAATTGAAACACGGGGGCATTCCAGAAGCTTGAACTGTCTAAAGAGATTAGAGGCAACATTCGATGGGCATTTCTCTGATCCTAAGGCACTGAAAGGCAAAAATCACTTTAGGATCATCCGGAAAGTAGGGTGATACACCACAGAACAACTAACAAACCTAACAACCAACCTGAAGTGATTTCTTCTGGGTACCTCTGGCTTATTCAGTAGACTTCTGCTCTGAATGCAAAAGTATTCTTCCAAAGTGATAGGATAAAATACTCACTCGCAAAGGGTCTGCCAGTAGCTGGCAGAGTTGGGCACCATCAGATCTTCACAGAGGTACTGAGACTACCAAAGACAAGGAGAGAGCCATTCACCAGCCCAGCCAACATTATTTATTCAGTTTATCTACCATTCCACAATCAACACAAAGTTATATCTAGAAGCAGAGCAATCACTCAGGGTTGAAACTGACTAACTGTGCTTTCAGAGGGGCCAAGAGGGCTCAGCCAATCACACTACAGGTATAGAGACATAGTTGACTCTACTGGGCATAAGTTAAAGCAAATAGATAGCCAACATGGGTAGTGAACCTGTACTTGCAGGTTAACAAATATCTCACAGGTTGAGAACACACTGATATTAAAAGGGCAAACACACAGTGTAGTGGCTCTCCCTGCAGCAGACTGAAACATCTAGAAATCTGGCTGGTGCAGAATGCCATCTGGGGGACTGAGGATATTTTGGATTTGGCATCCAGATTGGTTGAGGCTGAGGCAGCTCAGCTAAGGAGTCAGCAAAGAACCCTGAGAAGGGCTTTAGTGGCAGAAAAAGATCCTGTAGCAGGTCAGGATTTTGTTTGCTGGTGATGTCTCCAGGGACCTGTGAGTAAATCTGCAGGGCACTGAGGGGTGACAGGGCCCATTATTCACTGGAATGAGACATGGCCAATTCCGCCCTCATCAGGGGTCTCTGCCAGGTGATGAGAGGTCATAACCTGGTACAGCCTGGGAAAAAATGAGAAAAAGCTTTCACTGCTTTGGAAAGATGAAAAGAAATGCATCCTGCCTTTTTTTAAAAAGTAAAGTCAGCCCTAAGGAAGTACAGAAATATGTCTACATTAGACCAGGAAAATTGTTCTTGGCAACTCTTAGTAATAAAAGCCAGGTAAGCAGGAAGAGAGGAAATAAGATACCAAAGCATTAATCATACTGAATTGAAATAATCTGTTCCTTATTCATTTTTATATCTCTATATTGTTAGTACCTTATAATATGCTTAGCATACAGTAAGGGCTAAATAACATTTAATGCTAAATAATATCAACATTTGTGAGGGTAAATGTTATGTTGGTGAATGAATATAGACTCATTTCCAATGCAGTCACAATGGGGAACCAGGTGGTAAGCCACATATTACAGTATTTTTGAGGCCAGCATTAAATGTGGGTGTCCAGGTAACATCCTAGGAGGGATGGTTTGTTGGGTCTAAAAATGTTTCATTGTTACAAAATATCTCCAAAATTCTGAATTTCTAAATCTGACAATGTACACGCTTTCTATTAATAATGATGATGTAGCTAAGGACTCTACATGGAGATATCTCATTTTTAGGTCCCACTGCTATCCCCATTTTACAGTTGAGAAGCCTGAGGCTAAATGACTTACACAAGTTTACAGGTGTAAACTTATTTTACAGGTGCGATCCTTATTAATAAGGATCTAAACTGACTCCAGAGCTTGGGTGTCAAACCACCATCCTATCCCATGTCCTACATTATTACTAAAAGTCTGTGATGATGCAAATATCATTTAAGAAAGAATAAAAATCAATTGTTATGGATTAGCATATTAGTATAAACTGATTCTTCAGATAAAATAGACACACACACAGAGCTGGAACTTAAAAATAGAGAACTGAAAATTATGATGAGAAGGATATTTCTAAAAATTTTGATCGTAGGCTCTGACTCATTTATTTAGCACTTACTGTGTGCCAAGCATTCTTAAGATACTAACTAGAGATAAAGGGTGCTATGTGTCTGAATCTATTAGGCCAATTTCATTTTCTGCCAAGGAAAACCCTCTTTACCACATGTGTGTACTACAAAAGATACATTATTTATTTAATTATTTTAATAAAATCTTAATTACCCAAAGAGCTGAGTAATCTTTTTTCTTTCTTTTTTGTACTACTGCATCACCAAGAGTTGGAGATCAAATTGAATGGGAGGATACTCCAAGGGAACATCCAAAGAATAGCTTAATAAAATGTTCTATGGTCCCATTAACTGGGGAGTGAGGCCATATTATAGTTATAAACTTTATTGCAGAGGAATCTCTATGGCAAAAGCGCCATTCAAACAGCCGCCTGTTAAGGAATAATGGAAGGCTTTGGAAATTACCTTTAGTAAACATTTGATAGAAAATTGAAGCAGTTACCTACATAACACTTGTTATGTGTACTTGAGACCAACTCTTTTTTCCTTTGAATTATCCAGAGACTTTTTTGAGGGTAAACATAGCCTGTGGCTCACACTTTGATACCAACAGAATTTGCTTAGTTTTCTTTTCCCAGCATAGAGAAGCTTTAACCAATGTGAATAGTTAAAATGAAAGATAACATTTGCACATTGAGATTCTTGACTTTCCAAGGAAAATTGAGTTTTCCTTAGTAGAAATTTCCTGGGATTTCTAGTAAATAGTCTGAGAAACTATTGGAATAAATCTTTCCTCCAATTGACATGCAAAGATTAGAAAGTAAGAGGCCATCAGATGTGCATATTCTTTGATTATTCAAGTTTTTGCCATAAATTAAAGGCATTGGGATATGTAGTCTAATCTAATATAACTAATATGTAAAATATAATATTAGATATAATATATGATGTAATGTAAATGCTTTATAGATGTGAGTATATGTGTGTGTTGACCCTTGAACAGCACAGGTTTGAACTGCATGGGCCTACTTACACATGGATTTTTGTCAATAAAAGTTACACGGAGTGTGCCTGCATCTCTTGCATCTCCTGCCTCTCTTCCTCCTCCTCCACCTCTTCCACCTCTGCCACCTCTGAGACAGAAAGACTATCCCCTCCTCTTCCTTCTCTTCTTAAACCTACTCAATGTGAAGACAAGGATAAAGACTTTTATGATGATCCACTTCCACTTGATGAATAGTAAATACGTTTTCTCTTCCTTATAATTGTCTTAAATATTTTTCTAACTTACTTTATTGTAAGAATAATATATATATACAAAATATGTGTTTATGTTATCAGTAAGGCTTCCAGTCAACAGTAGACTATTCATAGTTAAGTCTTGTGGGACTCAAAAGTCATATGTGTTTTTTTGACTGTGTAGATCAGTACCTGCCTTGTTCAAGGGTCATCTGTATATTTAATGTTCTATGTGCTGGATATTTACAGTAACAATGAACTAACACTTACTGAACACTTGCTAAGTGCCAGGCACTGCATTTTAAAATTCCTGATCCCAGAACTTTGATCAGAGAAGCCTTTATTGGGTACTATTGTCATCCTTGTTTTATAAGTAAGGAAACTGAGGTAGAAGTTAAGCAACCTGCCCAAGGTCACCCAACAAGTAGCAGAGTCCCTAGGGACCTGAAGCCAGGCAGTCTGACTCTAAGCTTATACTCTTATTCACTTTGTATATTTGGTCCCATCCAATTAATAAATCCTAGAGCACTGTTGACAATGCTCCATTTCTGACTTTGTATTTCTCTTTGCAAATGAGGGCTTGGCATAAATACTTGTGTCTTTTGCCCGTTTATCCAAATGAAGACTATTTTATGACAGAAAATAGCCTTCACTCAAGGTTAATAAATGTGTAAACTGTGCCAATATCCTTGTGCCTGGCAAAACACTTTAACATTGAGGGTCATCTCAGGTTAACACTGACCCGACCTTCTCTGTCATATTCATTAACCTTCTTTCACTCTTGAAACTAATTCTGAAAAGGTAGCACTAATTGCTTAATCACTATATAAGGTAAGTTATACCTTGCTAGTCTGATAATGGTTTGTTAAAACACCAGGTAATTTGAAGCAATTGCTATTTTTCTATCCAACTAAAAGGACTATCGTTCTTTGCTAAAAGTATTAGAGAGTCTAAATCTAGTTCATCAGAAGCTTTCCAAAACCTTTTGGAAAATAATTATATAGCATGCTTTATAATTTTACCTTTACTTGCATACTTGGATAAACATTTGAACCACCAAATGTTCACAAATCTCAAATCTTCCAGATTTAAACACATTCTATTCAAAGTAGGATGTCATTATTAACAATAATATTTACTCAAAGTGCATTTCAAATATTAGTATGCCTCAAATCATGACCTTTTATTTCAAGAATCCATCAAAATAATTTTAAAAGTATATTTTTGAAACACTCATTTTTAATGTGACCACTCAGCATTAGGAAACTTAGTTTCGGAGTGTTGAATTCAGCACAAGATAGGTAAGATTCCATCTCTGATATTAGTAAAGCTATACCAGAATTTTTTTTTTTGAGACACAGTCTCACTCTGTCACTCAGGCTAGAGTGCAGTGGCATGATGATGGCTCACTGTGACTTCAACCTCCTGAGCTCATGCATTCCTCCTGCCTCAGCCTCCCAAGTAGCTGGAACTACAGGCATGCACCACTATGCCCAATTAATTTTTTTTCTTTTCTTTTTTTTTTTTTTTTTTTTTTTGGTAGAGACAGTGTCCCACTGTGTTGCCTAGGCTGGTCTTAAACTTCTGGGCTCAAGTGATCCTCCCATCTGGGCCTCCCAAAGTGCTGGAATTACAGGTACGAGCCACAGGGCCTGGCCCCAGCCTTCTTCAGGTTTCACTTTGCATGATATATCCTTTTCCATTCCTTTTCTTCATGCCCTGCTAAGCTTATAGATTTTCATGTATCTTGGTTCAGCAGTACATTATCATTTTGTCCTAGGTGCTTTGAGGATTATTACATTTGGTCGATGTTGAGACCCAGAGATTCAAAGTAATTATCATGGCCTCCCTGCTAATCTGGGGGACAACCAAAACCAGATAATAAAGGGAGTCCTGGTTAAATTCAGTTCCCAGTGGGCCCACTGGGTTTGCAGACCACTGAATCATCATTGCCCAGTACCCAAGTGTATACTTGGAATTAACATATTTGGTGTTGAGGTAGTCCCACATATTGAGTTCATGGTTTGTGTGGCAGGAGGTATTATAGTGAGGATGGCCATATGGAAATATCTGAGACCACACTTGGAGCAGTCAAGACAGTAGTCAAAAACAATACATCTTAGGTGGGATGGCAGCTTAGTATCACCATTAAAGAACGAAAGCATGCAGGGCTGATGGTCCCTATTGTATGTCCATTTAACTTACCTGTCTGGGCAAAGCAGAAGCTGAATGCATCCTGGAGAATGACTGCAGACTTCTGCTAGTTCACTACTGAAAGTGGTGAAATTTCATAGGCTGATGTAACGTAACACAAAGAAAATATATTTGATTGATTAGTATGGAAAGACCTTCATTAGACATTAGTTGGTGGTTTCTGATTGGTAAAGTCTCTAGTTTCATTTTATGGTTGATATCAAGCTTCCATTCGATTATGCAGGAACTTAAAACGCTAGATCAACCTCAGCCTAATGACCTACTAATTATTTTTTTTTAAACACTAGAAGGTAAATTCTGGAAAGATTCAGGGAACAACTACTTCAGTGAAGTTTTTAGGAGTCTAGTTTTCAGGGGTTCGGAAGTAAGCCAGAAAATCATCTACAAAATAAAGACAAATTACTGAATCTTGTGTTTCCTAGCACAAAAAAAGAAACACAGCACCTGGTGGGTCTTTCTGGGCTCTGGAGGCAATATTCTACCCTTAGGGAGACAGTTTCTGTTCTGTCTTGATAGAGACAGAATGCTTAACAGTGAGGCACCAACTGAACATGTGTCTAAACTGCAAATGATCAGTTAGGTTTTATCATGCCAACCAAGTCATAAATTTGGATGAGCCCAGCAGCAATCTACCATAACGGAATATCCAAGATCAAGCCCAAAATTAGAGCACAGGAGTAAGCTGCAAGAGCAAGTAGTTTAGACCTTTATGTCACCCATCTCTATTGCCCAGCACCCATCCCTCAGCTTACATGTAGAGCCACACGGGAGTTCCTATCTCATCAAGTGGAGAAGAAGGCACAAACTTGGTTTATGTATGGGTTGGCTCCATATGTGAAAATGTATAGCAGCTTCATTACTGCCACATTCAGAAAGTATAGTCATGTGTCACTTAACAACGAGGATACATTCTGAAAAATGTGTTGTTAGGCAGTTTCATCATGGTATGAACGTCATAGAGTGTACTTACACAAACCTAGATGGTATAGCCTACTATGAACCTAGGTGAAATGATATAGCTTATTGCTGCTAGGCTGCAAACTTTACAGCATGTTACTAGACTGAATGTTGTAGCAATTATAACACAATGGTAAGTATTTTTGCATCAAAACAGAAAATGTGCAGTAAAAATATAGTACGAAAAATTAAAATGATATCCCTGTACAGGGCACTTACCATGAAAGGAGCTTGCAGCACTCAAAGTTGCTCTGGGTGAGTCAGTGAGTGAATGCTGAGTGAATGTGAAGGCCAATAACATTATTGCACACTACCGTAGACTTTATAAACACTATACATATACCTGGGGAATATGAAGCCCCCAGGACTTGCCAAGGTGATAGCGGAGGGCAAGGGTAAGTTTTAGAATGGATAGGGTGGAAGGGTTAGGATGAGTACCAGTTGCACCCCAAGACCAAATACAGCAACAAAGTCTGCAGTTTATCCTACTAAACCCATTTCTAATTTTTCCTCCAGGAAAAGAGGCTTATGGGACCATGGAGAAGCTGCTTCCTAAACTCATATGGAAAGTAGATCTGTGGGACACAAAGGGTGAATTAAGTGGCCATGAAAATACACCAGTCAGATCTCCTGAAGTTGTAACTGACAGTGGCCCCAGCCGCTGCACCTCCAGATCTACTGCTGTGTTCACACAGAGGCCACACGTCCTGTGAGCCAGTGACTGCACACGGTGGGTTACAAAAGCAGGCCAGTTCCAGAAAAATGCAAGAATTCTTCAGTGGGCAACTTTGACTTGAAAACTCCCCATCAGCCTGGCCAAAACTTTCTTGGAATACTGCTGAATTCTAAAACTATGTCAATCCTCCTTTCTCCTTCCCTGAGAATCAGACCTGCACTGTGACTTGACTCTTCTTTCTACCTTCTCCTGCTGCTTTCTCCACCCTCTTGTAAAGGTGTTTTCCCCCGAAAATCTCTTACATGTCTATTACTGTCTTGGTGTCAGATTCTAGGAGGACCTGAACTAACACACCTATCTATTGAGTTATTCACTTTTTTCTTTTTTTAGCTGTCAATGTGATTTTTCAAAAATATCTTTCTATTCTCTTGTGAAATCTTCATCTGTTCTTTCTTGAACATATTAATGATAGCTATTTTAAAGTCTCTATCTGATGATTTTAGTATCTGGATCACCGATAGTCTGTTTTTTTTCTCTCTGTTTTTGGACATTTGGTCTAGTTTCTTGGCATGCCTGGAACTTTTTGTTGAATCCTGGACAATATGTGTTTAAAGCCAAGAGGTTCTAGATAGTGTCTTTTTTCATAAAGGACTTAATTTTTTCCTGAGAGGTAAATAGAGTATGGACAGACCACCTTGGTCCAGTCTAAGTGGAGTTTCGAGCCTTGTTAGAGCTGCATTTCTGGTTTAGTCTTGCTCTTGGGGTGTACTTACTCTTGGGGTCTAGCCCTGCTTGCAGTCTCAGCTGAGAGTTTGGATTGTTTACCAATCTCCCTCCATCTGGTGGGCTCTGAACCCTATGATTTGCTTCCCTAGACCAGGAGACTACCCACATCTCTGCTCAGCATTTTAGCTTCCCAGATGCTGCTTTTTGACTGGGTCTCTGCATCTCTCCTTACATCTTCACAACATAGAATTCAGCAAATACCTCAAGGAGAAAAATGCATGAGGAATTTCCAGATCATTTTTCTGTGGTTGCCTCTTTAGCTTGTCAAATCTTAGCTACCTTGGCAACTCTAAACCTCAACTTTGATCTTTTAAGCCCAGTGAAACTGCAGAAAGCTTCCGGTCACCACTTTGTGCATAGTCTCTTTTCTCCATTTCTTGGACCAGCAAATGCTTAAAGGTAAAAAGTGGATGCAAGACTGAGGTTCATTGAGTATGCTTTCCTTCTCTCTTGGATCTTGATCCTGTAAATCCTGGCTTCCTTGGTGGCTCTCTGAAGCTTTCAATACTCTTCATTTTTTTCTTTTTCTATCCAGTTGTTCAGGCCTCAGATGTGTTACACTTCCTTCCAGCCTCAGGCCTTTGCAATGCCCTTCTCTCCTCTCACAACATACTCCCACCTTGCACCCCTACTTAATAATCACTCTTCTGTCAGATAGTACCTCAACCATCACTTCTACAGATGAGCCATTTCTTATGTCCCTGGATAGATTAAAACCCTGTCTTACAGATTTTTCAGGGCACCACTCTTACCTCTACTTTATAGTCCTTATCAGTATAATTTTATATTTATTAGTGTAATTATGAAGTAAATTATCTCTCTGATTACCCTATAAGCATAATATGGACATTTATCATATCTGATCAACATTATACCTCCAGTGACTAACAAGTGCCTAATACCTAAGGAGTGCTTAATAAATATCTACGAATGAATATGATGCAATCATTACCTTTTGAAGTAGCTCATCCACTGTACTGAAATCTGAATATATGAATTTAGACTCTGTCAATCAGTAAATGAAGCTAATAGACAACAGCTGAATAGTGTCCTCACTAATAATTACACCATATGTGTCTATGTATATATGAATGTACAGCCATGTGTAATTGGAATTGAGTTAGTATATAAGACAAAAATGTAAACTAGGCAGCAGTGGGAAAGAGACTTCTTGGACAAGTACTTGAATATTCATTGAAACCAGAAAACTACAAAGATCTCTAGGGATATAATTTCAAACTCTGATAAGAGCAGTTATGCAGTAATTCATTGAGCAACTCTATCAAAATGAGATGCTGACAAAAAAAAGAAAGATCAAAGAATACTTTCAAGGACAGAGCAGGAATCGGGCATTGCAAAAGGGAGGTGTGATGTGTTTGGCAGAAAGGTTTAGTGAAAGAGAGAAAGAGCAGAAGGAATGAACGACCAGAGAGAGCAGAAAGTTCAAAGTGTCATGTTACCTGTCTTCCACATAGATCAAAAAATACTCCAACCTTCATGACTTTTTAAAACATAATAGATGTGAAATGTTAGAATTTATTTCCAAATAGCCTAATCATTCTGTTGAAATATCCCAGGAGGCTCAGAGGATACCGGGAACCAATTAAAGTTTACTATGGTTAGCTGAAGCCAAAATGGTCATTTGATCAATTTAAACTCCCCCACCTCCACAAAAAAGGCAATGAAATCATCAAAATTAGCAGTATCAGTGAATTTAGTCACCTGCACACAAAGCAGCTGTGCAGAGAGATTCCCCAAATCCAAGGTCTGTTAGTCTTGCTTGAAGCCAGAACCCACCGTATAGTCTGCACATTTCACTTATTGGTGCCATTCCCAATAAAGGCCCAGCAGAAAGATTTCTATTCCAGTTTCTTTGGGTAAGATATACCCAAACCAATTACATTAAATCTGTCAACAAATGTGTATTGTGCACCTAGTATATGCCAAGTACCATGCTAGGAACCAGTTCACGGTAGTCTGAAGTAGACTTATTCCTGGCCTCATGAAGTTTACAGTCTACTGGGGAAAGCAGCATTAAGCAAATAAACACACAAGCAAATATAAAATTGCAGTTGTGACTAGTGCTACTGAAAAGAGGAATGAGGCACAATGGGAGCCTGAAATCAGGGACTTTGGCTTGGATGAGGGAAGCTTCCATGGGAAAGTGGCATTGAGCCGACAGCTGCAGGGTAAGGAGGAGAGGGAAACTCATTCCAGGAAGAGGGAACAGACATGTGTGTGTAAATTCATGTATCTAGTTAAATATTCAGATTTTTTTCTTAAAATTCTTCAAACTGGCCGGGCGCGGTGGCTCAAGCCTGTAATCCCAGCACTTTGGGAGGCCGAGACGGGCGGATCACGAGGTCAGGAGATCGAGACCATCCTGGCTAACACGGTGAAACCCCGTCTCTACTAAAAAATACAAAAAACTAGCCAGGCGAGATGGCGGGCGCTGGTAGTCCCAGCTACTCGGGAGGCTGAGGCAGGAGAATGGTGTGAACCCAGGAGGCAGAACTTGCAGTGAGCTGAGATCCAGCCACTGAACTCCAGCCTGGGTGACAGAGCAAGATTCCGTCTCAAAAGAAAAAAAAAAATTCTTCAAACTTTCCTTCTCTCCTGCATATGTATTTGACTTGATCTGGGTATAAGGCAGAGAGCCATGCCCATGATTTGGCAAGGGTGGCACTTCTGTCACCATGCACCAGTTGGTAGAACCAATGAGGCTCTTTAAATGTTCCATCTCCTCAGTGGTTCTAAGAGGGGAAAAAGGCAGCAGAAGAGTGGCAGACAGCTCAGAATATAGCATGGGCTATTGAAAGAGGTCATCCCATTGCAGCTCCCCTTCCGTAAAGAGACCAACTTCCAGACCACATGTTGGTGTCCACATGGATGTTGAGACATTTGCCAGCCTTTTACCCTGCCTATAAATGGCAGAAAAATTGATGAAGAGATTAACTGAAACACCAAAAGTCCTCCATGTCACTCCTTATAAACTCTTTCTAAATAAGTAGGAGGCTTGTGATGAATACTTATTCCTATGTCTCAGATCTTTCAGGAAAAGTATTCAAGACAGAGGAGACAAAGCCAGAGTAGAGGGGCTTGCCACAAAGAAGATGAAACACAGAGATCAATCATCTTAGAAATATGACTGTAATTGGAACAGAAATAAGAAGTTAAATCATTGTAAATTACATTTTATGAGTCCAAAGCACAACATTTTCTTCTTCTTGATGTCATTTAGATGTCATTGCCTAGTCCACAAGGCAAAAGTGAACCAGGCAACCAGCTTTTGGTAGGCTCTTGTTGACTGTGTCTATGACTTTACAGCACCAAATTTGCAGTTAAAATACCAAGAATAAAAGTATCTAATAGCCAATTGCTAGATAAGTTCCACTGGTATGATGACCATGGTTGCTTAACCCTGTGTTGGTGCTAACACATTTTACAAGACCCATGAAGAAGCTACACTTCATACAATTATTTATGCTTCCGTGTAAAGGTGCAAGCATCTTTTAATGATGATTAACAAGTGATACAAATACCATGGAGGCTGCTGGATGTGGAGAAAGAGTACATCAGTATCAAAGTGTGTGGAGTTCAGAAATAGGAGAAAAGAGTTTATATGCAGAACACTGGATCAAAACAATGAGCCAGGACAGCTCAAGAAGAGCAAAGTGGAAGGTAAGAGCTTGGGGTGGTGGAAGGGGTTAGCTTGGGTAGCAAGAGTCAAGTACAGGCTACAGTGAGTATTACAGACAAGCTTAAGTAGGCAAAATTCAGAAGCAAAGCAGAACTCACAGAAAACATTAAGAAGACAATAGAGACTATATTGAGCCAGGGAAAGGGTAAATAGTGGGGAGGACAAAGTTTCTCTAGAAACTAGAAACAAAGGGATCCCAGCCTGTGGTGAGCTGTTGGCTATAGAGTCAGGGCACTTCCACTGTTGCACCAGAAGGCACTGACAAGCTTCTTATTCTCCAGGTGCCGGGAACAAGGCTGGCCCTCTAGTGGGCAATGCACGGGCCTGAACCTAAAGTCTATACTCAAAATTGCAAGAACATACCCAGAGAAATATGATGGTGTCTCCAGGACTGGGAGGCCAGTAAGACAGAAAGGACCTCAAGATTTACTATTTAAGACAAACATAAATAAGGATAACTGGGTAGCAGGCTAAGTCATATCAATTTGAATATAATAGGAGGCACACATTAGGTCTGAGTCACAGGAGGGAATCACCACATTACAACCTAGTCATGTTGCTTGAGGGTCTTCCTTTCAAAGGCAGGGGGCTATCATATCAAGTACTTTTGACAGCCCAGCTTATAATGAAGAGATCCTATTTTGGGCTTACATCAGCTCAATAGGAAAAATGATAGAGACTTCCCCTTGGTCCTACGAATAACGACCAAGGCTTGTGTTTCCTTTGAAAGGGAACACAGATAATAAATGGAAGTAAGTTCCTCCCAAACTATTCTAGCCACACCACCTGACCACGCCCAGAGTTATTGGTCCTGGGGGCATGAGGAAGAGCAGGGTTGGTCTCATTGGTGTTTCTGAAACCATCAAGTTGCCACATTAGCCCCACTCACTAGCTTGGTCTGGGAGCTTAATCCATTCATTACCCAACTTCTTCACATCAGAAATGGAGCAGACCATCCTAGAATGGACAATGTATCCATCGTCTTTCATCAGAAATTTCCTCTGATTCTTCATTGTTTTCCTTGCTCTTAGATACAGCCAAACATAGACATGCAGATGGTCTTTAGCTGAGATAATTCTCATTCTTCATTATCTGTGAGTGGTAAAGGGGTAAATCCACATAACAAATAGCCTTTGTGCAAAGGACTATAAAGGGGTATACGGTAGGCCCAACGGTATGCAGCAGAGTGAGGAGCAGCAGATTTGGGAACAGGACATTGGTACCTAGAGTTTGGTCTCAAAAGCTGACAGCACTTCTTTCAGTCTCACGATGTTGATATTGGGGTAAAGGGACCTAGTAATTCAAGACGAGAGACATGAGGACCTGGGAGGCAGATCTCTAGCTCCTTTTCCTCCTCCCAATGTTGTTTTCATTGTGACAACCACACAAATGTCTCTTGCATTAAACTACAGCTGAGAACGGGAGACTGACCGAATTTTTACTTTTCACCTGGATGATTCAACATCAGACAGAAACAGCTACTGTGGACCTCCTAAGGAGGAAAAAAGTAGGAAGCAACCTAATCTCTAAACACTGGGGTTTTTTAAAAAAGTATAGAAGCCACTAGGTGTTTGGTACTTATTTTCAAGGCTATAAATCCCACAGCAGGTGCGCCTAAGCAATCAGGATAGGCAAGAACTCTGATAAATTCAATGGTGATACTTAGGGCCACAGAAACCCTGGGAGGCTATAAATAGTTATTAGGAGTGAGACACTGCTGAATGCCAAGAGAGAAATCCACCAATGGAGCAGAAATGTAAATCAGGAACTACTATGAGAAAATTGTGTTTTCATATTAAGTATAAAGGAAGAAAAGAGAGAAAAAGAACTAGGTTTCCTTTCAATGCTTTGTCAGAATTTGAATCATTTCAGAAAATTTCAAGGGGAAGAAGGGAGGTAGGGAGAAAGAGAAAGGGATGGAAGGAAAGAGAGAAAGAGAGAGGAAGAAAAAAAGAAGGAAGGGAGGGAGGGAAAGAGTAAGGGAGAAAGAATGGGAGGCAGGAAAAGATGGAAGGAAAGAAGGAGGGGGAAGAAAGGAAGGGAGGGAAGGAGGAAGGGAGAGAGAATGGGAGGGAGAGATGAAGGGAGGGAAAGATGGTGGGAGGGAGACATGGAGGGAGGTAAGGAGGGAAAGAGGTAAGGAGGGAGGGAGGGAAGGAGGGAAGGAGGGAGGGAGGGAGGAAGAAATCAGGCAGGCTCACTCCCCCCACCTCCCATTTTATCCAAATGCCCATTGAATCCACAGTTGACGAGCTTACAGAGATTGTCACAGCAATTCTATATCCTTTTAGTTGCCAAGGTTGGGCTTCTTTTTTGCAAGAAAACAAAACTTACTGATAAACACTGTTGATCTCTCATTTATTCTCTGTGGATGTTGGGTGGATTAATGCATGTTTGATAAGTCATTCTTGAAGTGTGGGAAGGTCCTTGCAGCAAAGGCAACATGCATATGTAAAGCAGTAATAATCATTTCCAAAATTCATTTCTTTCCTGTTTCCACCCCCAACAAAACATACATTTTAATCACTAAGGTGCTTTCGTTTATTGGATTGCATCTCACAAATTTTAGGGAACAATAGAAATGTAATTCATTATATTATATTTAACAATGTAGTTTTCAGGTTGTTTCTGTCTATAGTCATACTTTTGATCATCTTTTTCATGAATGATGTTTCTATATTTCTATTATTGGAATAGGTCACCTTGAAATGTAAGTTTGCACTACATATTAAAAACTCTACAGAAGCCACATATTTTGAGTCTCTCTCTCTCTCTCTCCCCCACCTCCCCCCCTCCCTCTCCCTCTTCCCATCCCTCTCCCTCTCCCTCTCTTTCTTGAGCAAATTTCACATGCAAATTTATAGAGCAATTATTGTTGCAAATATCTAGCAATACAGAATCAGAGTGGTGGAAGAGTTGGTAATGATATTGTTATAGCACTTAATATGTTCTTGGCTGACCCACACAGATCCTATTTCAGAAAATGTTTCCATAGACCTAGAATATAATTGATATATTTCCTTGGTCAGGGAAGGATGGTCATTTACTAGCAATTGAAAAATGAGGTTCAGCTTCAAATAATGTTTTATTAAGCCCTACAAGTGTGATCAGACTAAAAGAAAAAAAGACTGGGAGTTCTGAAAATAAATAGAGGAAATAGAGAATATTGGAGAAAACCGTCAACTCTGAAGGTGAATCGCCTGGGTTCAAATCCTGGCTGAACTGCTTATTAGCTGTATAATTTTGGCCATTAAATTGTATGCCTCAGTTGCTTCTTCCATAAAATGGCAGTACTGAAAGTACCTGTGTCCAAGATGATTGTAAGGGTTGCTACAAATATCAATGTAAAGCTCTCAGCATATAGTACGCACTGCACAAATAGTTGTATGAATAGTTACATATGCTGAGGAGGTTTCATGCTGGATCTCTTCTCTACCACTGCCTGCCCATATATTAATGTGGGTGACCAAAAGGGCCTCTTAGTCCTTTTGGGTGTCCCTCACATTTGTGCCTCCCTCTCCATCCTTTTGCCAGGTATTACTGCAGATTCCCTTCACCTCTCTCTTGATACCCAGATGACTGCAATAGTCTCATGACCCCAGTGTTGTTACCCTTAGAATCCGCCCCATCCAACACACTAAGTCTGGTTCTTCATTTTCATAACCATGCCTTCATACGTTTAGAAAATGATGTCTCCCCACCACACACAGGATGAAGCTGAAGTGCTTTAGTCTGGTATTCTCAGTCCTTCACATCCTGGCCCCAGCCTATCCAGACATCATTTCTTACTATTTACTAGCATTGATACTTTGCCAAGTCAAACTAATCTATCCACCACAGTGGCATGCTGCCATGTTCCTAAATCTGAAGCAAGTATGAGGATTCTTATAACATTTTCTAAAGCTTTTTATCATCAGAGTCGAGGAAAAGTTAGAAAAAGAACATATAGAGTCTTCCCTATACCAATATCCCCTCCTTTTTTCATATGAATAGCCTGAAAAGGAAAGCAAAATTGCACATCACTACTAAGAACAGCTCTGAAAACACAAAGGACTGATTAGATTGATCCACACTTGAGAGGTCATTTAGACTATTCTGAATCATAATCTCAGTAAGTGTGGGGACTCTGTGGTCAAGACCAGGATGGGGTCCCTGGGTAAAGAGCAGTGTGATAAGGACAAAGGAGGCTGTCAGCCCGTAGGCTGCAGTCTAATGGGAGAAGGATCAAGAGGAGCAGTACAGGGAATTGACTGCTGTGATTACTATCACTGTGTAACAAATTACTCCAAAGTGAATGACTTCAAATGTAAGTTTGCACCACAAAACTTAGTAGAAAAGTCAGCCAAAACTTAGTGGCTTAAAATCACCATTTTATTTTGTTCATGATATTATAGGTCAGAAAATTAGGAAGGGCTCAGCTAGGCAGGCTGGTCTTCCTGAGACCAGAAATATAAATATGGGAGTCATAGACATATATTTTGTGGTTGAAATCACGGCACAGTATGAGACTTTCCAGGGAGAATTGCAGAGAAAAGGAAAGGGTCAAAGGCAGAACCTTGGGAATACCAGCTGTCTTAGTCAGGGTTCTCCAGAGAGACAGAACTGGTAGGATATAGACAGAAAGAGAAAGAGATGACAAGAGGTTTATTAGAGAAATTTGCTCATGTGATTATGGGGGCTGAGAAATCCCACAACAGGCCATCTGCAAGCTGGAGAACCTGAGAGGCTGGTAGTGTGGCTCAGTCCAAGCCCAAAGGCCTCAGAACCAAGGAATCCAATGGTGTAATTCTCAGCCCAGGCCAAAGGTCTGAGAACCTGGGGAACAACTGTGCAAGTCCCAGAGTTCAAAGGAAGTTCTGATGTTCAAGGGCAGGAGAAGGATGTCCCAGCTCCAAAAGAGAGAGAATTAGCCTTTCTTCTGCGTTTCTGTTCTATCTGGGTCTTTAGCTGATTGGATAGTGCCTATCCACATTGGGTACAGGGTGGGTCTTCCTTACTCAGTCCACTGATTCAAATGTCAGTTGCTTTTGCAAACATTCTCACAGACACATGCAGAAATAATGCTTTACCAGCTATCTGGGTATCACTTAATCCAGTCAAGTTGCCACCTAAAATTAACCATCACACCAGCTTTTAAGAAGTAGGCCGAGGAAGGTGTGTCTTATTCACCTCTGACTTGCACACATTCCTTATGTATAAGTGACTACTTTAAGAAGAATTTCCATGGCCATTGAGAAAATAGGGGACAAAAAGACTTGCTTTTCTTCTTAGTTCTCCCATAGAGTCCCTCTTGGGGTTGCAGTCAGATATTGGCTGGGGCTGCAGTCATCTGAAAGCTCAACTGGATTGAATATTGATATACATTTTTAAGGTGAATTGAATAAAAAGAGATATAAGTATCATGTATGAGCATTATCAGTTAGAACATATTAGGTTTTGGTGTAATAACAAGTAACTTTATACTCTCAATGGCTTCAAAACAAAGATTTACTTTTTGTTCATATTACACATCTTTTGCAGACTGACTGGGGGCTCAATTCCACATCACCATCATTCTCACCTGCAATCCAGGTTGATGGATCAGTCACTCTCTGAAATATCACCAGTCACATGGCAGAGAGAAAAAAGACTGTAGCAAAGCAGATATCAATTCATAAAGTTTACACATGAAAGTGACATGTCACTTCCACTCACATTTTGTAAATTAAAATTGTGCCATAATCATCCTTGAGCTCAGGGAAAGGGAGGAACAATTTTACTACATACCCAAAATGAGACACACAACCAAATACAGTAAACAGCATCAATGATAAACACAACTTGGTGATCGCAGTAACTTCTGAACTTTGTTTTTAGAAGCAGTGAGAGAAAACAGTAAGAGAAGAGAAATGGAAGAGAAGAAAGACTAGGAGGGCAAAGCTTGGAAAAGAGAAAGTCGAACAAGAAAAGTTAGAATACCAGAAGAAAAAGAAACAACTCATTGATATAAACAGAAAAGGTGATGAGACTGGTCTGATGGATAATCTTCTAGAAGCCCTACAATCAGTTGCAGAATTCTGAGACCGATGAAAGGGGAGTCCAAGGAATCCAGTGGTAAATCATCCCTGTGCAACAAGGGCTAATCCAAGATCAGCTACATAACCAGCCTGAGTGCTGTTTTAAACAGAATTGGTGATTGTACAACAGGACTTTTTAAGATAATCAAGTAGTAAAAGTTTCTAGTGGAAACACGATTTTTTTAAAAAATGAAAGAAGGGAAAAGAAGGAGGAAAGAGAAAAAGCATTGAAGTAAAAAAGCAAGAGACAATTAATAGTCTCACTTAACTGGAACACAAGGTGCTAGCTCATTGTAAAACACTGCGTACTGGAGAAACAGATGAATTTGGTCTATACCTAATCTACAAGATTGACAAGCTTGAGAGCAAAGCAATAAGTTCAGTTATAGAATGGATAATGAAGTTGCATGAAAGGCCATGAAACTAGGTTCACCAAGTAAGTGAAGGAATAAGCTCTCAGGATGCAATTTAAGAAATAACTTTTATTTAAATCACAGAGAAGAAAGCATCCTGTTAGAATTAGAAGATAATAGAAAAGAGTACCTGCCAGGAGTGAACATGTACATTCTCAGGTAAATTTTTAGTCCTATCTCATGAATAAAAGAGTAAACTATATGGCTTTTGGCTTTGGATACCATTGTGCTGTTAATATCCTTTGCGTTGTTTGAGTAGGAGAAATTAAGAACATTAGAAATATCATGATCTTCATAATGATTTGTGATGATCATCACATGATAGAAAACTGGTACTTTCATTACTATTCCAGAAATCAATTTTGATTTAAAGTAATAACTGGTTAACTACAAATACCAGTTAATATCTTTCTTACGATAAGCTCCTGGAAGGCAAGGCTTGGATCCTATTTAAATTGATGTCTCCATGGACAGCATCAAGAAGATATTCAGTAAAATCTGTTGAGTTGAATTGTCTATAGTAAAGAACAGAAATTTACAGGGAATTGCTCCATTTAGGTTGTTCACCCTTTCTTTTCAAGGCAAACATTTTGCTTAAGTAAGATTTTTGCCCTCATTAAAGCTTTCACGCACAAAATACATGTGATCTGAATACTTACATGGTGAATTCTATTTTGTTTAAAAATTTCTTCTATGCTTAGGCTTCCTTCTCTTCTTGTGTCTTTGCGGCGCATATCAACTTCCCACTCTGCTGAAATGAGAGGAACAACTTAGCAAGAAACCCTAACTGCCTGCTGAACATCTCCATTCAAGAACATTCTTGGAATAGCTAACTTCCAGTTTCTTCTCTCAGCCCCAACACACTCCCTGAGTCCTGCCTTGCAACATATTGCTCCAAAACTAAGGGAAGAAAGGAGGAACAAACATGGAAAGGTGTTGACTACAGATATAGTCCTACCAGGCTTCCAAGATTATAATGCTTTTGTGCCACACACCTGAGTTCCTTCTGAAGGTCCCAGGAGCTCACAGACCACCAGAAGGGGAGGAAGCGTGCAGTGGGGCCAGGGCAAAATTGAGTTGCTTTTCTAGGCCTGTGTGTGGCAGTTTTTGGTGATGTACCCTTAGTATTTATGTTCCTAATGCTTGACAAGATCCCTTTCTGGAGAGGCTAAATTGCATGTCCATGTATGTGCAGAGGGTGAGGTGGGGGTGTGAACAGGAAGAAAGAAGGTGAAGGAGTCGGGCATGGTGGCTCACACCTGTAATCCCAGCACTTTGGGAGGCTGAGGCAGGCGGATCACAAGGTCAAGAGATTGAGACCATTGTGGCCAACATGGTGAAACCCCATCTCTACTAAAAATATAAAAATTAGCTGGGTGTGGTGGTGCGCGCCTGTAGTCCCAGCTACTTGGGAGGCTAAGGCAGGAGAACCCGGGAGGCAGAGGTTGCAGTGAGCTGAGATCATGCCACTTTACTCCAGCCTGGTGACAGAGCGAGGCTCTGTCTCAAAAAAAAGGATAAAGGAAAGGGCCGGGTTTGGATGTTGTGGACAGGCATCAAGGAAGAAAGGGTATTAGTCCAATAGGTTATGAAGTTGTTTTACGTGAATTACAGATTTAATGTAGTATACAATAAAGAAATGTATTTGTTGCCATTTAAAACAAATGGACATTTAGAAAGCACCTCTATTTTTTTTTTGAGGAGCTGGGCACAGTTGCCTAAAATCAGCCAGGGGAGGACTGGGAAGGAATACCCGTGTCCTGGCTAGGCCCAGTTGAATAGGGAACAAGAGTCTCTGCACTTGAAAGGCTGAGTGAGTGGATGTTTGTGTGAAAGGACATCAGTGAGGACTGGTGCAGTGCAGATGGATAATCCCGCTGAACGTAAGCTGTACCATATCTGGGACAAGGCAGGCTTCAGTGAAGAATTGTTACCAAATATATGATGCCAACAAAAATCATTAAATCATCAGAGGTTTTATACTATGTTCGTTTAATAAAAAAATCTCTCAATGATTCCACTTCATTTACGTAGCCCAATGTTAACATGGGGCTCCTCCGGCCTCAGTTTTGACAGTGGCATTAATGCAGGAGGCCCTAACATGAGTGTGAGAGAGGTTGTGATACACAGGACACAGAGAGGCCAATGCTGGAAAGAAGGGACAGAGGGCTTTGTGAAGAGATTCTTTTGGAGGGAGCTATTGTCTATTAACTATCTTTTGTATGAGGATCCCTTGCAGTGGGGGTACGACCCTTCACCTCAGGCCTAATAAGAGTATTCCCTGCAAGAGAGCCTTGCCTGCCATACATGACGTGGTGGCATGGTGAGCAGCTCCCTAGGTTGACCTGCAGCAAGAGAGCCTGAAGGAGAACCACAAGGGAGCAAGACTCTCTTGGGTCCTAGACTCCAAAAGCAAGAGGCTGGAGATGACCCACCACTGCCCTGGAGCCCAGAAGAGGTTACAGCCACTTCACCCCTGTAAAGGAACCCCAGGAGAGGAGCCCCCTGTGATGGGACTCTGAAGAACCAGGAAACTACTCTCTCTCCTCACCTCTCCTCCGTCCCCTAGTTTCGACCATAGTGCAGATGAAAGCAGCCAGTCAATGGGGAATGAAATAAGTTAACTGTAAGTCTTAGCATGGGAGTGGGCATTCAGGAAATAAGTAAGTCTTAGCTTTAAAACAGGATTAAAGCAACAGTTTAATATTTGTGCCAGAAACTCTAATTCCTGAATCAAGACTTTGTTTTTAGCTTAAAGTGCTCATATACCAATCTTTTACTTGAGTCTGAGAATAAGTTACGGGGTCTTCCATCCAAGGGCAGTTGACGATTCTCCCCACAGCCTAAATTTTAAAGGAGCAGGAGAAGCAAACACAGAGTAGGATTTTATCCTATCCTAGACATCATGCATTCAATATAGCAGTTGCATTTAGGATTGCCTGCTCGGCCCTTCCCAGACTACAAAATTGCTATGTCTAATTACACAGGTATGAAAACAGCCACCATCTTTCATATGATGTGAAGATCTAGTTTTTTAAAAATGAAATCTCAGTCTGTCAATCTTGATTCCTTGAAACTTCTGTAAGCAGTAAAAGCAGTTTCAGAGATTTTGTTTTCTCGTGTGTGACCAAGTATAGCCAACTCTTTCTCACCTCTAACAGGTCATTGAGGCTTAGAATTTTGAACTAAGATAGGAGATTATAAGATTATAAAAGTACAATATTCTGGTCTGTCCATGCAGTTTGCAAACTACTCTTTTCTACTGTAACTATTAGCTGCTATTTCTTTAAATGTCTGGCTACTAAAATTTCCTAGATAACCAAGTTCTCATTTCTCTGCTAAAAGGAACACTTTAGAAACCTAAGTGGCAGAGGTGTGAATGGGGACTATTGTTCCCCGAGAGTTAAAGATGAGAGGGGGATGGTACCCTTGGTTGCAATGTGGTTACCTGAAGTGGGCTGCTCCATACTAGAGGGCAATGAGATCTTTGATTGCCAAAGTGGGCATTCAAAATGACTTTTTTATTAACAACCCCAAAAATGATTAAACATAATTCTTCATCTTCAAAGTGGTCCTTTTGAAAAATTGTGATATTTCTACAAAAGATGACAATCTGCCAACACAGAATAACTTGCAGATGCAAATATTGCTCACTTCATTGTTCCTGGTTTCCTTCAGAAGCGACATAATCTTACTTTCTAAAAAATGTAGGCTGCAAAGTTAATAGAATTCAAAAGGACTACCTTTCAATCTGAAAAGTTATAAAGATGTTAGTTCTCTGAGTCTTTAAGGAAATCCAATTATAGGTCTTTTTTATTATTGTTATTATTATTATTCAAGCAAAGACCAAAAGAGGAGCTTTTCTTCCCTGGTGTCATTTGCTCAGCAGGAACTCACCTTGACATTGCAGCTGATTTCCCTGCATTTCTCATTAGGAAGTTACTACCAAATACCCAAACATAGACAGAAACTCAGTTTGAGCAATCACAGGTTGCTCTGTACACCTCAGGTGTGCACCTTTCACACTAGTTTATCTGTGGAACTCAGGAATGGTACTAGGATGAGGTGCATGAAGGGTCTAGGGCACCAGATTTAAAGAGGCGCTCACCCTCCAGAGTGTAGGGTGAGAGTGAATTATTCCTTTAATTTTGCATCCTCAGCACTTCACCCCCTCCCCCAGTCCTGGCCTTGGTGACACTTATTTCTAAATATCCCCAATTTTTAAGAAAGAAAATGAAAATAAAATTTTAAGAGTCTACTTATAATGTCTACTGAGTTTCTCTGGAGACTTTCAAAAAAATAATGAGTTCATATTTAATCTTTTTCACACAAACAAGAAGTTGAGTGAAGCAGGCATTGACTGATGAAGGCTTTCTCTAAATTACATAGAAAAAAAGTCATCCCAGAGAAAGAGAGTAGGGCTCATTGATGTGTTCTGAGCACAGATGTGTCTGGAAACATTCATCTATGCCTTAGGAGAGATATTATTAGTTTTGTGTAAACTAGCTGATATATTTAATATATTGACAAGTCTATAACTATCCTGGCTGTAATTGCCTTTTTCTTCCATCTTTTCATCACACTAATTTAACTGTTTCACCACACAAATTTTTTCATAGTGATCAATGTTTCCCATGCCCATTAGTTATGATCGATTTTCTACTAATTTTTAAAATGGTGCTGTTTATATAACTTCACAAGAATATAGACTTCTGTCTTTAAGATTACATGAGAATGTTTGTCTATTGGGTTTATTTTAGCCCAGTCTTTAGAGTGCACTGACTGCAAGCAGCTGCAAAGAATAGTGAGTACCAATCAAAAGGGGGAGATTGGGTTTTAACAGAAAAGTCCTTCGACTAGCAGGTATATCTATTGCACATGTTATTTGGTCCATTGTGTTTTTGTAACACTAGCAATAACAAAAAATGTAATGTGTTTATTTATTGACAGTTGAACATCCTATGGCTCATTTTTTAGTTTTATGAAGTACAAAATGAATGGCATTTTCTATTTCCTGAGTATTAACCTTTTTTTTTTTTTGCCCACTATGTACCAATCATACTTACCCCTTTTCATCAAGTACAGCTAAAGAAAAGTCAGAAACTTGTGTCTCTCTGAAATCAACCTGGCAATCATTAAGAAACAACTCTTTGGCCAGGCACAGTAGCTCACACCTGTAATCCCAACACTTTGGGAGACAGAGGTGGGCAGATCACTTGAGGTCAGGAGTTCAAGACCACCCTGGCCAACATGGCAAAACTCTATCTCTACTAAAAATACAAAAACTTAGGTGTGGTGGCGTGTGCCTGTAGTCCCAGCTACTCCGGAGGCTGAGTCAGAATTGCTTGAACCGGGGAGGCAGAGGTTGCAGTGAGCTAAGATTGTGCCACTGCACTCCAGCCTGGGTGACAGAGACTCCAACTCAAAAAAAAAAAAAAAAAAAAAGAAACAACACTTTGATGTTTCTGAATGGCAGAAGCAAAATGTCCCACACTGACTTAGACAAGAAGAAAACTGAAGCACCCCAGTCATTTTATAAGAGCTTACGACCACAACAAAAAGGATTACTGATTCCTCTTTCTTAATAGGCCACAAGAAATGTCAGGTTTTCCAATAGGCTCCATCATTCATAAATCATAGTATGTGTGTTTCTGTCTAATGATCTAATTTACCATCTTGTACAAGACTGAGGGATTTGGCATCTACATCAATCAGGTAATTGTTATAACAAATAAACCCTCGAAAGTTCAATAGAAGTTTATTTCTTTTTCATTTACCAGCACTATGCAGGGTTTCTGGTAGATGGGTAGATTTTCTTCAAGCCGGAAGGATCCAGGCTTTGTCCAGGCTTCGTCCAGGGTTCTGCCATCCCCCAGGGCTGCTGAGTCCGCTACATCTGGTCAAAAGAGTACAGACTGTGATGAAGGCATATTCTATTCTTACATTCTAGGCCAATAAATGATGTATGTTCCCTCCCACTAACAGTCCCCTGGCAAGAATAGTCACATGATCCTAGCAAGAGGCAAGGGCCTTGGTAATGAGGTTCACAATTGGGCAGTCACTTTCCAGTGTCACACTATGGGTGAAAAACATAGAATTTGGTGAACATCTGTCTCTTCCAAAGCGTTCAACTGAACATAATGATTTTCAGGAACCCATGACATGCACTTACCTTATTTTTCACTTTGAAGTAGTTTCTCATTACCAAAGCTTCTCCATGACTATATGTTATTGAAGTTTCCAGAAAAATTATCCACTCTTTTAGTGGATACTCTTTAGTATGACAAAGAAATGGCATACTAAATGTTATTCAATGTCCCAAAGATTGAATACACTTTTCAAATATCTCAGTCCCAGAGAAAATGGCATATGTGTTCAAGTTTGATGGTACGGCATTTCTTTTGTTGTCTGTCATTTTTGCCTGTATTTTGTTATATTTTTATGTTTAACTTTAAAAGCTCCTGTAAGTTGGAACATTGTTTGTGGAGCCTTCAATTCTTGAAAAGAAAAGCACAATTAAGTTTTAATTGATAAGCCAGGCAGTTCCCTCTATCACCTGTCTGCTCTGCTGTGGATCCATAGGACCACAATGTGCCAAAGCTGGCAAGAACCTTGGACTCATTCCAGCCCCCAACCCCTCAGTTCACAGACCAGTAAACATGCTAGCTAACATTATTGATTCCTGCTCTTCTTCAAATGAGTTTTCCCTTTGCTTTCCAATCCTTCGTCACTTCTTTTTACCATCGCGGATGCTGGGTCATTACCTGAACTAGCTTCCCTGTGACTCAAATACCCTTGTCCATGTTTACTAATGAAGTAAAAGGGCTTTTGTTATCTGAGCAATTTCCTAAGTAATATGGTAAGCACTGTGTGTCCTACCTCGATGTTATTAATAAAAGAGATCGACTGATATTTTTATTTAACTCTTGGCATTGTTCTTCAACAGATAGTAGCCAGTCAGTATAAAATAAAGCACACTCTCTCTCTGTCTCAAAATAGAAGCTATGAGAAAAATGCCCTACACAATATCTTTACTTTCTTTGGTTAATTCCTGCCACCAGAAGCTAGAACTTTAGTTAGTCATAAAAGACTCATTTTTCCCCATCACTCTGCTTTCCAAATTTTCACTGACATTCCAGCAAGAAAATCACAGAACCAGACTGCTTCTAAAAGTTAAAGAGACTCGGCCAGGCGCGGTGGCTCACACCTGTAATCCCAGCACTTTGGGAGGCCGAGGTGGGTGGATCACCTTAGGTCAGGAGTTCAAGATCAGGCTGGCCAACCTGGTGAAACCCTGTCTCTACTAAAAAACACAAAAAATTAGCCAGGTGTGGTGGTGCACACCTGTGGTCCCAGTTACTTGGGAGGCTAAGGCAGGAGAATCACTTGAACCTGGGAGGCGGAGGTTGCAGTGAGCCGAGATCACACTATTGCACTCCCACCTGGATGCCAAGAGCAAGACTCTATCTAAAAAAAAAAAAAAAATCGTTACAGAGACTCATTGCTACTTTTTGCTTTATGTTTTACAAGTTTGGATATCGAGCATCCCACTTCCTCATTCTAGAATTTCCATCCCCTTGTAACAGTATATTTTATTAAATGCTTAGTAAGTCTACACTTTTTCTCACCATAGGGCTCACTTAGTCATTGAAATGCAATCCCTCACTGTTTGATGCCACCATCTGTAGAAAACCCCTGAATTCCTTCCATCCCCACGCACACAGTCACAAGGCGGATAAAGCTCTCTTCCCTTGTATTTCCATTGCGGCCTCTAGTTACATCTGTCTGAACACTTGTAACACTATATCATTCTAATCTATTTTGTTCTTTTTCAGATCATCATGGTAGTGACTAAACTGCACCGCTTAGTGAAATACGGAAGATTGTGTACTGGTTAACTGAATGCAGAGGAAACACTGGATGACATGATTTAGGTTAACACAGTTATGCAAATTAACACAGATTCCCAAGCCCCAGAGGTGCAAAAGAACAAAGTAAACAACAGAAAGATTCTTTGTAATTGAAAGGAACAATAAAGCTGTAATTAGTGGACCTGAGGGTAAATTTTCTTAAGCTACTGATGATCACTGAGCTCACAGGTGTACCTGTAAGACTGCTATTCGTTTATTCAATAAGTATTTATTGAATGCCTACTGCTTTTGCCAGAGACTGTAACTAGGAAGAAGAATGCGGACAATTTTGCTTGATGAATAAAAACCAACGGTAAATTTTGAATTCTTTGTTAATTGGCTTTTAAAAGAGCTCTTTTCCATGGATTTTCCGTGGTGGTCTCAAGGGATTATATCTTCAGGAATTCTTACTCGACAATGCCTCTTTATAAAAAGAGGCTGCTAACACTAATCTGAGTCTTACTATGTGCCAGTCTCTATACTAAGCACTTTATATGAATTATCACATTCCATCCTCATAACACCCCATTTTGAAGATGAGGATCTGGAGACACAGAGAAGTAAAGTCATTTTGCCCAAGGCCACACAATTGCAGAACTGAGCTCCAGGCCTAGGTAGTTAATCATGCCACTGTGCTCCTACCCATGGTTTCCACATAGCACCCCCTTAATCTCCCCTCTGCATAGGGGACAGTCATTCTCCATATGCCTTTGCAAAGCTTGGCTCTGGGTCAAGATTTAGCCCTTATGTCTTCCTGCTGACACCTCATTTATTACTCTTTATGTTCAGATAGTCTGATGTCTCCCACAATTCCACCGTTGGATATCCAGGGCTTCTTTGCACAGTGCTAATCTCCTGCTCTAAATGTGAAAAGACACGAGTAATAGTTTAGGACCCCTGTAGAAAGAAGAACAAGACAGTTCTATGGAGCATGTCGAGGTAAGAAACTGGGCACGTTGGGCCCACACGAAGCCCATGAGATTGTAGTGTCCTTTAAGGCCTTTGGGGGAATGGAAATAAGCCTCCTCATTCTGAAGAAATGAAACCCCACGGTGAAGGGATGTCTGCTTCACTTGACTCAGCAATGCCCCTTCGACCACAGACCATTGACTCTGGCAGGCTTCAGATGAAACTTTCTCCAGCCTGCCTCATCAAAGGGAAGCCTGCTACTGTGCAGGGAGGCTTTGAGGCTTGAAGAGGAGAAAGAATATAAAGTGAGGAACTGATGGGTCTCAAAGGACATCTCTCCCAACAAAAAGCAAAAGAACATGAGTATAAAAGACCCATGATTTCTCTAACAGTACGTAAAAAAAACAGGTTGCTAGTTTGTCATATTGTAAATGTTTTCCCCACTGACTCTGAAGCCATCATGAGCTGAACCAAATCTGAATTAAAAGAGGCTTCAAAGGAAGCTTAACAGTTGGTCACAAGGGGTAAATTTCCCTCTACTGCAAAAGGGAAGGCTCCCCGGAGGGTGCTAAGTGGTAGGGTCCCCTCAGTAGCTTAATACAGTCGAAAATCATAACTCTTCACAGGCCAGAGCTGGATGCCACTGCCACCTTCACCAACTTGCTCAAAGTCGCAGTAAAACAAGAATGCAAACCCACAGCTGTCATCTCTGATGACGGATTTACTGACTTTGGATGGCCGCTTCTCTTTTTAATACTTTCCTCTTCCAGCTAGCATGTGAATGACAGAGACACACACCACTGAGGTTCAGAAAACTCTTCCCACAACTGCTGAACTTCCGAATAAAGAGTCACCTTCTCTGAGAGTGGGACACCTTTGAACAGTGCACATTTGCAAACAAGGCAGGAGGAGAATATTTGGGCTCCTCAGAGGGTTACTCATGTCCCAGCTGCCTATCTGCACAGGAGCACTTCCATGAGGATTAGTTACATCCCCCCTAAAAGGAAGAGGAATGTCCACACTGTTCCCATTAACTAGGACTTTTGACTGCAATCAGGCAAATTGTATGTGTCTATTTAGTAAGCATTTTAATGGTGCTATGTGCCAAGCAGTATTCTAAATGCCTTATGACTATAAATTCACTTTGTTATACTAGCAAGCCATTATACCAACAAGGAAACTGAGACATAGGTAAGTTTAGTGACTTACCCTAAGTCACATGGATGGTAAGTGGCAAAGCCATGTACCCAACCTGGCTCTGGATCCAGAGTCCAAGCTCTTTACCACCCTGCGACTCTATTGATTCTCTGGTTCCTAGGCAAACAAAATTCATGTCCCCCCTATTGCATAAGCTCTTCCTCTAGGTATGATATGCCCAGCAGGGCTCATAAGTTATGAATGCTTCAAAGTACTATTCTACAAAGTGGTTCAAGATGACTGAGGGCAAGGAGGAAGAAAAGGAAGTGGAGGACCATTGCGGTTACACTGTTGGCAGTTAACTGAGGGCTTTGTTTCCTTTCCTATTTTTCCAGTTGCCATCAGGAAATGAAGGAGCTTCTGATTCATCTGCTGCTTGGGGTGAGACCTGTTACATCCTTTGTTTGCAGGCACCCTGGCTCTTTTATATCCCCACTAGTTGCTACTTGGTCTCCCTACTTCTGAAATGTCCCTGGACGCTGTTCCATTATGTAGAGTCAGGCAAAAGACAGACGGATGTGTGTGTGAGGCGGCGATGAAGCTGGCACCAGGTCTGCTGTGTCTGTGGTAGTTTATTACTGCTGCCAGAAGAGGAGAAATCTGATCCTGGCAGATGCAGCCTGCTGTGAATCAATATTTTACAGGTAGTATACTTTGAAGAGATGACATCAAGACAGAATCAAAAGAGAAGAGGGGGCGAGAGACAGAGAGAAAGAAAAGGCGCAAGTAGGAGCAGTGAATTCATCTTGACATCTTTTGACAGTCCTTCCCACAAGGAGTGAGGGGAACAAGCCCCAGCAAGGCGAGCTGACACTGACGTGGGGGAGGACAAACTCCTGACAAAAGCCATTACTCCCCACTTGCCTTCACCACACACACGTTGTCACAAAAGGGGAAACACAGCTGCCATGCCCTTCTGACCAAAGAAGCCTATTCTTAGGTGCAGGCTGAGAAAACACCGTAGACACAACAGGAAACAGACCTTTCCTTCCCTGGCTTACCAACTGGGAAACTGAGAGAGCGCTGAGAGGAGAGATGAATGCACTCCTCAGTGCCTGGCTTGATCTGTGCTTTCCAGAGGTCCCTGAAGGAAGCATTCCAGAGCTTCGATCTGGGGGAGAAAGGGATAGGGTGGGTGAGAGGAGGGTGCCAAGGTTTTCCGGATCCCAGTGAACCGAGCACTGAGTACGGGGAGAGCTCTCCCTGGTTGTCCTCCCTCCAGCATGCCTGCAGGCAGGGAACCCTGACAGCCATCTAGACAAGGCTGGGAGGGCTGCCGTGCTGCTGAAGATACAAAGGAGCTGCATTTATACGTGGTCTAGAATAGTGTGAGTGTGGCTTCTAAAGGGGTGAGAATTAATGAAACATCAATCAAGCTTCTCCTCCGGACAAGGCACTTTCCCAACATTAGGAAAAGACATGGGGAATGTGAGAAAGACATAGAAACTAATAACTTCCAAACCTTGCCTTCAAAGGTGAATGAAGATACACATACATCTGCTCAAAGACAAGGTAGTCTGATGAATGCCCAAGACATTTATCAAACACGCACTATAGGAGTTCAAAAAAGACAGAAGTCTCTGATAGCTTAGAATTGTAGCCTTTTAAGATCCGAAAGAAACCTTGGCTTAGGAATGAAGAAAGCTGACTCTAGGTTTGACATTTGAGCCAGGACTAGAAAGATGGCTTGGATCAAGGTCTGGCAAGATGGGCTGGATTTCAACAGGAAAATGGGCAAAGAGGCATCCCAGACAGAGGAAATAAATTTTAAGTCAGCAGTTCCCAGATTGTGTCCTAAAGAACAGAGGGCAAGCAAGAGGGCTGTTATATGAAATAGCCTTTTGAAAAATAAATGTTGGAATTCCCAACTTACCTAGACATAAAAAAAAAAAAAAAAATTAACGTAGGGTTAAAATTTTAGTGAGAGAAAGCTTTTGAAAAAAAAAAAAAGGTAACCAATAGAAAATGCCTATAGCAGTTAAAGAGAACTTAAAAGGCAAATCTGATCCTTCCACACCCCTGCTTAAAACCTTTCCATGGTTTTCCGCTGCCCTTAGAATTAACTCCTACATTCTTAAGCTAGCTGCCTTGTGCCCTCTCTACCATTTTGAGCTTGTCCCTTTCCTCTGTGATTTAGACACTAGCTTTTCTTCTAGGCAAGACAAGCATGACTCACATTCTTTCTAACGTCCTAGGCCTTTCTGTCTAATTCCTAAAATCGTTTTGGGATTCAGCATAATCAGACTCCTGAGTAGGGCTAAAATCCCTTATCGTGTGCTCCGGTGACCCTTGCCTTCCCTCCATGGTCTCTCATGCAGTTAGGACCTAGCACAGAGCCCCACATGCAGAGAGCTCAATAATACAGGGCAGAAGGTGAGCCTTAAAGCATCTACTAGAACCAGATCATGGAGGGCCCTGAATTTCCAGGAAGGAGACTAGCTAGCATTAGTAGACAATGTGGAATATTGAGGATCTGGGAGAGGAAAGATGCACTTGAAGCTGTGTTGTAAGCTGACTTGGCAGGGATGCAAGGTGGCATAGAGCACAGAGAGGCTGTTGAGGAGAAGCCACATGAGGAGAACATTGCAGGAGTCTAGCTAGAGGTAATGAGTCTGGTCTAGCTGGTTACTAAGGAATATGAATGGAAATGAGAGCCTGGCGAGAGTGAGTCTATGGAAATAGACTCTATAGGACTCCCCAAAAGATGGCCCATAGAAGAGGAAAAGAGGTAGAGCTGACCCTAGGTTTTGAACCTAGATGATTGGAAAAATGGTGATCCTGCTCACAGAATGGCAGTCAGGAGGAGGAACTGGGGGTGGGAGGAAAGAGCTGGGAGAGGGAGATGAAAGGGGTTCATTTTACACAGGTTGACTTTAACTTTCAGGGACTAGAGAGACATCCAGGTGGATTTGATTCTCCCTAGAATGCCATTACTCAAGCCTAGGAGCTGATCAGCCTCGGGTGTTCCCCCTCCTCACCTCCTACAGTATGGCAGTGTGAATGGGAGTGAAAAAATGAAACTGGATCCCTATTTCTCACCGTGTACAAAACTGTCTCCTGCTATTGTCTCCCTCCTAATCATAGTTCAACCTGGTCCTTTCCTCTCCTCTGCACCACCTGACTGCTGCTTTTATGTGAGCTCTATCCACCTCTCATCTGAATTCCATATGTGCTGCTCCTCTCCCTGCCGACCTTTCCCCTAGCTTCCCACTCTCACCATCCTACACTCAACAGACAAATTACTGTTCCCAAATTAGCTCACTTCCAACTGTACTATTCCCTGGTGAATGTGGATTAGAAGGTGGGAGGAAGATGAAAAAATCATCTAAGAGAACCAATAATCTTAGAGAGAGAACATTTTAAGAAAAAAGAGGTGGTCAACAGTGAAATATTATGAAACATTGGGAAGATAAGATGTAGAATAAAGCCACAGTTCCACAATGAGGAGTACTACTCATTTGCAATGGATCCATCTCTGCAGACTGCCTAGCTAACCTGAAGTTGAGAAATGCAAGGCAGGGAGGAGGGAAGGTCTAGAGCAGGGCTTCTCAAGCTCTGCTGAGGAAGAGTCAGCTCTCCATCCCAATCAATTGCAGATTAATATTCTTAAAATACAACAACAGCAAATTATTTTTTAAATATCCCATGCTTTACTGATATAAAAGTAGACACATAGACCAATGGAACAGAATAGAGAACCCACAAATAAAGCAAAATATTTAAAACCAACTGATCTTTGACAAAACGACAAAAACATATTCTGGGGAGAGGAAAGCCTATTCACTAAATGATACTGGGACAATTGGATAGTCATATGTAGAATGAACCTGGATCCCTATCTCGCCATGTACAAAAATTAAGTCAAGATAGATTAAAGACTTAAATCTAAGACCTGAAACCATAAAAATTCTAGAAGAAAAGCTAGGAAAAACTCTGGACATTGACCTAGGAAAGGAATTTATGACTAAGACCCCAAAAGCAAATGCAACAAAAACAAAAATAAATAAATGGAACCTAATTAAACTAAAAGGTTCTGCACAGCAAAATAAATATTCACCAGAGTAAACAGACAACCTATAGAATGGGAGAAAATATTTGCAAACTATGCACCCAACAAAGGACTATTATCCAGAATCTACAAGGAATTCAAATCCACAAGAAAAAAAATAAATAATCCAATTAAAAAGTGGGTAAATGACATGAACAGATATTTCTCAAAGGAAGATATACAAATGGCCGACAAAGATATGAAAAAAATGCTCAACATCACTAATTATCAGGGAAATACAAATTAAAACCACAGAGATACCAACTTACCCCAGCCAGAATGACCATTATTAAAAAGTCAAAAAACAACAGACATTGACATGGATGTGGTGAAAAAGAAATGCTTATACATTGCTGGTGGTAATGTAAATTTAATACAACCTCTATGGAAAACAGGATGGAGAATTTTTTTTTTTTTTTGAGACAGAGTCTTGCTCTGTCACCCAGGCTGGAGTGCAGTGGCGTGATCTTGGCACACACACTGGGTTCTCCCACCTCAGCCTCCCAAGTAGCTGGGACTATAGGCGCTTGCCACCTCATCCAGCTAATTTTGTTTTTGTATTTTTAGTAGAGACTGGGTTTCACCATGTTAGCCAGGATGGTCTCGATCTCCTGACCTCATGATCCGCCTGCCTCGGCCTCCCAAAGTGCTGGGATTACAGGTGTGAGCCACCGTGCCCAGCTGGAATTTCTTAAAGAACAGAAAGTAGTTCTACCATTCGATCCAGTAATCCCACTACTGGGTTTCTACCCAAAGAAAAGAAGTCATTATCCCAAAAAGACACTTGCATGTGTATGTTTACCACAGTACAATTTACAATTGCAAAGATAGAGAATCAACCTAAGTGCCCATCAACCAATGAGTAGATAAAGAAAATGTGATATAGATTTACATATAGATATATACCATGAAATACTACTCAGCCATAAAATAAGAATGAAATAATGTCTTTTACACAATTTGGATGGAACTGGAGGCCATTATCCCAAGTGAAATAATTCAGGAATGGAAAACCAAATACCACATGTTCTCACTTATAAGTGGGAGCTAAACTATGAGTACGTAAAGGCATACAGAGTGATATAATGGACACTGGCAACTCATAGCAGGAAAGTGTGAGACAGGGTTGAGGAATGAAAAACACTGGTTGGGCACAATATATGCTACTCGGGTGATGGGTACACTAAAATCCCAGACTTCACCACTAGACAATTTATCCATGTAACCAAAAACCACTTGTACCCCTAAAGCTATTGCAATTTTAAAAGTTTTAATTGATTCCACGCCTAGATGCCATAGCCATATCAAATTGAAATACAACCTATTGGGTACTATGCTTATCACCTGGGTGATGAAATAATCTGTAACCAAACCCCATGTCACACAATTTATCTGTATAACAAACCTGCACATGTACCCCTGTACCTAAAATAAAAGTTTTAAAAAAGCTTTTAAACATGTCTTCTTAATTTCAGAACTTATCTCATTGTGAATCTATGGCAAATAGCTCATAGAGTGGCATCTGTTCACTGACTTCACTGTAACAATGGCCTAGATCTGCACTGTCCCGTCCACTGTGGTAGCCACAGCCACAAGTAGCTATTGAATGTGTGAAAGGTGGCTAGTCTGAATTGAAATATGCTTCAGATTCCAAAGACCTAGTATAGGGAAAAAATGTAAATATCTCATTAATACTTTTCATATTGACTATATGTTGGGGTAATATTTTATATATACAGGGTTAAAAAAATTATTAAAATTAATTTCACCTGTGTTTTTTAATGTAGATACCCGAAAATTTTATATTACACATGTGGCTCACATCATATGGGGACAGCACTGGTCTAGATGGTGAAACACTTCTAAGGTCAAGCATCCTTAAACATACATCCATAGGATTCACACCAGGTAATTTGTTATTTTTCCATAGACTCAAACCACACCCCATCCTTGTTTTATTTATTCCTTTCCTAAAAATATTTGCTTCCACACTGAGACACAAAACAGAGGTCTGCAGGGACAGCAGTCCCAATATGGGAAAAGGCTCCTTTTTTGCAGGTGCAAAGAACAACAGTGAAAAGGGTAGGAAATAGCAGTGGACAGGGAGAAGGGAGGAGATGAGTCATTACAGAATTAGGTGAGCTATCCTGTAAATGTCAACAACATCTCAGCCTGTTGACATGGCTTACTAAAACCCTAGTGGGGAATAGTGTTATAAGATACTTTGTTAGTCTAAATTATCTAACTAAATATTCTCTGCACAGCATGCTCTGGTCAGTTTCTCATGTTAAAGAAGACAAATTGTTCTCAGAAAACATGAACCACCAGGTTCTGTTTGGGATTAATTTGCATCTTCAAGAACATCATCCCAATCGAAAGGATCTCTTCTGAACAGATTCATTGGGATTTAGTATCTGAAGAACATCCTTAATTTGATCAATGAAGTTTAGCTTAAATATGGATTGGGGAGGGAGGACAGGGTACAATGTTAACTTTATCCAAAAGTGGTGTCCTCTTTAAGCAAATGAGCAAACAAGTATTCAGCCAAGACTCTTTTAAAAGATTTTCTAATAAATTAAAGAATAAAAAAGAATTATTCTTGCCAATTGAAAATAATCAAGATTACATATTTTTCTTTCCCATAATGCCAATAGCAATAATATGGGTTCACTTCATTCATTCTTTTTCCCTCAAGACAGCCCATTTCTTATTAGCACATAGGACAGGTTCTTACCATGGCAATTTATTTTCTGTTTTGAGAACAACTTCTTTTCCACCTTCATTATCACTAGCAGGTGGTCTAACCAGCGATCATCAAGCAAATTATGTCCACACCAGCTCCACCTCTTCCCTTTCAGAGATGCTTTCCTCAGGCAGAGACGTGAGCATGGGGCAAGGGAAGCAAACAGCTTGAAGACATCTCTTAAAGCTGTCTTAAGTCACTTTGTTAGCCAGCTGAAGCCGCAGGGCAGTACTGAGTTTACAAGCTTTGGCTTAGCTCCTTAAGCTTGGCATAGAGCACAAGTAAAAGACAGTCTGGGCTGGGCATGGTGGTTCACACCTATAATCCCAGCACTGTGGGAGGCCGAGATGGGCAGATCACTTGAGCCCAGGAGTTCCAGACCAACCTGGGCAACATGGTGAAACCCCATCTCTACTAAAAATACAAAAATTAGCTGGGCATAGTGGTGCTTGCCTGTAGTCCCAGCTACTCTCAGCTCCTCGGAAGATTGAGGTGGTAGGATTGCTTGAGCCTGGGAGGTTGAGGCTGCAGTGAGTCATGATAGCACCACTGCACTCCACCCCAAGCAACAGAGTGAGACCCTGTCTCAAAAAAAAAAAAAAGTCTGTTGGGAAGGTCATTCTGTGACTTTATCTTTAGACCCAGAAGATAAATGGACTTAACGTAATTGACAGTAATACAAGGAGCAAGAAAGAATGAAGGTTCTTTATTCATATAACTCATCACTGTACGACAAATCCTAGAAAATGTAATAAGTGTGTGTGGTATCAAATACTGAACCCCTAGGGTGATTGCTCACCCCAGTTCATGTCTGTTTTCATAGCATAATTATTAATAGCGTCCTCATTCACTCTCGAAAGTGCCCCTATTTGGATAATAAAGTATATGCACGCTACGTAACCCAGAAAACAAGATGAGCAAAACAACTGGGCATGCGACCCACTCAGTCCCATTGCCTCACTTCTATCAATCACAGTTATAAAAAGCCATGTACGCTAACTGAATGCTGCATAACCATAATTATGATATCCATCGGGAAGTGACCATTGATTAGGAAATGGAGTTATTTTTACTGGAGTAGTGTAGGGCTAGCCAGAGGTTAATGGGGACAAAAACAGGCTGGCCTGGAATCCTTGATAGATTAATACTAATTTGCATGGTGGAGGTTAAGTGCTTCGTGGGCTGCCAAGGGAAATGCAAGTGTCTTAGAATGATTCTGGATAAACAGGAAGGTCAGAACAAGAACAGGGGCCACAGGGGTAAAATTGTCGCCTTTCCAGGAGCCAAGCTCCTCAGCTCTTGAAAACTCACCTAATGTGACACCCTGGGAAGATTCACTGGAAATACTGAAACACATGCTTTTACAGTAGAAACATCCTTGCCATGACCTGTAACCAGAGTGAGCACCAAAACAGCTAACACAAAGCATTGACCAATCAAATGGATGCTCACTGTAAACACCAGTGCGACTATACCAGTGTATTCAGACTGGGAATCATTGCTGTCAACAAAGCCTGATAAGATCTAACCCTGTCCCATGATGGCTGTGCTTACCACATCCATCACTCACTTTGCTCCAGCCACTCAGTCTCCTTTTCCATGCCTTGAATAAGTCAAACTTGTCTCCATCTCTGAGCATTCTCCTGCTCATAGCCTGGTATGGTCTTTCTTTAGGTCCGCGAACAACTGGGTCTTTCCCTTTTGTCAGGGATCAGTGTAAACGTCAATACCTTAGAGTGGCCTTCTCAGATGATTCTAAAGCATCATTTTCCTAGGATACTCTCTGTCAAGTTCCCATTTCTTTCCCTCATTATTCCCTCAGATAAACTTATTTTGTTATTTGTTTCCTTGGTCATTGTTTCTCTCCCTCTCTCTCTAGAATGTGCTCCATGAGCCCAGTACTCTTATTCTTCTTGGCCACTGTATCCCCAGCGCCTGGAACAGTGCTTGACACATGGTACTTGCTGAGTGAGAAAAAAACTGAATGAATGAGATTAATGAATGGCATCTACAGAGAAATGGGCACAAAGATCCTCAGTGGAGAATAGCTACCCCAAAGGTACCTTATTAATGTTACCCTAATTGAGGCAAAAATAACTGAGCAAATAAGAAACAGCATGAAAAAAAAAAAAAAAAAAACAGAAGAACGAATAGGACTTACTATTTGATACCTCAGCAGGGTGACTATAGTCAACAATAACTTAATTGTACCTTTAAAATAATTAGAAAATGTAATTGGATTGTTTATAATATGAAGAATAAATGCTTGAGATAATGGATACCTCATTCCCCATGATGTGATGATCATGTATTATATGCCTGTATCAAAATGTCTCATGTACCTCATAAATATAATACACGTACTGTGTACTCTCAAAATTTTTAAATTTAAAAAAAAAGAAAATTTTAAAAAATAGCATGAAGTATCTTCTTGCTGGATACCCAGCTCAAGTCCAGTGCTGGGAAATAAAAAAGTGGTCAACTTCTGCCCAAGATACTCTGACCATGGGTTGTAAACTACACAAGGTCTAGTATAGACTTGTCCACAGTCTCCAGCTCTCTAAGTCTTCATTCCTACAAGCAGAGTAACATGTTGAGGAGGGGAAAGTTGAGTCAATGACCATGCAGTTCATGGAATAGGACACTGTGAGAAAAGGAACAGGGAGGGAAGAGGGGAGACCAGAGGAGTAGAGAGGGCAATGTCCTGCATCCATCAGATCTGTGGTCTACTCTGAGCACATTTGCTTCTCCGTCTATCCTCCTATCCACTCTGCATGGGCAGACATTGTCTAAATCGAGGAAGTTACTTAATCCCTTGAGTTTTCATTTTCTCATCTGGAAAATGATAATAGGGAAGAATCTCCACAAATACTGTGAAGAGTGAGCATTTTGCAGTTGCAGATGGCTCAAAATACTAACAAGCAGGGCAGTTTGGTGGCTTTAAGTAATGCAAGTGATGATACAGAAAACTTCCAAAAGATAAATGCTGTTATCCATCAAATTACATCAAGACTCCTTCCCAGCTTCTGAGGTGAAAACGTCACCTTAATGAGAAAGGGCCATTGGCCTTTCCCCTTGAGAGGAAAAAGCATTTAGATTTTTAAATGTAGAGTTTTCCTGAGGAGAGACAATTTAATCACATCTCAATACAAGAGTATTCAATCTTTTGTTTGGATTTGACAGAAGAAAACATTAAAGTTTTGACACCTCAACAAGCCTGAGTAACAGACCTGAGGTTACCAAGAACTGATCAGAGTTGATGACACTTCAACCAACCTGTGTTTTTGAGATAAATCGCCAGAGAGCTGTGATATTGGAGGTAAAGAGAGGCATGTGCTTTCAACTATCTAGTTTGCTTAAAATTGATTTATTAAAACTGATACTTGCTTCTGAAGGATACCATCTGAAATACCTCCTCAAGCCCTACGTTTTCTACCATCACCATCATCATATCATTATCATCATATCCACGCCACAGTGACAAATGTTCCAAGGTTCAGAGTTACATGTGATGATAATTATTACAAACAGCACATGAACTTCACAATGTAGTTTTGGTCAGGTATAAAAAAGATGATTTGATATGATCACAGAATCATAAACTGAATTATCTGTAATATAGGAGATGTTATTCGTGAACCCAGTGACTTTTCCAGATGCATTTAAAGTTTTGTTCTTAAAGAGAAATATAACTTTTCACCAAAAATTTGGACATCTCCTTAATCTACCCATGCATACCTAGAAGAATTCCTGATGTGGGCTTATTTTTAATCTGTGCTTTCAGATGTGCTTGCTCATGAATCATCATATAACAGAGTAAATAAAAATTTAAAAATCTCAACCTTAATTGTTTGGGAACTAAAGACTAGACATATACTAATGTCTCCATATGACAGTATGATAAAATTGTGATAAGACAGTGTGAAAAATATTCTGGAGGAAACATAAACCATTAACAATGTTGCTATTGTCTGAGCTCTCTGATGTGGGGGTTTCATAGTGAATTCAGTATTACATGCATGTATATAAGCCTATCCCCCCACCAGGAGAGCACCCCCTCCAAGCCATCTTGGGTGTGCCTGCAAGCTTACCACTGCAGGTTCACACACTTTCTCAATGCATGGAGTCATGGTCAGAATTACCAGTGCTTTCCCTTTCAGCATTTTCCTAATTTATGTTCATAACAGCAAGGTTTTGCATTTGAGTGTTTTGTCTTAAGTTTGCCCGTAGATAAATTTAACCCTCAACTAACCAGTCCTCTGTTTGTTGCCCTGGGTTGTTTTCACTAGGGAGTCCTGTAGTTGATGGCTGGGCTGCAAATGCTATAATCCACTCCCTCCCATTGTCTAAATATGCAGTGAATGCCTTCCCTGAGTATATGTGACAATGACTTTCTCTTTCTGCTTCTGGAAACCTTTTTCATTTGCATTCGTTCTATGGGATATAGAGAACCTATTAATAAGGACAATTTTCAAAAACTGGCCATCTGTGCTCATTGGGACAAGTGAGGAAAAAGCAAGCTGAACATAGGGCCCCACTCTAGGGTTAATCCAGGGCCAAATCAAAGCTCATAAGACCAGATATTCATTCTAACCATTTTAATGTTTCAACATCATTATAGAGCTTTTATGAAATTAGACAGAGGTTACTTTTTTTCCTACTTACTGATATTTTATTTAAAGTTTTCAAATTGGCTAACATGTTTTGTTAAAGGTTTTAATTTTGTAATAACTAATAAATAATGACAAATCTATTTAACACATTATTCAGTTTATTAGTTTATTTAAGACATGGCCTCACTCTGTCGCCCAGGTTGGAGTGCAGGGGCACAATCACAGTTCACTGCAGCCTTGATCTCCCAGGCACAAGAGATCCTTCCACCTTAGCCTCCTAAATAACTGGGACCACAGGTGCATGCCACCATACCTAATTTTAATTTTTAAACTTTTAGTTTGTGAAGATAGGCTCTCCCTATGTTACACAGGCAACTGTTATTAATGTCTATTTTTTGCTTGTAAAAGTTAAAATACCCATAGAGAAAATTTATTTCATATGGAAGGCACAGCTATATAAAAGAATGAAATCATGCTCTTTGCAGGAATGTGGATGGAGATGGAGGCTATAATCCTAAGCAAACTAACACTGGAACAGAAAACCAAATACTGCATGTTCTCCCTTATAAGTGGGAGTTAAACATTAAGCATATAAGGACATAAACATGGGAGCAATAAACATTGGAGACTATTATAATGGGGAGGGAGGGAGGGAGGGAGGGAGGGAGACATGGTTTGAGAAACTACTTATTGGGCACTGTGCTCACTACTTGGGTGCAATATACCTGTGTAACAAACCTGCACATGTACCCTCTATATCTAAAATAAAAGTTGAAGTTAAAAAAGATACTATGACAAAACGGGGATAGCAAAGGAAACAATCAAGAGTGAAGAGACAACCAACAAAATGGGAGAAAATATTTGCAAACCATACACTTGATAAGGGGTTAATATCCAAAATATCTAAGAAACTCCTACAACTCAATAGGAAGTACACAAATAACCCAATTAAAATATAAGCAAAGCACCAGAATTGACATTTCCCAAAAGAAGACATATAAATGGCCAACAAGTACATGAAAAGATGCTCAACATCACTAATCATCAGGGAAATACAACTTAAAACCACAGCGAGATATCACCTATTAGAATGGATAATAAGTGTTGGAAAGGAGGCAAAGAAAAAAGAACCCTTATTTACTGTTAGTGGGAGTATAAATTAGTGCCGCCATTATGGAAAACAGTATGGAAGCTCCTCAAAAATTTAAACCGTAAACTACCACATGACTCAGCAATCTTGCTACTGAGTATGCATATAAAGGAAATGAAATCAGTGTGTTGAAGAGATGTCTGTACTCCCAAGTTCACTGCAGCATTATCCACAATAGCCAAGATATGGAATCAACTTAAGTGGCCATCAATGGGTGAATGGATAAAAAAATGTGATACATATACACACAATATGACACTTCATCTATACAATGGAATGCTGAGCCTTAAAACAGAAGGAAACCCTGTCTTTTGCAAAACGTAGATAAACCTGGAGGACATTATGCTAAGTGAAATAAACCAAACAGAAATACAAATATTCATGATCTCACTTATATGTAGAGTCTAAAAAAGTTAAGCTCATAGAAGCAAGACAGAATGGTGGTTACGAAGGACTGGCGATGGGGAGTAAGTGGTAAGGGGAGTGGGGGGGAGTGGGGAGATGTTGGTCAAAAGACAAAATCTTCAGTTAGATAAGAGGAATATATTGAAGAGATCTATTGTACAACATGGTAACTATAGTTAGTAACAATGTATTGTATTTTTGAAAATCAGAGAGTAGATTTTACCTGTTCTCACCACAAAAAAAAATGTTAAGTACATGAGATTATGCATGTGGTATTTACCTCAATTTAATCATTCCACAGTGTATACATATTTCAAATATCATGTTATGCATAATAAATATATACATTTTATTTGTCAAAATGTTGATTTTTAAAAATTGTTAGAAAGAAAATATAGAAGGCATAAAAACAAAACAAGGCCGGGCGCGGTGGCTCAAGCCTGTAATCCCAGCACTTTGGGAGGCCGAGACGGGTGGATCACGAGGTCAGGAGATCGAGACCATCCTGGCTAACATGGTGAAACCCTGTCTCTACTAAAAAAATACAAAAACACTAGCCAGGCGATGTGGCGGGTGCCTGTAATCCCAGCTACTCGGGAGGCTGAGGCAGGAGAATGGCCTAAACCCCAGAGGCGGAGCTTGCAGTGAGCCGAGATCCAGCCACTGCACTCCAGCCTGGGTGACAGAGCGAGACTCCATCTCAAAAAAAAA
>NW_016809607.1:1492877-1552757 GCF_001698545.2 Rhinopithecus bieti
AAAAAAAAAAAAAAAAAAAAAAAAGTCATCCAAAATCCTACTACCTCGAGTTGCATGGCATTGCATTTTGATATATTTTCTTCCCTTTTATCTCTTTTCGTGTATTTAATATTTTTACTTTTATTTTAGGTTCAGGGGTACACGTGCAGATTTGTTATATAGGTGAACTCATGACTCGGGGGTTTGGTTCACAGATTATTTCATCACTGAGATACTAAGAATTGTACCAGACAATCTTTTCTCCTGAACCTCTCCCTCTTCCCACTCTCCTCCCTCAAGTGGGCCCCAATGTCTGTTGTTCCCCTCTTTTGTCCATTTGTCCTCATTATTTAGCTCCCAGTTATAAGTAAGAACATGTGGTATTTGGTCTTCTGTCTCTGTGTTAGTTTGCTAAGGATAATGTTCCAGAAAAGGACGTTATCTTATTCATTTTTATGGCTGCATAGTATTCCACAGTGTATATGTACCACATTTTCTTTATCCAGTCTACCATTGGTGGGCATTGAGGTTGATTCCATGGCTTTACTATTGTGAATAGTGCTGCAATGAACATGCACATGCGTGTGTCCTTATGATAGAATGATTTCTATTCCTTTTGATATATACCCAGCAGTGGGATTGCTGAGTCGAATTGCAGTTCTGTTTTTAGTTCTTTGAAGAAGTGCCACACCGCTTTCCACAAAGGTTGAATAATTTACACTCCCACCAGCAGACAAACCAGCTGAGAGAGCCAAGAAAAAAGCCCCAATGCACTGTAATCTTTTGCTGAAGAAGCCACAAAAGAAAGTCTCACAGAGCCCTGCCTCTGGGTCACAATAAAGGAGGTATCTCTTTCAATAAACACATTTTGAACACCTACAGTGTACTAAGCACTCTGGTATGTACTGGTAACATAGAGATTTTAAAAATCCAACCCCTGTATAGTCAACTAGAGCAGACAGAGATGTAAATAGACACAAAATGGTATTGAAGAGTCAGTGGCAGAGGTAAGCCTAGAGAATGGGGATCAGGGAAATTTTTATGGAAGGGATGGTGCTGGTCTTGAGTAATCAAGGACTAGGAGAAGATAATTAGGCAAGGAAGAATGCACATGCCACACAGACGTTGCAAGCAGCATGTGCAAAACCTCCAAGCTTTACACAAATCATCAGATTCTGGAAACTGCTAGTTCTACATAGTTGAGGCAACTAAAGGGGGTTATCAGCTAGAGATACGGTCAACTCATTAACTTTCTCGTGTAGTTTTGAGAAATCAGATTGCTCTTATCTGGAACACTCTATGTCAAAAGTCAAGGTGTTGGTATCAAGACAATATTGACTTTCTGGATCTGGAGCTACGACTTATGGACTTTCCTCAAGTCCCTGATGGACTTGAATCAATCATTTTTAAGAGTGGCCAATGTTCAGGTCAATTGAAGATATTTACTAAATACCAGCTTAGAAGAAAGCAATCTTAATCAGGTTTACTTTTTTCCTTTCTACTTTAAATCTATCAGTCTCATCAACTATAGAAATAATACATTTAGACGAGTTAATGGTTACAGCACACCAACATGGCACATGTATACATATGTAACAAACCTGCACATTGTGCACAAGTACTCTAGAACTTAAAGTATATTTTAAAAATTATATGAAAAAAACATTTAAACTAAATGGAAAAAAAAAGAAAAAAGAAACAATCAAGATTGCCTTTTGTATGAAAAAAATCAAGATTGCTCTTTTGTATGAAAGCACAGGTTCCTAAATTATCTTCTTTAATAAAAAGTCATATAGAACAGCAGTCCCCTGTTTTGGGGCACCAGGGACCAGTTTCCTGGAAGATGATCCTTCCACAGATGGGGAAACAAGAGGATGGTTTCAGGATTAAACTGTTCCACCTCAGATCATCAAGCATTAGATTCTCATAAGGAGCATGCAACCTAGATCCCTTGCATGCACAGTTCACAGTAGGGTTTGTGCTCCTATGAGAATCTAACACCACTGCTGATCTGACAGGGGGTCGAGCTCAGGCAGTAATGTTCCCTTGCCTGCCACTCACCTCCTGCTGTGTGGCCCAGCTCCAATACTGGTCCATGGCCTGGTGCATTGGGACCTCTGACATAGAAGCAAGGGAATAAGTAGTGTAAATAACCTCTAACACATGTATGGATATATTCTCTTATTTATGTCCCTACAATCCTCATCTCCACTAGCTTTCTGGTCAGAGACTGTGTTGAATGCTAACACTGCTAATAAAAGCTATAATGGATGACTAACAAGACATGTTAAACCTGGGATGCCAAATGGTTCCATTTCACCTGCCAGATCCTACTGATTGTTAGTGACTGCCTATCAATGAATAATCAGCACATTTTTTTCTATAAAGTTTAATCAGAAGTAAATATTTTAAGTTTTGCATACTGTAATATTAATATATGGCCTCTATGGCAACTATTCAACTCTGTCTTATGGTATGAAACCGATCATAGATAATACACAAACAAATGGGCATGCCTGCATCTCAATAAAACTTTATGTACAAAAATAGGCTGAGGGCCAGATTTGATTTGCTGACTCCTGGCCTAGCATATTGAATGAAAGGCTACATCTCAGCTAAGTGGGATGAACAAGGGCACAAATTTGCAATCCCTGTGTTAGATTAACTCTATCTAAGAGCTGAAACTTGCAAATGAGACAGCTTAGTTTTAATTCTGATTCTTTTTCTAATTTAACAGGCAGTTTTAAACCAATTGTTTAACTCTTATTTTTGGCTAACGTTCTTGGCTGCAAGCAACAGAATCCACACTGGCTAGTTTAAGCCTCGAAGTGAAAAACCACACAGCAAGGATCAAAATGGTAACTAAGGAGCTAGGAGGTTCATCACATGCCCCTACAAGACCAAAGGCCTTCACCACTGTGCTGACCAGGGGATCCCCTCACCTGGACACCATCTCCTGTTGCTTATTTTTATGTTCAAGTCTCACTCTTGTGTATTTGAATAACAAAGCTTAGGTGACATATCTGTTCCCCAGCTAAAAGGGAATGTGGGAAATACAGGTTTTGGATTCTGTTGGGAAAATGATATTCAATATATGAAAAACTACCAAAATTTAGAAATGGTGCACAAAAGATCCTGGGTAAGCATGGCTGGCAGAAGTCTACTGTAATCTCCCCATCTAGATTTCTTCCCCTATCAAATTGGTGATCCTGTTCCTGTACCAAACTGCTCACTATGGTAATTTACAAGTAATGTAAGGGAAGATATTTTACTTTGACATAATTCATTATTTAAAAACTTCCCAGGATTCTGATTTAACATGTAAGCAGCTTTTGAAAAGCATAACAAATGTTTGGCTTATAATCTAATTTCATCACTGATTTTACTTGTAATTCACAACTTTATTTTCATATTACCTCTAAAAATATAGCTTCCCTATACACTAAGAGGTAGAGGAAAGCAGAAAAATATAACTACTCTTAATAACAACAAGGCTAATAACAAGAGCCTGCTGAGTTATGCATTTATTACATGCAAAAAGACAACTGATGACATTTTGTTCTCCTTGCAATCTTTAAATCTTTCTTTTCCTTCCCTTTCATTACTGTCCTCTTTTTAAAGTAAAGCAGGCCAGAGGCCCTGGCACTCCGTGTGTCTCCTTTGCCAGTCCTGGCAAGTGTCCTTTACACCTTGACAGCTTTATCACCTGCAGTCAGCCTTTTCCGTAAGCCACGCAGGCATATTATTGGAAGCTGGTGTGTCGGTTCCTCATGTGCTTTTATTGCTGTTCTCATCTTTGTCTACAAAGGAGAAGGTTCTTTTATGGCTGTGGAGATAATTGGTTCACTAGACTTTCCTCAGGTTTTTCAAAAAGCTTCTAAACCCTATAGCTTATTATGATTGTAAGCTTTTCTCACAATTCAAGCAGTAGGGTAATTTTCCGGACTTGAGGAAAGCTTCCTTTCTCTGACTTTTTAGCGTAGGTTTCTCTCAACTATTCCCTGCACTGAGGAATCTCCATTCCTGCCGTTATAGCTTTTACAATTAAAGTTCATCATGTTTGCCTCCTTTTTTCAGTCTCACCAAGTGTTCTTTCAGAGCACATTTTACCTCATCCAGAAATCAACTGCTGACATTTTTTAAAGAAAAAAATGCAAAACTATGTATACACTCCTCCTGGTCAACTTTTCTCATCCAGTGAGAGAGAAATCATTCCTTTAAAAAAAATAAGAAGACATGCAAAGTTTATTCCTAGTCGTATTTGGTTTGTTCATTACTATATCCCCAGAAACATGCAGGGCCTGGTACATAGGAGTCCCCAAAAAATACTTTCTGAATTGATAAATAATTGAAATAATAAATCCTAAATGTCAGCTTACATTGCCCCCAGACTGTTCTTCTGAGCCTCTATGTTCTATGGCACAAATGTCCATGTTGTCCAGTAGTAAATTAAAATATCAGTCACAATAATGAAAATAGAAATTATTATCAATATATTTCTTAAAACAAGAGAAACAGAAAATTGTTCACCAAAAATGTATTTGGTCAAAACGTTATATTTAATACATATCTCCTAAATGTACCATAACCATTTTCTTTGCTGTAAGTAAATGAAACCAAAAGAGTCAGTAATCCTTGGGCAAGTCCCTACCACCCCTCAGTCCATTAAGCTAAAGGAGCTAGATCTCTTAGCTAATACATCACTCTCTGTTTATAGTTTTTTGAGCCATTGGACATAGAATATGGACTGTTCATTTCACTTTATATTTTGCAATACAACATCTAATGCCTGAGTTATTCATGGGAGTTAATAGATGGGTTTCAGAGGGCTAATACACAGAAAAAGCTGTTTGTATGTGCAAAATAATACAGACAGGGAAAGAATCCATAGGTTTAATCAGCCTCTCAAATAAGTTAGTGACCGAAAAAAGTCCTGGTCTAAATGTGGTGAAGTCTATCTATACTCATTTTTTCTCTCTGATGTGGCCTGGGTAAGGTAGTTGAAAGGAACTGGTGGTGGATAACATTTCTAGCCTTCTGGGAATTCTCTGAAGCATCACAGACTTAAGAGGTTAACTAATTTAAACTATTCACCTTCCACTGTGCAGTGGAAGGCCATTACAAGAAATTATGAATTCAAGTCAATCAGATTTTAAAATGATCTTTCTGAGGTGAGATTTAATCTATACCTAAAAATTTCTGCCAAAAGCACTAAGCTCTGCCAGGTGGTCCACATACAACTCAAAATGTGAGATCATAAAAGTAGAAAACCACATCAATAAAGTCAACAACTAGAGGCATAATATGGTATGTATGAGGCCTGCCTTTCAGTCCATGTTGATGGTGCAGAACTGAGTTGCTATAGGATGTGCTGGAAATCAAATGACTCTCTGAGGATGGGGAGAAATGGAGACACTAATGTAAAAATTGAAGTAATGCAGAAGAACTGAATCTCCAGAAAACAAAATCACAGTCTTTTCAGTAAATATGTACAAGCTCTCCTTATATTATAGGCATGCTTAACTCTCTTCTGTTACCAAATGTTGTGAGTTTCTCTCTGCAATCCACACGTGCTGCCGAAATTATCCTTATCTTACTCTTTTCAGCTTATATCACTGCACTCTCTCACTAAAGGTAGGAGGAAATGCTTCCTCATCCCTCACCAACACACAACTTCTGAGGAAGGCATTTGCTTCGGCTGGGACTGAAGAATATTTCTTTCATGCATATGTTCCAGCCCAAGACATGTTTCCTAAGAAATATATTAAAAGACTGAGAAAGCTTAGAAACAAACTTATGACTGTTTTTTTTCTCTCTCTCTTTTGTTTTTCACTTTAAAGCAATAAGAAGAAAATTACCCATGCCTTTTACTGGCTATCAGGGTATACAGAACATGGTGTTTTCAAACAGATAACTGTACACTAAAAAAAAATTAAATCTCAGAGGAAAAGTCTTTTCCCTTCCTAAACAAACACATGAAGCTAAGTATGAAACCCAGCAATTCTTTTAGCAAAAAAAAAAAAAACAACAAAAAAAACAAACCTAGGTGTCACCTTGGAAGGTAGAGAGCAAGAGAATGAGATGTAGACAATTGGGAAACGTAGACTTCAAATGGTCTTAACTGGAAAGGTGAAAACTGAAGTTACCACTATTTGGATGATTAGCCCAAAGCATTTCCTGGGTAGAATTATCAAGTACCCAGAAAATTGCATCAAATTTCCATTTGATACTACAAGTATATATCTGGACAAAATTATTTACTAGTCAGAGTGGGGGCTAAGGATGGCAGGGGGCAACTGAGTCAAAAGTGAACTAAGAATGGGAAAGTTTCTCATTGCTTTCAACAATCATTCTGCATACCTTAACACTGGGGATATAGTTTTATAAGTGGAATATTTCTACAGCATCCATAAAATTCAGAAAAAATAATAAAGGTGAGTATTAAAAAATAAAGCTAAGCAGGTATCATTTCATTTTACATAAAATAGAGATTGTATTCCCAGTTGGTCTGAAGTGAAGACAGCTATTTCCATTTACTATGCCCCTTAAAGCAGTTTTAAAAGTATCAGCCTCTCTGCTCAATTGTAAAATGCCTGCTAGTTTTTGAAGGAGTGCTTTGGAGGGTGAGAAAGATTCAACTCTAAAATGGCTAAAAGACAGTTTTATGAATCTCACTGTGTCTACAAGATGAAGTATTCAGGCCGTTATCATGTGCTTATATTTCTAGGATGTGAACAGACAGCTCCTGACTCGGTATTGATGACTGCTTACTATGCTGGCACCTTTTGTGCCACACAATAGGTAACACATCTGCAAAACCGCTCTCAGAAGCAAGAGAAGCAGCTGTTAAAATTACACTCTTCCTGCATTAAAACCACCCCCCAGTTGTGAGCTTTGTAAGTACTGTTAAGAAGTCATCTTACCTGATTCCTGTTGATGAGCTCTTTATATATGTAGTCTTCTGAAAATATCATCGAGGCTTGTTGCCAGTCTTCTATTATTAGCAAGAATTCCACCTCTTGTGAAGCAACAGAAGCCAAACCATTATAGTTTATAGACCCCCTAATTCCCACCTATTAGGCAACCAGCCTCCTATTGGGTTGGAAAAGACTGAAATTTACATGCATATACAGTTTAACCAGAAGCATTCATTTCAGTAGAAGAGGACATCCCAAGGTACTAAAAATCAAGTTTCCCATCCCCAGCCTCTTCTTATACAAATCCCTTTCCTCTCCCTGGACTACTACTCAGTAGCTCACCAGAATCATGAGGTCCAGTCCAGATTGTCCTTAACACTATCCTGGAGGAATTGGGCCCCTCGCCTTTCACCAGATGAAAAACTTTTGGAATAGGAAACAGGAGGTTTTCCATACTGAAAACCTCACTTTAAGGGGAAACTAGTAAAATATGGTTAAAAACTGAGATCTGACATAACCCCTTGTGGAAATTTCTACCCACTTCCTAGGAAGCTGGGTGCCTGGCCAGCAGCATTCAAGAAATGGTGGCCCAGGATCCGCTCACATTTTTCACTAGAAATCTGTATTTCCTTCCTGGGGCTGCCATAACAAATTATCACAAACTGGGTGGCTTAAAACAACAGAAGCTTATTCTACCACAGTTCCAGAAGCCAGAAATAGGAAATCAAGGTGTCAGCAGGGCTGCGCTGCCTGCAGAGGCTCTAAGGGAGAATCTGTTCTTTGCCACTCCTATTTCTGCTTGTTGCTGGCATTCCTTGACTTGCAACCACATCACTCCACTCCCTGCCTCCATGACCACAGCACCCTTTCTACCCATCCTATCTCCTTTTGCTCTCTCTTAGAAGGACACTTGTGGTGGAATTAAGGGCTCACCCAGATAATCTAGGATATTTTTTAAAAACTATATCTGCAAAGACCCTTTTTCTAAATAAGATACCATTTACAAATTCCAGAACTTGGTATCTTTGGGTAGTCTTTATTTAGTCTATTACAATATCCAAGACCCTAAACCTTGAGTAGCTACAGATTTTGAGGAGTGGTGGATGTTAGACTGTTGCAATTGCTGACCGACATGAAGCTGTTGGTTTATTTAGTATTATCCTCTAATCTGTGCCAAAAGGTTTGTGCTTTCTTGATGCCTCGCTGCATAAAGGTTTGGATGAGACTGGCTTTGCCTTATCTTCTTTTAACCCAGCTACTCACTTTTACCCTCTCTCTCATCCCCTTCTCATTGCCCAACACACTGACATTGCTGCTGTCAGTAAGAGGGCGGCCTGTAAAGTGCTTTATCTCTATATTTTACTAGTTTCCCCTTGAAGTGAGTCGGCAAGAAAATGAAACACAATTCAGTGTTCTTAAGCCACAGGACTATCAGTCTTATTCTCAATCTGGCTGCCTTCCCTGTGCATCATAGTCTGTTTCATGTGTATTTGTTTCCATGCTGCTTTATTCATAAATCAACCAGGCTAAAAGAATGGTGATTGCCCATTTGCTTTGAGTCTATTTGCTCTGTCATCTCCTAGACAAGGTAAAGATTGGCCGATGTTGAGGTTGGAGGAGGATTTAAGCCCACACCTCTCCCCAGAAATCCCTGGCTACATCTTCCCCACAAAAGTTCCCCCAAACAGAGTAAATACAAAAGGATATTGTCCAACTTTGGTAGTTTCCCCACACCTGCAGTCACCTGCAATTTGCATTCATGGTCTGACCTTGGTTTCCAACACTTGCACGATAACAAGGAGGAAAGTTTGTTCAGTACAACAGATTGCATCATAAGCCCATGTGGCTTAGGTGAATTTAATGCGCCTGGGTGAGGGTAGGGAGAAAGAAAGAACATAAATCATGGGGTGTTTCCACCTTCTATTCCACTCAGTGAGCATAAGCTCCCAGCTAGAATGAAATGAAAGACACAAATATCTATTTTCTCAGTCAGTCTGGCCTCAGTTTCCCAATAACTCTCAAAATATAAGCATCTTGCTACACTATGTGTAATTCTAGAATTTGAAGTTGTGTATTACCATGCAACATGATTCTCAAAAACACAATCCAACGGCTTCATTATAAATGTATATGTAACACTTGTAGAGTTGCATATATACTACACTATTTATTGTTCTTTGTGTTTTAAATTATTTTCAAGGATAATTTTCACAATTCAGGATTTTTCATTGACTTTGTAAACTCTGCCAGTTACAACTCAACTGTGATGAAAGAAGTAAAGGAATTAAATAGCTAGACATAAATGATACTGCAGCCAGCATCACATCCTGAAATGTTTCTTATCAAAGTATTTATAAAAACTCAGCTATGAAAGTGGTTTTAGAGGTCACCTCATACAGAATACAGTCTGTTTTCAGTCAGGATAGGCTCTGTTATGTTCAGTAATATACAACCCCAGAATCCAATGGTTCAAAACACATCGAAGGTTTGTTTCTGCTCATGCCACGTATCTATTGCAGGCCAGCTGTGGGTCTGTTCCACATTATGTTCACCTGGAGCCCAGGCTGATTCTTAACAATTTTACTTAACAATTATACACACTGACAGTTATTGTGGTAAATGGGAAAGAAACACGATAAACCGTACCATTTTTCTTAAACGTTCTGCCTAGAAGTGGCAGATGTCACCCCTGCTCATATCTCATTGGCCAGCGTAAGTCATATGATCACTCCTGAGTTCAACAGATACATAATTCTCCAGCACAGAGAGGGAAATGGAATATTTAGCCAACTTACAAGGATTCTCTCTTCAGTATTTCCCCCAAAATAGTCATTGGACAATGTTTAGGTGCTCATCATCCCTCGAGGAAGCCTACTCTACTTTCAGTCAGTTCCAAGTATTTAAAAGTTCTCCTTTACGTTCTCGTGTAGGGAAAAGTTCTCCTTTAGGTCTGTCTCCTCAGAGCTTCCACCTATGGGTCCTCGTTTTGTGCTATTATGTCAGTGAGGACAAATCTAGTTATTTTCCATGGGACAGCTTCTCAAATATCTGAAACACCTAAGCCCTTCAACTATTTCTCATGTTTCAGGGTGTTAGGTCTTTGCTTAATACGTTTGCTTTTCCAAACCCCTATTCCAGTAATAAATTTCCTTAGCATTCTTTCACCGTTCTTTCTGCCTCATAGAACTTTCTACACATTGGCTTCCAGTGATGTGTTTTTTTACCATCAAATTTATTTCACTCGGTTCAAATGCCTGTCACAATGCCTGCGGTCTCCCTCTCAAAACCCAACGAACAAGATTCAGCAGGAAGATACATGGTTATGGCACCCTAGGTATCCGTGTTCCATGGCACTGTTTGTACCTCATTAGTAAACATTTTCTTTAAATTATCTTGGATACTCATTAAATATTATCAGCTACTTAGAACCAAAGGATAATTATGAGTTTAATGAAGCGTGCACCAGCTTGCTCAAGTCTAACGTTTGTTTCTCTGCTGGGACCCCATTTTACTTTGCACTTATCCTTCAGCAAAGCTACTCTACAAAGTCACTTTGGCAATAAGAAGTATTTAATTAGATTAATGAATTTTTATCGCCTCTCCTAGGGATTAGGCTTGTTAAATCCTGGCGACCAAAGAACAACAGATTTTTTATTACTAAATGTTTAGGGACGCGCTGGTTGTGCTGCAATGGCAGTCCTCATAAGTCAGGCTGCTCTGGGCAGTTCTACCTTGGATCCCTTGGTAGGCCAGGGATATTTGGCAGAGACAACCTGTGCCTTCAGTTAAATCACAGAAATCAAAATGCAAATGAAATCATGTGCAACCCAGACAAGGCTTTCGGCAGCTGTCTTTTTGTCAGAGGCTGCTGACTTATTGTACCCTGAGAAAATGTGCCCTCTCTTCCTCTATTTGCAGGTGTTTGGGAGGAAAGGGAAGACCCTATAATGAGTACTTCCAGCTCTTCACGAGCGCATGTGTAACCACCGTTATTTTCCTAACTCACCGGTGTGGTGAGTAATAAGGCATAAGGGGTGGATTTTTTTTTAAGGATAGTATGTAATTCATCTAAAGATGTTAAATGATATACATATGTAAAACAATTTGGTATCCGTTTTAGCTCATGCTTTGAATTATGGCAATATCTTTCATCTAGAAACTTCAAAGCACTTAAAAAAAAAGCACACACACACATTTCGCCCTATCACATTCCTATGAGGCAGTTTTAAAGTATAGATATTCCCACTTAATAAATGGAACAACTGAGGCACAAAAGCCCAGAATCAGCCAACGTTGTAAAATAAATCAGCATCACAACAAAAGAACAGTCTCGTGGTGACAGGACTGATGTTCTTTCAGAAGTGTGTAAATCCAAATGTAATCATGGAATCATCCTTCAGAAGATGATGTCCCAGGAAGAGACAGGAATAGGAATGGGGCTTAAAAGGAGATAGGAGACTTCCTGGGTGATAAATTTTTGATCAGAGGAGAGAGGGGAAAACAGAGAACTGGAGCTGTTGAAAGTAAGCTGTATGGCAGTTCAGAGGAAAATTCAAACTAAAATATAAACAAGGAGGGCATCCTTAAATTTAGTCAATTTGTATACATTTAGGATTTAGTACAAAACATATAATTTATACAAATCATATAATTTATCACCCATACTATGACATTTTTAAGAGACAAAGGGAGTACCGTCAATAATTGCACTAACTGTACCTGTCTCACTTCTTTGCACTCAGGCTAGTAAGCAGTTTTGCAGTGTTTTTAAATAAGTATTCTCCTTTAAACACCATCCAAGTGTTTTTGAGACCTCACAATTTGAATGAAGGAACTGGGAGAGAAGTAAAAAAAATGAGTCCGGAGAGGGGCTTTCCATAACTGCAAAAATGTAAACCAAGTTTGGCATGTTTTCTTACCTAAGACCAGTTGTCTTTTCTAACACTTCAGGTGGGAGAAATGTCACCTGTGAATAAATTGTACCAGGCTAAATAACCTATTTTCCCTTCTTTCCAATTACCTGTTTTTTAAACTAATGTTCCCTGCAGACTGTATTTGGCCAGTCTGACTGAAGAAGTCACAAAGAAGGCGGCATTTGGGGACTGTGGTTACCTGTAGACACAGACATTTATCACCACGCTAACACTGCCAATAGTTTACAGGGAGAGTTGGACTGGACGACCCTGCAAAAACAGGCGTTCCCCTTTCCACTCAGGTGAGGCGACGAGTGGAGACAGTAGCATAAGGGTTTTTTGGGGGGTGGAAAGTTTAGTGTAAAGATCAAGAATAAGTATCCACACACTGCCTCTAGTCCAGTTCTGTCCAACAGAACTTTCTGAGGGGAGAGAAGCATTTCACTCATGCATAGTCTTATACAGCAGCCACCCACCACATGTGGCTATTCAGCATTGAGATGTGTCTAGAGCAACTGAGGAACTAAGCATTTAATTTTATTTAATTTTAGTGAATTTAAATTTAAAAGTCATGTGTGGCTAGTGACTACCACATAATACAAATCTAGACACTCAAATATATATATGACTTTGTTGTCTAGGAATCAGCAGATGCTGCACTTTTTCAGTTTTCTAACACCTAAGAACAGTTTTGCATGTTAGGATCTATCTTGTCTTTAACTAGAGAAGGGGTCAAATCAGGAGTTCAGCCTGCCAGAAAGGGAGCAGGATGAAGACCTTCCCATTTTTATGCTGACATCCACCATCAGAGCAATGATTTGATTTAGCAGTGGTGGCTCTGGGGCCAACATCACAACTTTAAAGGGCAGTCTCCCAAGAGGTGAAATAAAGTAGTGCAGCTACAACACCTGGAAAGTAGAAGCAAATGTGAATCTGCCAAAGCATGAAGTGCCTGTGCAAGAAACTAAATGCTATCTTTCATTTCTTTTATCTGCAGTTAAGACACAGTTTAAAACAGCTGAGTAGTTGCCTTTGTGCTAATATCATTTAACGCTATGTTTGAGTGGCAGGTCTGATTCATCAGGCTAGCGAGATCTATCCTGGTTTGGATGGTTCTTCCTCCAGTGGAAGACATCTAAGTGACTACAGATGGAGAGCTCTTTTTCAATGCCTTTTGTAAACAACGCTGGTGTCAGACTACCCCCTGCTGGACAGAGAAGGAAGAAAAAAATTAGGTACCTTTCCTAAAAGGAACAATATCCTATTTCCTACAGGGATGGGTGTTTTGTTTTACTCTCAGTTTGGTAGATTATCACTATGAGCAATTTTAATAACATTATAAGGCACTGCCTTGGTCATATCCTTCTGTTTCTTCTAGATCTTTATGCAGCACAACACTGCAGAGGTGACCCACCAAGGGTAAACCTGGACTGGATTCTGTACCTTTTTATAGTAGGCTTACCACTTATAACAGGGCTGTTATAAGGAACAGCACAAGCTTCATGAAAAATCTAAGCTGAATAAACCATAGAGGAGTTTACATTCATGCAATTCACTCACACACACATAAAATCAGTTCAACATATGGACATCAGTTGACTAACCACTTGACATAACATCCTTCAGTCACCAAACCATGCTATGGATGCAGTTATTGTAACTATTTGGCCTCAGCTAATATTTTGCAACATCAAAACAGCTTCTTTGCTATTAAGTCATAACAAAAGGACAAATTTCCTCTCCTATAAAGGTATTTCCCAAAATCCAAAGTAAAACCAAATGAATTTAAGCACACCTCTGACCTATAGAGTCACAATATACACTAAATCCAATGCAATTCAGAAGTAAGCATTTATTTCTGAATTTCACATATTTAACTATTTGAAATCTTATTGAACTATCTTTTTCTTTAGAATTATGATGCTTTCTGTATCTATTTTTTCCACTTTCAAGACAGAGTAAGATATATAATTAAATATAAACTTGCTTAAAACTTTTAAAAATTATCTTATTACATCCTTACAACAGAAAAGTTATAGCTAGGACTTCATCAAAATAACCAACTACCATGTAAACAGCATAAATGTGCTACATACTATGCAGTTTCATTTAAATGGAACTTTCCCCCTGGCCTTGAAGTTGTGAGACAGCACTAAAGACAGGTTGCACTGAGAGAAAGAGTGGTGGCCTGGATATTGTTAAAAATCTATCCCTAATTAATAAGAATTGGATGGATTACTCATTTTAGTCATTTCCCTTGGCTTCTTGACAATTATGCATTGACAAGATCCTAGACCACAACTACTGAAACCTTACAACACCATTTAAAACAAATTCGGTTTCAGAGAAAATGACACATTACTGAAGCAATCACACATCCAGTCATTAAATCTGCTGCAGCGTCTGAACTGGACAGGCTAGAAATGAAGTAATGCTGCCACTTGTAAAACTGTCCATCTGCTAATGGGCACCAGCCAGCTATGACCAAACCTGATCTCCACAGGGTACACAGAGCAGTGGATTGTTCTGGGACAGTGGCGATTTACCACATCTCAGGGCCCTGTACTCACAGAGGAAGGGGGTGGAAAGGGGGAAGGTAGAACATAGATTATTTTGCCAAAAGGCAGATGAGAAAACCAATGCTAACTTTATAGTCATCACCTCTTTAAAGAACAAAAGAGAAGACTCCATAGGCGAACAGTCAGGCTATAATACCAACAAACTTCAGTAAATTCAGGAACTTCACAAAAGATAACCATCTTCAACTTGTTCTTGACCCTGTTTGCTCTTCTCTTATTTGGAACTTCATGGGTGAACATTGTCCTCTAACCTCGAGACCATATGCACATGGGTGGGCACAAGTACACATGTGTCTGTCTTAACCGCTTCAGTGATTCTGTAGGTCTGACAAAGTCACATAAGAAATACTGGGCCAGGTGCAGTGGCTCACACCTGTAATCCCAGCACTTTGGGAGGCCAAGGCGGGTGGATCATGAGATCACGAGTTCGAGACCAGCCTGATCAATATGGTGAAACCGTGTCTCTACTAAAAATACAAAAATTAGCTGGGCGTGGTGGCACGCCCCTGTAAGCCAAGCTACACTGGAGGCTGAGGCAGGAGAATCACTTGAACCCAGGAGGCAGAGGTTGCAGTGAGCCGAGATCGTGCCATTGCATTCCAGCCTGGGTTAGACTCTGTCTCAAAAAACAAAAAAACAAAACAAGAGAGAGAGAGAGAGATTCTGAAACCACAAGTTACAGGAGTGTATAAGCATGTGGGGGTATTTTTTGTCACCTGGTTAGAAGAAAGGCTTAGTCAACTGGATGGGGAAAATGCAGAAATCAACTTCTGCTTTCAGGAATAGGCTCCTCTGCCAATGCTAACACAGGAATATTTGGTTGACGAAGTGAATCTCTTTCTTTCTTCCACCTTTATCTCCCTCTGTATGAAGTAAAAACAGGAATGTCTACTTTCTTAACAAAGAGGGTTTGCTAATGCTTGAGAAATGCCTTGATGGTGCAAAGTGATAGGTGTTATTGGAGTGAGGTACTACAGGAACAGACAAGCTTAGGCATGGCTGGCTGCTGGCTGCTCTGGTAACTGATGGTACACCTGGGTGTTCTGTTTGGACCACAGTACCAGACCTGCTCATACCCTTCTCCCTTCCTCACTGATACTCAGTCTCTAAAGTGAGCAAATGCTGACAGTCAATAGGAACAGGTTCCCAGCTTTCCTCCCCAGGGCTACCACGGTGCATGGACAGCCTTATTGTCAAACCCTTAAAGCCTAGTAAGATGAAAAGGAATAAACAGTAATGAGCTGCAACTTATTTTCCATCATGAAGTTTTCACTAATAAAGACTTTACATCTCTTCAAGCACATGAATAAAGAAAGCCTTTTGTTTGTTAAAAAATGAGCCATCCAAAGACAGAAGCACATGAAAGAAAATCTCTTCTAAATTTGTCCATCTTTTTAAAATTTGGGAGTGATCATGAGGCAAGATAAGTTTATAAGGTATTTTGATAGAAATTATTAAGATAGACTTAAATTTATGAAATGAATAGGTCACACCTAATCAATCTATTTTTTTTGGCCACCTTCTTGATCAATGTAGGTCAATCTCATTTTAGCCATTGTGTTTAATTGGGTTTTTTCAAAATGGTAGTTCCTAATCAGAATCATATGAGTCACAGTTCAATTCATCCACTTCATACTAAACTACGTCTCTGGTAATGACAACTCATAGTGATTGTACACTTAGCATATGCCAGGCACATGCTGGCCCTGCACATATATTACCACTTTCAGTCTACACAACAGCCTTGCAAGAAGGGTTCATGTTTATCCCCATTTACAGATAGGGAAACTTTGCCAAGGTTACCTAACAAATAGGGCAGAGTCAGGACTGGAACTCAGTGGACTCCCGAAATGGGCCTCTTAACCACTATGACATGCTCCATAAACCTATGGAATCAAATAATTGATTCATACACAAATATACAGACAGACATATAGAGAAAGACATATATCTGAATGTACATATGTATACATATGTATTACATACACACACATATGTATACATATACATGTATATGTATGTATATATGTGTATGTGTATGTGTGTGTGTGTGTACGCAGATATTCAGAGCCATGGAACTTAAAAAATATGGGCAACCATTCCTAAACCTTTAAAAGAAATAGACAGTCTATGCATGTAGTCCCTCGTAATGGTCAATGCAAATCTGGTCCATTTGGCTTTACCAGCCCATCTCTGGAATAATGAAAATTTACCACGCTGAATACCCTTAGCACAACCTTTGGCTGTATTTGTCTGCATACTGTATAATACTATGTATGTTAAGAAAGGGGTCTTAATGCTGCACACCATCTCTGACAAACCCCATCCTTGAAGTTTGATTTAGTATTGTTAGTTTCTGATTTAATACTAAAAATAATTCCAACCTTATAAATCTGTTTACCAAGGAAGACAGAGATAAAGACACAGGGTATGAGTGTGTCTTCACATCTGATATTACAGGTGTGAGTTTAATCAGACCTAAAGTTTTTATTCCATTTGTTGAAATGTACCCTGTGTCAATAGGGCTATCTCTTTCTCTCATCATCTGTAACAAGGATGTTGTTAATTTCTCATGAGTCACGTGTGAAACGACCAGGGAAACAAATACAATCAATCCACCCAGAAATTGAATCTGCAAAGGTACCTGGTAATGGAATAGAAATACTATAGAATCTCCTTAGAGTTAAGGTCTAGACAACATCTATTCTGCTTGGCACTGAGAAGAATTTTTTAAAAGACAGGAAATGGGAGAAGGATAAAATGGAAATCTAATTTTGAGAAATAAGGATTAAAGGTTCCATTATTCATGCTGTTTTCACTGTATATATTGAGTTAACAACATGTGATTTTACTGGATGAAAATGTGGGCCACATGCAAGGAGAGTGTGGTGCAGATAAATCCCCACAGCGACAGTAATGAGTGAGGGTTAGTGTCTTGTCTGCGTGAGGCTGTAAACAGTCCTGGGTTCTGAGCTGCTATAATAAGTGGAGATTGTTCCTGGACTTACTGGGGAGCACAGATAGTTTCCGCCACAGGAAAAGCAACCCCCCCGAGGCAGAGAGGCGCGGCACTGCTATCTTCCTGGTTATCCCGTGGTAATGTGCAAATTGTGGGCCCCGAAGTGCAAACCCCGGCAGGGGGCGGGGCTGCAAGCTCCTCAGAGTTGGCTGCCTGCCTTCTTTTATTTATTTATTTATTCTTTCTACACGCTGTTTTGCCGATACTTGACAGGTAGGTGTTTCTTTTGCCCCCTCCCCTTCCTTTCCCAAGGGTTAAGGGGTCAGGGAAAGAAAAATCAAGTTACAAGTTAAGTAAAGGAAACCCTGAGAAGCCCACGTGTGGGTCAATCCATGTTGATGTGACAAAAAGAAGAAAAACAGGTAATAAACTGACTTCTGAGTTCTAATGAGTTCCAATCTATGCCACCCTCACTAAGCCTACACACATTCTAAAAGGAATCACCTTTTGGCTGCCTGATATTCACTATTAGAAAGCCTGCACAATATCGTTAGAGCAAAGATCAGATCAGAAGAGAATCATCAATGGAGGCAAAATCGAGGGGAGATTTCAATGCAAGGCAAGACATTCGAATGGTCTTAAAGTGCCTCCCTACAGATTGCTTATTAGTTGTAAAGGGAAGTACAGTATTAGGTTGCTGCAAAGGTAATTGCAGTTTTTCCCATTTAAAATATGGGGGAAAAATCGCAGTTACTTTTGCACCAACCTAATAATTATATAATGGAGAACCCAGGAAACATTTTGACTAAGTGATCAAAATTAGCATTACCAATGAAGGGGAGATGCCCATTGTTCACCTCTGGATGTGTCCCATCAGCTATGGTGCATGTCAGCCAAGAACACATTCAGGTTAGGCAGAATCTAACCATGAGGAAGCATCTGACACAATGAGAAGTGTTTTACTAGAAAAAAAAAAAAAATGGGGGGGCTGTATTCTTCAAAAACGCCAATGTCAAAAAAGACAAAGGCTGTGGAAATGCTCCAGATAAAAGGAGGCTAAAGAAACGTGACAACTAATTGCAATACCTGACCCTAGACTGGATCCTGTATTGAGGGGTCAAAATGCTACAAGGGCCACTAGTGAGCCAATTAACAAAATTAAAATATGGACACTAGCCAAGATAAAAAGTATTGTATCAACATTAAATTTCCCGAAGCTGATAGTTGTACTGTGATTACATGAGAAAATATTCCTGTACTAGGCCGGGCGCAGTGGCTCACGCCTCTAATCCCAGCACTTTGGGAGGCTGAGGCGGGTGGATCACAAGGTCAGGAGTTCAAGAGCAGCCTGGCCAAAATGGTGAAACCCCGTCTCTACTAAAAATTTAAAAATTAAAAAAAAATTAGCCGGGCTGGTGGCAGGTGCCTATAATCCCAGCTACTCGAGAGGCGGAAGCAGAGAATTGCTTGAACCCGGGAGACAGAAGTTGCAGTGAGCCAAGATCATGCCACTGCACTCCAGCCTAACAGAGCGAGACTCCATCTCAAAAAAAAAAAAAAAAAAAAAATTAAACAAAAAAAAAGAAAGTATCCCTGTACTAAGAATATGACCTGGAATATTTAGTGATAAAGGACCATAATATATATGTAAATTACTTTTAAATGGTTCAGAAAAATAGTATGAGTATATATACATTTACATATATTGTATTATAGAGATATAGATATATGTAGATATGAAGAGAGACCATGAATAATAAAACAAATTGGGTAAAATGTTAATAGGTAAATGTGGCTAAAGACTTTATGATGTATCTTGTTCTATTCTAACTCTTACAAGTTTTCTGCAAGTTTGAAATTATTTCCAAACACAAAGTTTACCTAAAAAAAATTAAGCTTTCAAGTCAGTATTGCGTCTTCCTCACTTATTTCATTTAAATAAATGCTCAACTCAGAGGAAATTACACAGAGATGCACATTTTACCCAGTCACTTCCTTACTCTCAGTGTATCTGTTCTACGAGAACCAAGACATCCTGTACTCAAAATCCTCTCTAATCTCTAACCAATAACGGGGTATTGTTGGCAGTCATGCACAAGACTGAAAATTTTTCATGCATAAAAGAAAACCAATAAAACAAAATTGCATGCTATCTTTTCAAGCCATGTACTCTTCAACATTGGGATTCTGAAGAAATTTTACATTTGGAAATTTCTAATTATGGTAATAGGTGTCTTACTCTGGTATTCAAAGACAGAAATAAAGTATCTAAATAGATGGCATTATGAACGTATTCAGTCTAAAACATACAACATGGTTCGAAAAAGCATATATTGTAAGTTATGTTACCATTGCCCTATTGTTTAACTGAAAATGTTTCAATATTTCTTTATGGACAACCCGCAAACATCCAAGCAGTGGGCAACTCAACCCAGACTCTCAGTTATGAGATCTGAATTAAAATCTTGCATTTCTATTCAACCTCTTTCTAATCCTGTAACTTGATGAAGAGACTGACTTTCCAAAAGTCAAGGCCAATATGGCTAAGAGGAGCCGAGAATTGTCCCTGCGAAGCACCCTCTTCTCACCAATGTAGCAGCCTTTTTTCAGCTCTTATTGTTGTTTAGAATGCTGAAATTGGGTTAACCCATTACAAACATCTGAATTTATTAGCAACTTGAATGGTAAAAGGAAGAGCATCAAATAGAAAAAATATTCGCTTCAGGGAACTCAGCAGTCCTGAAGTGTTTACTAGCGCTCCTTGCCTTGGTGGGTCCTGACCACCAGTTATCTACCCAGACCTGTGAGAGACTGTTCGCATTTTATTGCTTCTCAGCCACCACTTTCTGCTCAGCCTCTCAGCCTCCCAGCTGCCTATTTTCAGTGAGCAAATGTCTGATGTTCAGTGTCAGGTTCACCTCTCTGCACTTCCCCTCTTTTCAGGATCTTGGTCGTCTCCAGCTCTTGCTGCCACAGTCATTCTTCACTGCTTTCAGACAAATAGTTTTTAATATTTATCCAGCTGTTCTAGTTACTCTCACCAGGAGAGTTGGGCCAAAATAAAATATTCTGCCACAGTGGGACTGTCAATATAATTATTAAGTAGACAAAGTAGGACTTGGCCAGAGAGAAACTTGAACCTTGCTAATAAGAAAAAGAACCAAAGACAGGAAGGATGTGGCTTTTATATTAATAGACATGGAAGCAAACAAACTTATCACAAAGACTGCATGAATGTTGCCCATTATTCAGCAAGTGACCATGGAGCTTCCTTCCTCACACTTTTCTTTGTCTAAAAACTGGGTGATGCTTTTTGCCCCTATTTAACTTTGCACACTCAGGAAGAGAAAGACAACTTCAGTGAGTTAAAATGGTTTTCTCAGCTGCACTACGTGAATAATACAAACAGACAATTCATAGTACAGGAGGCTATGAGAGCATTTATTGAGCACTTACTACATGCCAGACACTGTGGAAACACTATGCATTTAATCCTCATCAGAACCCTTGAAGTAGGCACCATTATTTCCATTTTACAAGGGAAGCAATTGAGAAAGTAATTTGCCCAAAGTTACACAGCTATTAAGTGGCAGAAATAGGGTACCAATCCAAGCAGTCAACGGTGGGTTTGATGGAGTTTGCACACTACAAAGCACTCTTTAAAGATGGCCTCTACATGGCTGGGTAGCTGGGAGTCAAAGAAGCAGAGAGGAGCACAACTTGCTTCTTGTGAAAGTGGAATCCTATATATTTTGGCCTGTGTCAACTGGTCCCCTTCCCTGTGTACGGTGTTTGGCCACAGCTTCCAGTTGCTGCAGGCTCCAGCCCCATGGTCATGGCCTTTCTCTTCAACCTTCCAAAAACAAGGAAGGCACTGACATTTGAGTCATTCCTTATGCCAGATGCAGGTATTGGCCCTTCACACCCTTCATCTCATTTAATCGTCGCACCCTCCCTGTGAGGTTGGCTTTATTATCCCCATTTAATGGTTGCGGAAACAGAAGTCCAAATAGTTCAGTAGCTTGCTTTTGTTTGTCCCCAGAGCCCATAATCTTTTCACTAAATTGTGTGATTCCACTCTCAATCTGAAAGACAAATGCTGTAGGTTAGATTTCACAAAGAAGCATTTCTGAGATGCTCTAAAATCAGTATCTTAAAAAAAAAAAAAAAAAAAAACCCACAAACACAGAAACCAAAAGACTGAGTTCCTGACTAGGGATAAATTCTCATGGTAAAGCCCTCTTTAAGAGACTTTTCTTTTGCAAACTAAAATCTTTTCAACATTATGGGCCAGGCGCAGAGGTTCACGTCTGTAATACCAGCACTTTGGGAGGCCGAGGCAGGCAGATCACAAGGTCAAGAGATCAAGACCATCCTGGCCAACATGGTGAAACCCTGTCTCTACTAAAAATACAAAAATTACCTGGGCATGCTGGTGCATGCCTATAGCCCCAGTTACTTGGGAGGCTGAAGCAGGAGAATCGCTTGAACTGGGGAGGCGGAGGTTGCAGTGAGCCAAGATTGCGCCCCTGCACTCCAGCCTGGTGACAGAGCAAGACTCCATCTCAAAAAAAAAAAAAAGAAAATCATGAATCTTGCCAAATTTAGAGTAATTTAACCTCAAATTTAACTAAAAAGAAACTTTATTTCTATTTCTACAAACAAGAGAAAACCAAAGATTGATAGAAGACATGATACATCATAGTGGCTAAAAGAATGCAAAATTTAAGAAATGTGGAATCTGAATTCTCCTGCATATGGGCCACGAAACCCTCTTCTATCCCCAGTTCCCAGGGTGGCCCTAAGGAAAAGGTGGCTGCTGTGAAGTGTGAACAGGCAGCTTGTATTGGCTCTGCAGCTGGCAGATGTCAGGACGTCCCACCCAGGAGGTTAAGAGGAGCTTGAACAATGTTAAGAAAAGGGAATTACACAATTTCTTTTCATGCCTGATTACAAGAAACAATGTCTAGGGACTTTTGGCAAGAAAATTAAAATCTTCTATGTTTCATGGGTTAGTGAAAAGAATATTAATTTTCAACCAAGTTGAGGAGGACTCATGGGCTGGCTCTGCCTCTTACAAGCTGTGTGACTTTGAATGATTTGCTTAACCTCTCTAAGCTACCATTTCTTCACTGAGGATACTTTAAGAATGCAGGTGAAAGAGCCAGGGAACCACCATGCCCTCCCTTTCTTGTCTAACCTCTCAGGATAGGGACCCTAGGGACCCTAAGACAGTAGTTTGGAAACTTGAGTATACCAAGAATCACCAGGGACGCTGAAAAATAGCATTCCCTTGTTTCAATGCAGTAGGTCAGGGGTGAGATCACAGGCCAGATGCCTCAGACTCCACTTGGAGGAGCACTGCCCAAGGCCTTTCTAACATCACCAATGCTGGGCCTGAAATCACACCTGAATTGTATGTCTGTAAATTAAATACATGAACCAACATTTTCTCCTTTCCTTTTATACATTCACATTGATCAGGGCACCTAGTAGACCCTGCTTGCTTCATTGCAGAGTGTTTCCTGTGACATTCGGGCACTCAGGGTGTACTGCCAGTTCCATAGCACCCTCCTTGTCTGGCCAGATTTATGCTGCCACCAGCTGCTTCCAAAAACCTAAATCATGCCTTAGACAGTCTGCGTAGAGGGGACCTTGAGGCAGAAAAAGTTAAGTGGGAAGTGGAATGACTCCATGGCAATTAAAGTCCTTTGAAATGACTTTCACTTCTCCTGAGTATTTTAAAGAAATATTATTACCCACCCCAATGCCTGTGAGGTTTTGCTGATATTGCTATTTAGGAAATATACATAGAGACAGTAGTGAAAGCCTAGGGTTATCTGTATCATCAAATTTCACAAATGGAACCTATGGTTCATTTTAGCCTAAGATTTTTTTGTATTGTTGTTTATTTGCTTAACAAAAACAGCCCAGTAAATTAACATATTCAACCTCAGTTACTTACTTTTTCTTCCATTTCCTCCTGACTGATGAGAATGAAAATAAACAGTAGTAAATTCACTACATGCACAAAAAGATGAGCAAGAGGAAGAGGAGAGTCAGGGAGTGACTGTTAAGAGTATGGATTCCTCCTTATTACAAAGGCAGCATGCAGGGTGTTTCTGTGCGTGCAGCTGCAGACCAGTTTCAGATCCTACTTATATTTCCAGATCCTCGTCTTCATGGGGGGTTAAATCACTACATCGAAGCCAGCAACACAAACTGAAAGGGAACCATTTAAATCTTGGCTGCAGATGCGATCACTCCAGCCACTCACTTGTCAACTATTGAATGATGCACTGAAATCATTGGTTGTTTTAAGTTAACTCCACCTGCTCTATTGGTCAAGTGATCAGCTGCTATATAATGATTAACCTGATCTATAATCAATGTCTATGACGAGGAAAAGTAGTGGTCATGACAATGAGAAAAAAAATCAGCCCTTGATTAAGACTCACTTTAGTTACATGTATAGAGAGCCCTTCTCATAATAACTAAGAATTTATCTTCCTCTCTCATTCTCCCTCTTCCTCCTCCCTCCCTCTTCTGTTTTCCTCTCATATTCACACATGCTACATTCTAAGAGAAATCCCTCTTGTTCCAAAATACTAAAATCAACACCAATGGCTTCTCTTTTGTTCAGCTCCAGTGCCTTCTCATACCCATTCCTGAGATAGTATCCTAAAGCAATCACTTGTTGCTGCAGGAAAAAGGCATAGAATTAAAAAGAATATAAAATGAGGTCTGTGCATTCTCTGAAAATTTCAGACGCAGCTGAACTAAGCCATCTCCATATCTTAGTCAAGCACAGAGCTCCCCCTAATGCTGGCCCATGAGGGGAAAAGAACGAGAGCCAGAAATTTTACACTGGCCTGTATTTCCACAGACAGAAAATAAGCCATTTGTCAAGTGCTAATTGTGCTCAAAATAATAGCACTCTCCTTGTACCCTCTTGCCTGCCACCCACAATTTCCCCTACCATCCCCAGCAGCCTTTGTGTTAGAATCCTACATGTCAAAGTCACCTGTTGGAACTCCCATGTCCCCACTAAGTCCCACGCCTGTAGCACAGAGAGTCTTTCATACTGAACCTGGCTCAGATAGCATCTCCTCATCGTAAGCGCCAGACGGTCATGGTGGACTCTCAGGACCTGTTTGAAAATTATATTTTGGTCCTGAATTAAAGGATTGCATTTCTCCGGAAGGCCAGCTGTTGGCTGACTCCAGTGCCAAGAAGACGCTCTTCGAAGTGTGCTCCTGTATTTCTTTACATCGTTGCTAATCCTCTGGCTGAGAACCAACCAGCAAGTCTCACTAGGGGCTTGTTTGCTGACTGATAGGGCAGGACCCTGGTATCTCTGCTCTGCTCAGGAGTACCTCGAAAACCAAAGAATACACAGAGTTCTTCAAACAAGGGCAACTTCCACATCAAAGGGAAGCGAGTGTCATTTACTAAAGCTGACAGAGGCCTCCTGGTCATTCAGGGTCTTAGAACAAATGAGATGTAGCTCCCATCCACCCTTCCTCTGCCCTCATCCTATTTCAAATTTGACTCCAGTCAAGGCTATAGGGCCTGGTCCTGCCCCTGGCCCCACATCCCACACCCTGGGTACTGGGTCTTAGCCACAGACCACTTCTCCATCCCAGCCCTCCGTCACAACAGTCTCCTGCTCCGGGACCTGCCATCAGGATACAACATGACTAATGAGCTTGATTCCAAGGTGGCAAATCGAAGGCTGACAAGTCCAGCCAAATCAGGTGGCCAGATAGATTTCTTTTAAGACCATGCAGTGGTTTCAAAAACTCTGAATGAATTATTAACATTTTAGATCAGGATCTTTCATATATTCATCTTTTAAAATGAGAGAAACTGGCTGCCAGGACTACAGTCCCTTTCATTCATGGGGCTGAGACACAGCTGGCCCCCAGAAGAGGCTGGGGCTCCCCACTCCCATCCAGCCCTTCCCCATCAGTGTCCCTATGTAAGCCAGTGGCCTGGCCCCCGAGGCACTGTGTTTGCAGCCATGAATTAATCAGATATATAACACATTAACACAGATTAGTTTATTTGGCACCTCTCCCAGGTAACATCTTAACCCAGTTAAAATGCTTGTCTACAGAAGATTCCTAAGAAGTGATTCTAATGAAGTCTGATAATAGAAAGGTCAATAAGGGAAAATATTCTAGCTTCCAAAGCCTTTTCAGCGCCCCTCTTCATTTCTCAGTGACAGTTGGTTGCTTGCCACATTTTTAACATAGGACCCATTTTGTGCTATCTGGTTGATTTGTTCAAATTAGTTCCACTTGAGAACTAAAAACAGAGACTATAGAGTAAGCTTAAATCCTTTCTGAAACAAAGCAGACTATGCATAAACAAATACAAAAATTTTGAAATGGACCTGAAAATAAACTCAGGCCCAGGGCCTAAAAGAAATTATGATATTTTATGTATGTCTTTACTGTTTTCTTCTTCTTCTGATTGGTTTTTAAGAGAATCTGTATTCATAAGATAACTCAAAGATGTTGTCTTCGGGCAAATGCTGTGTTGTTTTCAGCTAAGAAGAAAACATCTGGGAGGGCCAGGAGTTATTAGAATGTCAATCACTGAGTTCAGAGTGCAGACGTGCAGGCAGCCAATGTAAAATTTTCAGGGTAAGTAGAACTTGGAAAATTATTTTGAAAGAGAAACTGTAAGACTACTGTTTTATGTTTTGCTTTTTAAAATAAGAATTGAGTTGGGTGGATTTATTTACTCAGCTAATAGAAAGAGACATAAATATACATATTATGGTGTAAAGAAAATACAAGTTGTACATCAGAATGTAAATGCTCTGAGGACACAATCCACCCACTTTTATTGTCTCCCCATAAGTTTCCGGCCCAGAACTCTACACCCCAGGAGCTCTGTTAAATACTTGTTGACTGACTGCATACATGAAGTCGCGCTTCTTAGCCTAGTATACCATAACTTGTCCTATTTTACCTGAAGGATTTTTCCAATTAGAATGTTATAATCGGAAGTTAATCAAGCAGAACATTCATAATACTGTAATTTTAACAGGAAAAAATATATGTATTCTAGATATTAGGTTTTTTAGTCTCTCTACCTTTTATAGCGTCAATAGCATTGAGATTTTAAAACTTAAAGAGCAAAATTTTAAGACAAATCTAATTATAAACATGCTTACAGAATATTTTTCATAAACCGTTTATTTAAAAGTCATTCTTGATTGTTTAAAATGATCTGTTTTTGAATCCTCAACTTGGGTAAAAGGCTTGCATTGATTCAAACACTCAACTTTACCAGAGCATTTTTTTGTAATTGTATCCAAAATAATCCCAACAAAATTGTTTATTGGAAATGTAATTTTTTTTTTTTTTTTTTTTTTTTTTTTTTTTTTTTTTTTGAGACGAGGCTTGCTCTGCGGCCCAGGCTGGAGTGCAGTGGCGCGGATCTCAGCTCACTGCAAGCTGCCGCCTCCCGGGTTTTACCGCATTCTCTGCTGGCTCAGCCTCCGAGGTAGCTGGAACTACCAGAACGCCCAGCGCTCGTCGCCCGGCTATTTTTTTGTATTTTTTAGTAGAGACAGGGTTTCACCATGTTAGCGCAGGAATGGCTCTCGATCTGCCTGACGCTCGTGAGTCCGGACCGTCTGGCTCCGCAAAGTGCTATTACAGGCTTGAGCCACCGTGCCCGGCCGGAAATGTAATTTTTAAGAGGATGACTAATTCAATTTTTATACCTTCCACAGATAGCTATGGGACTACATAAAGAACATTCATGATCATAATAGAGACCTTAAGGCACAGAAAGAATAAAATCTTAGGAAGAAACTTACAGAGTACCTATTCTAGCACCTGCATTTAATGGAGGAGAAAGCCTGGACAGAGAGAGATGAAGTGAATTGTCTGAAAAGTTACACCTCTTCTTAGAAGCAAAACCAGAGATAACTTCTGGTCTGGTGTGTTCCTGGCATCCCAGGTAACAATTCCTTAAGTAGCAAGTGAAGTTTCAACCAGGTTGAATATTCTGCATTAAATTAATGCAACCCGGAGAGCTAATAAAGCAAACATTCTGCCCACCCCCACCGCCCCGTGAATTCTAGTACTTTAAGTCTTTCTTCTAATAAAAATGTATTGACTGCACACATTGGCCTTTTGGAAACATAAGCGCTTGTTTATTTGGTTGGTGTTTATTGCTACATTTACCAGCATGTGCATGGCCCCAGATTAGGAGCTGAAAGAATAATGAAAGAAATGGAAATGTTCTCCCCACACCTCCAGAAGTATTCACTCTCTTAGAGAAGACAAGATGTAAATGTGTAAAATAGCTAACAGACTGTGCAAAGAATCACATCGGATTATTGGTAGGGTGAAGAGCAAGGCTGAATATGAATAGGAGGCATCACAAGATGCCCTTTAGAGAAGCTGATGCCTGAACTAGGTTCAGTTAAAGGGTAAAAGGGAGGAAAAGTGAGGGGAAGAGATGGAAAGAGAGGGGAATGGGAGGGAGGGGAAGAGAAATCAGGCCTTCAAAAGACAGCCCCACTGCAGTAAAATATCTTTCACTAATCTGCTTTTTCCTAAATTCATTGCATAAACAATGGCAGGTTATCAAAAGAACCAACAATTACCCCCTAAACTTGAACCCTGGAAGTTCCTGGCACTTATAGCTCCCCTCCTTCCTATGCATGTCCAAGAAAGCTGCATCTTTTTACACCATGCCCCTGTATTATTACACTTCAATTGGGGTACAGAACTAGAGTAAACTCCAGCAGTGTGTTTGTGGTAAAATTTAGTCCCCAGATCCAAATTAACGTCCCTGGTTATAGACAAATGCTCCATGTCCTTGGTGGAGTGAGGGCTCATTTGCAGAGGATCACCTCCTCTAGAATGCTTCATTGATCCCTCTGCACAAGTCCAGGACCTGACACCTCCACTTTGCCATCAGGACAACTTTGAGCCAGCTCCTCAGCCCCTCGCAAAGGATATTAGCCACCACTTAGTGATATATGACCACATGACAGAACACTGTATATACACAAGCTCACTTAATCCTCAAAGCAGCACTACAAGGTGGATATCAGCATCCTTGTTTATCACCTATAGGAACAAAGACTTTTATAGCTTCAACATGTCCAGGGTTGCAACAGAAGTTAGTGTTGGCTGGAATGTGAGGTCAGGTGGGCTGGGCACCAAAGCTAGTGATTTGTGCAAACATCTCTGCCTCCCTGGGGAATCACTCAGGATAACAATGAAGCAAGAACAGGACATTTTTTTTGTTGTTGGCACTCCAGCTCTTCACTAAACCTAATGGGGGTTTGTGTCAGTGAGCGACTAATACAGGATGAGAGATTTCCGCTGATTACAGGGTGATAGCTGGACCCAAAGGAAGCCTGGCTAACTGTGAGCTCTGAAGGTGAAGGTCAAGTGGTCATTGTATCCCCACACACTCAGGACAGAGCCTTCCTTGCCCATCAATCATCCTCAGTAGCTATTTTAGGATGACGAACTTTCTCCCAAAATTTGCTTCATGTTCTATTTATTTTATCCATCCTTTGACTTGCCCCTTTTTTTTTTTTTTTTTTTTTTTTTTGAGACAGAGTCTCGCTCTGTCACCCAGGCTGGAGTGCAGTGGCCGGATCTCAGCTTACTGCAAGCTCCACCTCCCGGGTTTACGCCATTCTCCTGCCTCAGCCTCCCATGTAGCTGGGACTACAGGCGCCTGCCACCTCCCCGGCTAGTTTTTTGTATTTTTTAGTAGAGACGGGGTTTCACCGGGTTAGCCAGGATGGTCTCGATCTCCTGACCTCGTGATCCACCCGTCTTGGCCTCCCAAAGTGCTGGGATTACAGGGTTGAGCCAACACCCCGGCCTGACTTGCCTTTTTTTATTTTTTCTAGAATAGTACAAGATGGTGGTAACTTATGACTTAAAGACCACTGTCCGAAAGGGTCCTATTTGGTAATGTGCATGTAGTAAACAAGTGCCCAGTAATTCCTGGGACAGTAAAGGTCTATGATGGAATAAAGGACACCTCTGGTCATTTGCAAAGTCTGGTCTAAACAAAATGTTCTTTCTTTTCTTGGCATGGATCTTTGAATTGGATATGGATTCTGGTTCAATATTTGTTGGCCATGCCAAATAATCACCAGGCAGGCCAATGGGCACCAGAATATGTCCTGATATTCGATCAGCAATGTCCTAGGATAGGGGAGACTGTCATCACAACAGAATTTTGCTTATTCTGCAAACTTTTAGATTATCCTTTCTCCAAAATTCTTCACAAACAAATGAAAATCCAACTATCATATAAGGAGTAACAGCAATATTCTATCTGATTACAAAATAATTATTTAAAGTGATAGCAAACAATTTACAGCTTGACTTTCCATACAGACATACATGAAAAAACTAACCAAAGCCATAATACTAAATTTTGGCCCTAAACTGTGTTCCCCTTAATGTTGCTAATAATCTGCTCATAAAATCTCTGAAGACAGAGACCCCATGTAGAAACCGTTACTGCTATTTCAAATGCAACCTCTAATAAAGTTAATCGGGCACACATTTAACAACATACATGTGGTAATTGTTATGGCACTGCATAGTAACTAGACATTAAGACTAAATGGTTCACATAAATTATAGAAAAATGGAAAGGTCACATGATCCCTTTCTTTATACCACTGGTCCCCAAATGCCTATCTGCGGACCACCTGTATTCATATCATCTGGAGGACTTTATGAAATTATAAATTCCTGCCCCTTCCCCAACAAGACTGATTCAGAAGATCTGGTATTTGCACCACACCAAGGGTCTCAAGTTCAAATTCCTTCACAAGTGAGCATGAAAATTGTATATATAGCAATTTAAGTGTGTGTATAAGAAAATAAATATTCCATCCAAAGGCAACTACATTGAGAATATTTTTCAATGGGCCACCTTTGGCATCCCTTTGCCCAACTTGCACCCCTGGAAAACACATCTGTGTGCTGAATTGAGGCTGACAGGCTGAATCTCTGGTGGATGACATCATAGTGCAAAAATCTTAAGGGTTTCCTTTCGTTGACACATGAAGCAGAAACGGCATACAAAAGTATTTCTTGCTGGATATGGCCATGTCCTTTACACATTATAGCTAGTCCCAAGTCATTGTTAATTATACACCTTCAGTCATTTCCTGATTCAGTCAATTTTTATTGGGCACCTAATAGGTGACAAGACACTTGCCTCAGCACTGAAAAGACAAAATCGAATAAGACAATTAGCTCATGGTTTAGAGGGATATGTTTCAAAATTATTCTGATGGCCAGAATGGCATCAGAATATTCCTTTAAATCCAAAGATAAACCTGATTTTTCACCGTCCGAGTGCTGGTGAAATAGATCTCTAGAAGAATATATTTTAAGATGCTACTCCCGGGTCTCCCACATTCAAATACTGATACAGAGGACAGGCCAACATCAGAAGCTCTGAAACTCTTTGAAGCAGACATTACCTCATGCTTCATGGCTTTCTTGTTCAGGATGGCTCCAAGAGAAATGGGGCTTCCAGGACATTCCATCCTGCCAGCAGTTCGGTGATATATTTAAAATGGCCCATTTCTGGGGCTGTCTAAAGAATGACATTTATAGGGTGTACTTCTCTTTCTTGAATCAACAGATACAGAGATTTGTTTTATCTTATACTCCACCAGCACTTGCTTAGTGTTTATATGGCCAAAATCTTGAGCAAGTCACTCAATTCTGTTCGTGCACTCACTATTTCGCTACTGAAATGCAAACTCCCTTGGGTAATTCTAGGCAATTTCTTTACCCAGAGATCATCTCTGGCCACAGAGCAGCTCAGCTGCAACCCACGCTGTGTGCGCTGCATAATACTGTAACATTTTCAGAGTCAGGGAAGATTTATTCAGTGATCAACTGCTTCAGCATCCTGAATCACTCCAGAGACAGTCTGTTAAAGAGGGGACCTTGAGGGAACTGAAAATGTAAGCAAGAAGTGAAATAATCCTCTCTTTCTCTTTTAACCCCTTAAGCTCCTATAAGGAAATAACATTAGCTTTTTATATGCATAGGGGAAAATGACTAGAAGTAAATCACTCAAAATACTGAGAGTGCTTATCTGTAAAGGTGAAATTAGAAGTGATTTTTAGTTTCTTCTCTTTGATAATTTATATTTTACAATACACTTTAATTCTGTAGCAAGAAAATATTTTAAGATGCATAGCTAGATACTATTCTTTAAAAAATACTTTCAAGGAAAAAAAATACTACAGCTGTCTCAAGAACTAGGACAGAATTTGGCTATTCACCCAAAAAGAATGAGGGGTTAAATATATCCAGGAAGTAAAGGCCTGCAGTTTTTAATATCTGAAATCAATATAAGCCAGGAATTGCCAATATTTTTCATTTCAATTTAACACTACCCACTAGGCAAAGCTGTTCAACTTATCCCAATTTGCTTAGAAATTCAGAACTACAGATGTCCCAGGAATGCGAAAAAAAAAACTAGAGTGTCATGTACACAATTCACTAAGACCCTCCAAAGTGAATATCTAATCTTCCCTGTGAACTCCACAGTAGAAACGGCAGCCTTGTTGCTTACTAAATAAAACCCAAAGAGGAAGATGATAGAATTCTCTATACACACTACTGTGTCCATTTTTGGAACACAGGTAGTTTCATGGAAGAAGGAAGGTGCCAGCCACAACTTGGATGATCACTGAACTCAAGATCAAGGTGAGACAGATCTCCCAGAGGCACAGATACATCTTTCCTCTGATGCTCTACAGTCAGGCTGTGTCCGTGTGCACAACTACTTTGATAGAATTCAGCTTTTAAGAGAAAACAAATTTACTCAGTAAGCCAGCTGAGGCATTTGTTTACTTGATGGCAGAATTTTTAACCTTTTCGTCATTTGACCTCACATGTACACAGCCAAGAGCAAAATGCCTGAGAAAGTGTAGCTTAGAATGAACACCAGGGAAAACAACCACTAATAGACCAGGTGGGCAGATGGTAAGCAGAGGATATTCTGGACAAAGGCCACCCAATTGACTAAGGGGTGGGGTGGATTTCAGATGGTGATAAACCCTGTAGATGACAGATAGAGTCAGACAAACATGCATATGAAAAACCACTAGATATGAAATAACACCCATGTCAAGAAACAAGCATTCACAAATTGTGGATTGTGTTTAAACGTTAAATATGAGCATTGATCATTTATTACTTTAAGTTAAGAAAAAAGGTCTCATCATAAGAAAACATTGATTGAGCTGGGGTCCCTTTTGTGAACTGCAATACATATTAAATTTAAAACTACTTATGGAAATTCAAATTAATTATCATTTTCATGACATAATAAAAGCAGAAATAACTAACTAGCTTTCACTATATGGAATAAAACCCTCCGTTTAATTAATTTGCCAGTTCTTTTTTTACTAGGTGAACATTAGCCAGTGTTTGGTCTTTAATTGTGATGTGTATAATCAACTCACCCAGAAAGTTAAAAATATCAATGTCAAAGCTTAATTTTTTCTGTTAGTAGTTGTGAGAAAGAAAAATCAAAGAAAGATTTGAAATATTTTTTTTAAAAAGAACCAGGCAGACAGACAAGGGGAGAGATCACCATTTTCATAGAATTATTTTACTTTGACAGAATATACACTTTTCTCAGTGCAATTTGCTCTTTAACCATCCTGTGACCCTCCCTTTCTGTGATGAGCACACTGTGCCGTATCTCCTGATCTCGACAGATGCATCAAGGACGACACTCAAAAATCAATGTGCCCTCTGAAATAGCATGAAATGAAGATTTTAAAGCTAGATACTTACATTTATGTGGTTTTAGATTTTTTAAATCCCTTTAAAGGAATGTTTCACCAATGTTATCAGATTGGACATTATTTTCTGTTTTTCTAATGATGTCCCGTAATGAATTTGAATACCAATTCAAGATTTTTATTTTTTAAAAAATAAAGACAAGAAACAAAAAACAGAAAAAAGAAAGGGAAGTATTACTTAAGAAAAATGCACACAGAAAACAGGCTCCCTACCATTCTACCATTCCAACTTCTATCAAGTAGTAACATTGAAATATCTGCCAGGATAATCCACACCTGTCTCTTGAATCATCAAAGACCATCACTGATAAGAAGCTCGCTCGCTCTCTCTCTCTCTCTCTCTCTCTCTCTCTCTTTCTTTCTCTCTTTCTCCTCTTCCCCTCTCCCTCCCTCTCTTTCCCTATCTCTCTCACACCCACATTTATCATTTTCATAACATAATAAAAGCAGAAATAACTAACTAGCTTTAACATACACACACACACTACACATACACAAAAACAACTGAGAGATATCACCATGAACAATCCCGAAGGCTATGCATTTATTCATTTCTAAATGCTATATAATTTCATTCTAAGGACAATTAAATATGCATTTGCATTAATGAATATATGCTGTTGTGTAATGTATACAAGCCAGAGAAACTCTGCAGAGGTTTGTAGCCAAATGATTTGATTCTACCAAATCAGATCAAAGCTATCCCCTGAAAGACAGTCATGATTTTCTAGATTTTCTTTACAAATTTCCTATTAATTAGGATGTTAATGAGGTACTTCCCTTGTTTATTTCTTAATTTTTATCTAAAACTAGAACTGATTTTGGATACACGTATTTCTTATATTTACTAAGGTGTGATTCCAGCTTCTGTATAAGCATGTTAATAAATAATACATCCTTTTGTCAGCTTTAGCAAATCTCTATAGTATACAGTATTTCCTCTTGTTTCCATAAGTCCATTTGGCAACCATTTCATCCAGCAGCAACACACAGTCAAGTGAAACTACCCTAAGCATTGTCCTTATCCAAGACGCATTGCAGCATTTCACTGTGAGGGTGGCAGCACTGGGTGACCTGTGGCATAGCCCTCAGTGAAGTGAAAACCATTTCACTAGCTGTCTTTTCAACTGTGACAGGCCTTAGTCAAAAAACCAGAGAGTGTGACCTGCCAATCACAGGAGTGAGAGGCCCGAGGGCCATATGTCACCCGATTCTACAGCCTCTTCTGACTTGCAGTATAAGTAATTCCCAGTCAGCAGGCTTCTCTCACCCAAGCTTTGCAGAAACAAGAGCTTTTCCATCCACACTTGTAACTTGTTTGGTCATGGTGTTGGGTGACTTCAATGTGAAAATTATTTCCCTTGTGGTATCTGTCATTGGTTGAACTATGAGATTATTGGTCTGCTGGATCCACAATTCCCCAGAAAAGATCACTGATCCAAACTAAGTAACAGAATCTGTGTGGGGCACTAGTAGAGTTTTGTCCATCATCACACTCCAGGAAATGTGACCTTGGAGCAGGGACTGCATTTCTCCTTGAAAGTAAATCCATCTGTTAAGTTACTAAGTTGCAACTCAGAGTACCACAGTCTCTCATCATCCCCATTACAGCTGCCAGCTCCAAGCCTCAAATGAGAAAATGAGGTTAAAATACTTAAATATAAAAAGTACTATACACATGTTGTTATTATCTTTACTACTAACAATAATAGTACTGGACTCCACTATGGCAAACTGGTACCTGGTATAGTTTTTACAAACTGACCTAAGGATGAAAGTGCTTGGGTTTAGAGAGAACTTTGGCCTTGACAGCCCAAGGAATTTTGAGACAGCTATTCCCCATGTGACCTAATACTCTCCCCTATACTCATGTTTCAGTCTCACTCTCTAAAACAGTGTGTCAGAACTCCCCTGAAGGCTTGTCAAAACACATTGCTGGGCTCCACAAAACGAGGTTCTGATTCAGCATATCCAGGGTCAGGCCTGAGAATTGCATTTCTAATAAGGTTCTGAATGATCTTGGCTTTGTTCATCTGAGCCCACTCTAAGAATCATGGCTATAAAGAAAGGGAGCTTCATTTAGAATATTAAAAGTGGTTTAGAAGAAGTAAAAATAAATTCATTACACTGGAGAAAATGTGGGTGATGAGAAAAGAGGGGACACTGAATGGTTGCATTAAAAAATTCCCAGGTTGTTATATATATGGCTCATCAAGTTTTATCTCATTTAGAGGTGAGTTAACTGAGGCTCCAATGATTGGGTCATTTTCCCAGTGTCATGGGCTGGTCCATCAATAATGGAACTAAAACTAAAGTCCAGTTCTTGTCTATTCTAACTGGATGCTTTCCAGTACAAAGCATTGCCAACAGTTAGAACACAGAGACTTCCTATCCGAGGGAAAGGATTTTCACTACTTTTGACAGGAAAAGAGATCTCATATATGATCTCTTTAAGGAAAAATAGCGCTCAGGTAACCCACTCTAGTCTCTACTTGCACTGAAACAGGAGGACAGAAGAGGAAGCATCATGAGACAAAATACAATTCAATGACACACATATAGGTTTTCGAGGAATGGCAAATTTACTAACCAGGTTTGGTGACTTCATCGTTGACCTGGCATTGAGTTTTAAACTCTCTACTGGGTGTCTTCACTATTCAGGAGGTTCTGGAGTAGCACAATTTCCTGTTTGATTTTTAACAGCATCTGCTTTCAGCGTGCTTTCCAGTTTTACTGGTGCCTGGCAGAAGCTGAGCCTGCACTTGCCCTGGAAGCATGGGCCAGCTCCCAGGACGGAATGGAAAATCTCCACTCTCTTTTCAGAAACATCTCCACATTAGAACTGTCTGGTAAACTGACCAGCTGCCACCCACTGCTGTTTAATCCTCTCTATTCTGGCCTGAGAGCATAGAATCTTCCCCCGCTAGTTTGTTGTGAAGATTCTGAAGTCCTCTTCAAAACTGAGAGCTCATTTTGAATGGATAGCCAATATGCTCAGCCCTCGTGGTGGTGGAAATAAATGTACATGAATTTGTTTTGAATTTGAAAACAATTAAAAGATGTGGGGCTAGTTCTAGTATTGTTAATTTAGTTGGTCTATTATAGTCCAGTGCCTTCAACATAATAGGCCCTTGATAAGTGTATTCTGAATTGGCTGAATTGTAATGACATACTCCGTTTAGGTATCAGTTTTCGTAAGAGCTAACATAACCCAGGGCTTCATTTCCTCATCTGAAAGAAGGAAAAGGCAATAACCCACAGATATTATATGGAGATGTGGTGAATTTATTCAGTATTCTGAATGAAATTCTTCCCAGTAGCATCCACAGATATGTTTCAGGTGAAATAAAATATTGTCTATTAGTAGTGAGACCACTCTAGAAAAATCTAGAAAAAAGTATGTCTACACATCTCCAATCAGTCACCACTCCCAGTAACAGTAATGTTAGCAATAATGTCATCAGACTATTGTTTGGTTTGCATAGATTGGCTATAGAGTTGGTTATCTTTGCCTTACCGGGCATTCCCCAGCAGAAGTATTGAACCCTAACCTTTATTTTAATTCACTATTGGTCTTGGGAAAGATAGGAAAATAAGGATGGGAACAGTGAAATGCTGTGAAATGTTGAAGGACACTGCCTCTGGGGAGGGAGTGCCCTCATTTGTAATGTTTGTCAATTTCTGTGGTGTAAATACTCCACCATGGTCAATTTAAAACTGCCAACAATTTAACAACTGACTTGCAAAATTCCTGACAAAAATTGGCTCTCATGAGCTGCTATGGGCTGGCACCAGCACAACACTGGATAGGGAAGAAATCACATGTGGCAAAATTATTCCATACTGACAGGATTTTGCCCACCCTTCAGGAAAAAAAACAAATGTTAGCAGGGTGGGGAGGTGGGGAATGACTGTTTTAGAAGTCAGGTAACACGAATTATAACTATTTGCCAACAACCAGATACGTAAATAGGTCAGTAACATGCTGAACCAATTAAGCCAATACCAACTCAGTAACTGGAGTTATAATAAGGCTCGAAGGTTATTTCACAAAGACTTAAGAGACACCTCAGTTGGTTGTTGTAGTATTGGCACGTATTGCTGTAAAGATAGAGCTTCAGACTTCGAAATTCGTGATTCTACAACCAATAACTGAAGTGATTTCTTTAAAATTCCACTTAAAAATGTAGCATTTTAGAGCTACAAGGGAATGTGGTGGGGGGAGGGGGGTATTTACTTTATAAATAAGGCAAACTGAAGCCTAGAAAAGGGAACCTGATTTTCCCAGTCATCTAGTAGAGGAACCCAGACTCTATTTTGGGCTTTCCAATCCTAGGTCAGGGTCAGGACTCTTTTTGTAACAGAATACTCTGGGTTTTTTGTTTGTTTGTTTATTTTTATGTATTTATTTATTTTTCCATCTTGGTAACATAGCTCACGGAATCATACCATGCTCAGTGCTTTGAAGTGCTATAGGATGGTCTCATGATCCGCCCACCTCAGCCTCCCAAATTGCTGTGATTATAGGCGTGAGTCACCACACACAGCCTTGAGTTTGAAACTATACTCTCTCCTAGGTACTGGAAATAGAAACCTGCTTGAATTACAACACACACGTCATCAGTGCTTTCACACTGGGGCTGAGCACGCTACTGGGGCAGAATTTTCAGTATGAACCAAAGTCAGGGCTGGGGGGGTACAGAAAGAGCACCACATACCAGCTTGTTCCTTTTAATAATTTCAGTAATAGAGGACTAGAACTGCTTCCGAACTTCTCTACACCCACTCCACCATAGCTCCTGTTAATGGCCTGAACGGCAGGATATACAAGTGCCATCCCTCCCCTGAGTCGATAGAACATGTCTAGGATGGCCTTGCTTTTTAAGGTCCACATGGGTTCCTGATCAGTACAGACAAGTGTCTTCCCTGGTGTGAAGTGTTAATTTTACAAGACAAGCTGTGACAAACCCTTTCTTGCTCCAACTTGAAATTGAAACTATTAAAGATTCAGTTCTGGGCTCACTGCAAATAACATTGCTCTCTACTCATTATGTGATCCATTTCTGAACATGTCATAAAGTTTTCCAGAGGCTACTTCCAACTAATAAACTCTGTATGTGAGAGAGACAGAGACACTGTGGGTGGAGGGAGAGGGTACAGATGGGGTATGGAGAGCTGGCTATATGCGCCTATGAGCCTGCGTGTGTATAGATATAGTTAACAGAAAAGTGACCAATAAATGATATTCAAAGACCTGGGTCAGAATTTTACATTGCTCTAAACATTCAAAACATCTACTCAAATCTAGAGTTCCTCAGGTATTACTAATTTGTGAATTAAAACTATAATTATTGAAGGTTGATGTGATAATATTTTGGTCTCCCTGATTCAACATCAGACAATCAAATCTCAAATTTATACTTCCAAAACAATGAAAATAAACACTGTACCCAGCATAATTATCAAGATTATGCTCTAACAGCATCGGTGAAACCACGAAATGAGGCAATACACAAGAACACACGAGTGAGGGGAATTTGGGGGAGAGAAGACACAACCTCCCAATAAAAGGAAAGAGTGCAAACTAAAAGTAAGCTTTCCAAACTATTTGCAATGCATGAGTTTCCTGGAATAAGAAAAACCTAGCTTTGAGTCTTTGTGATTATTAATTTTTTTAAGAAAAAAAAAGAACTTTATTTAAATCAGGCCTTTAGCGGGTTGGCTGAGCTCATGGAAGCCTCGCTCGGCCTGCAGATGTCTGTCTGAGCTGCCACATGGCAGGAACTGGCCCTGGGGGTCTCAGGGGCCCAGCACAGGACCCAAAACTTCTTATTTTGGTGTTGGTTCCAAAATTCCCCATCCCTTTCCAGTTCATTACAAACACCTATTGTTTGCCATATTTATCTGCCATCACTGCTGTTTGTTAGCAAATGGAAAGAGAACTGCCAGGACTAAATTTCAGCCTGCCCTCAGAATAGTGCAAAGGCGCTACAGGAATTGCACGACAGATGGTCTTTGAATGATATACAGAACCTCTGCCCTTGGGCCCGCTTTGGAGGAGCTGTTTTGGATTGTTGCTCGTAAGAGTGGAAGGTTGTTGTGTGATATGTGATTATTCCATAATAATTTTAATTATTTTGCCTGTTTTCAAACAATAGTCTCAGCCTTTTTTAATTTTTACACTCACTGAGTTGTGACACGAGCATTCTTTTCTCTATGTTAGCAGGGATTAAAATCAAGCCCTGTATCCCTTCCCATTTTTCAAATAATCCATGTTTAAATAAATTACCTCAGTCTGGAAAACCAAGTTACGTGGCGTCCTTCTGGCATACACACTAGCAAGGAAAAAAATTCCTTATTGTGGTGTCTGGCTTGAGATTGTCGCAGTAACAAGTTTCAAGAAAAGCCTGCTCTTTGCCTCTTTGGAGCGAGGCTCTGGCTAAGGGAGCTTCATTTACATGCATGTGGGGATCCCATCGGATCTGTTCAAAGGTACAGTCCGAGGCAGTCAGACGGCATCCGATGTGCATGTAAATGAAGCTCCCAAAGTGGGGTGCAGGCTTCTGGAGAGATGCAGAAAATATGCCATCCCTGTCTCATCCAAATCCAATAGAAACTTCTGAATGTTTTCTAAAGCAGCAAGAGCCAACGAGAAGCAGATGCTAAACTTTCAAGGCATCCGAGTACATTTCTCTTTACCAGATAGATTTATTGGCTGAGCACAGGCAGAAGAGGTTTGGGGTCAGAACCTGAGCTTTTGGTGTCTCGGCCCAGGAAGCTAGCAGACGCCAACTTGCATGTCCCAGTGATTCCAGACTCAGAGTCTCTGGAGGCCCGCAGCAGCCTGCAGCTCTCATCACACTGGCAATTCCCAGGCCACCAGAGGCTATATAAAAATATAAAATCTACAGTGAATCTAAACCACAGGAGGATCTAGGGTGAGTTAATAGTTATAAGATAGCCTTTTTACAGAACACAAGAATGTGTGACTTTACCTGGAGTTTGTTGCTACTGAAATTCTCCCTGACATCTGAATTCCATGTCCCCAAATAGGCTTGGGGTTCCAGTCCTACAGCTGCAAGCCAAACCAAGCTTTGGATAATTTCTAAGCTGACTGGTCCAGCACCTTGATAATAAGAAAGAAATTCTCCTTCTCCTTGGTCTCCAACTAAGTGATACAGCTACCTGGAAAACAGAACTCTGGGGCGCGGGTTTACTAGAAAAAAGAAAAAACAAAACTCTGACCCTGTTATTTGATAGAGAAATCCCCCATGGAGTCTTAAGTGCTTCCCAACAACTGTGGTTTTAATCCAATAACAGCAGCTCCTCTAACAGAGAGAAACCCAACTCACACAGCAGTTAATACCCAAATGAAATTCAGATATCTCCCACTGTGTTGACAAAAAGGATTGAGGAAATGTCCTCTGCTCCTTACCAAGGAAGACGTGCCTTTGGTGAGATCCAACCAGCCTACTCTCCTAGAAAATAGCCACACTGCTTCCTCACAGCAAGGGCTGGTGTGCAGAGATTTCTGCTTATTGACAGCACAAATTCTCAGAGAAAACATATAAATTAATGTTTAGCGCCTCGAGGAGCCAAAACTACTTATCTCTCAAGGCATGGAGGATTCATCTAAGGAGGACTTACCCAGCTCGCTGGAGTACAGTGGCTTTTCTAAGAATGCTGTTGCTGAACATTTTCATTAAGGGGCATGATTGAAACAACAGCTCTGACTATATCAGCTATCATAAACACTAGAGAACCATGTTCTTAATAGATCTGAAATAGACATACTTTAAGTGTATTTGTATATTATAATCAGGTTCCCATATAGGTTATTAAGTTCCCATATAGGCCAAGCCTTATATAAGGTATTTTATATACCTTATCTCTATCTTTACAACAACCAGGATGGTATTTATTGCCCTCATTATATAATTTCTAATGAGGGAAAAGGAGTCTCGTGCTGTTTAAATGACTTACCAAAGGTCACACACAATAAATAGCTGAGCCAGGATGTGAAATAATGTTTGACTAATTTCAAGGGCCATATTCTTTTCACTGATGTATGTATGCATGGGGCTAGGGGCGGGGCAGGGGGAAATTCATATATGGCACATTGCCTTATGAAAATAAATATAATTTCAGCATATTTTGACTCTTGAGGGAGGATACTATGTATATCCTCAGTGCCTGACATGTGAATTCTCAACAAATACTTATTAACTGGAGTATTCTTTCATAGGTATATAATTGACAAGTAATTGTCAGTCTTAATCATGTAGGTTTTATCTGCTACTTCCTGTTGGTCATTTCACATAATGTTTACCCTGGTGGACCAAAATCCTGGAGTCTCCCTAGTTGGGCAAAAAGGACTCAGTCACCTTAAGTCCACATGGACCAATTCCAGATGAGAGATACTATCAGTACCTACTCCTGAAATAAATTCAACAATTATCGAATAAATACCAACTGAGTGACCACCAACTGTACCCAAACTCATTTCTCTGGACAATGAAATGTGGTTAAAAATATATGGTCATATGTCACTAAATGATGAGGATAAATTCTAAGAAATGCATCATTAGGCAATTTCATCATTGTGCAAACATCATAGAATGTAGCTGCACAAACCTAGACGGTTTAGCCACACACCTAAGCTATACGGTGTAGCCTATTGCTCCTAGGCCACAAACCTGAACAGCATGTTACCGTACTGAATACTGTAGACAATTATCACACAATGGGAAGTGTCTGTGTATCTGTGTATGTTTTCTAAACATAGAAAAGGTACAGTAAAAATAAAGTATTAGGTTGGGCATAGTGGCTCATGTCTGTAATCCTAGTACTTTGGAGGCCGAGGAAGTGGATGGTTTGAGCCCAGGGGTTCAAATCAGCCTGGGCAACATGGTGAAACCCTATCGCTACAAAAGATACAAAACTTAGCCAAGCATAGTGGTATGTGCCTGTAGTCCCAGCTACTTGGGAGGCTGAGGTGGAAGAATTGGATGAGCCCAGGAGGTTAAGCATGCAGTGAGCCATGACTACAACATTGCCCTCCAGCTTAGGTGTCACAGCAAGAACCTGTCTCAAAAAATAAATAAACAAATACAGTATTATAATCTTATGGGACAACTATCGTATATGCAGTCCCTTGTTGACTGAAATGTCACTATGTGACACGTGGCTATAAATAAAATAAAAATAACTTAAGCACAGAGAGTTCTAAAAACCTGACAAAATGTATTTTAACTATACAAGAGGATAAGGAACAAACGATTTTACATTCAAATACCCAACTGCATCTTGTGTTTTGTAAATAAACTCTCCTTTGCCTTTGTATGTAATTCATGTGACTTAGAAAATAATGTTGTTTTAATGTAAATATAGAGAATAAATACGATGATGTGCTTCAAGACAACCACTGGAAGATTCCATTCAAAATAAAAAAATCAATAGCCTATATCAATAGCAATATGAGTATCATTGAAACGTGCATTTTTAAAAGAACAACTACATTCAAACATCAGCCATTTTGTCACATTTCTTGAGAGCTCTTTTTTTTTTTTTAACAGCAGCAGTCAAAAGAGTGACACTCTGTTGGGACCCCAGGACCACCATGGATGGCAATCTTAACAGTTACAAGATTGCACAAAGTGGTTTTATTCTGACCCACATGTGAATTAGGCTCAAGCATAAAGGAAAAATAAATGGGAATTAGACAGCAACTCACAGAGGCATTTCAGTTGGGAAGAAAATACCACCATTAAGTCCCAAATGCAATTTCCGAATACAGTATTTGAATTTTCTAATTGTTTCCACAAAAAAACAGGCTAATGGAATTACATTGGAACCAGTCATTTAATCATATACAAATTTGCTGACCAGTGTCTCTGTATATCCAGTACTGAGCTCCTGCTCATATCTGTAACGTTGCCAAATTTTCAGTCCAATAAGAGAAAGCTTTTTCTTTCTTTTTTGTTGTTTTGTATCTATTTATTTATTTATTTATTGAGATGGACTCTGGTTCTGTCGCCCAGGCTGGAGTGCAGTAGCACAATGTCAGCTCATTGCAAGCTCCGCCTCCCAGGTTCATGCCATTCTCCTGCCTCAGCCTCCCAAGTAGCTGGGACTACAGGCGCCTGCCATCACACCCAGCAAATTTTTCATTTTTAGTAGAGACAGGGTTTCACCATGTTAGCCAGGATGGTCTTGATCTCCTGACCTTGTGATCCACCCACCTAGGCCTCCCAAAGTGCTGGGATTACAGGTGTGAGCCACCGCGCCTGGCCTTGTTTTGTTTTTGTTTTTTGTTTTGTTTCATCTTTTTTTTCAAACCCTGGGTAGGAATGGAAGAGGCTGGTGATTCCAAGGACTCCATGTTTCATGGTCAAATAGGATCAATATGACACAGCTGCCAAGGACATGAAGCAGGAAGAGGGCCCTGGAGATCATCTGTGCCAGTAGTTTTGAAATCAAGTAGCTGTCTAATCAAGAACCACTTTGAACTACTACCCACATTGCCCACCCTTCTCACCTCCAGTGTTCTAACATGCACTCTGCAAAGAGTAGGAGAAAGGAAGTCACCCTTGGATAAGCTGCCAGACAGGCAAAGTTGGGTATCTCTGAATCAAATGTAATTTACTTTATACCAAGAACCCATGAATATATACTTTTGTATGACCATTTTTAAATTTTGTAACAGACAATCTTGTAAACCTCCCAAAGGCTTTTACCTAACACTAAACATGTAGGCCCAATCTGTTCTCAAAGCTTCACATGTACGCTGCTCCTGAGCTCGGTTCCATGTGGTGAAAAAAAGTCATTCATTCTGGTATTCATTAAATTTCAGGTATGCCAAGGAGTGAGAATTCATCTTCAAAAAGTGTACTGTCTGGTGAAGAGAGAAGCATGATAATGATTACAGTTCAAACTGACAATTGGTATGTAACAAAATTTCCCCTAATATAACCAGTCTGTGTGCTTCGCCACAGAGGCTCCCCACACAAAGACCTCAGTTATTTCATGGGGGCCCCAGATAACTTCTATCCCATCAGATACAGCTTCCACTGCCACTGCTCATCTGGAGTCCAGAGTCTCTCCCGTGGCTCTGCCAGAGCCGCTTCCACAACACAGCAGGCCACACTACTCCTCCACACCTCTGTTACCCTCCCTCCTCATTCAAAATTTTCTTGATGCCAAGGCCAGCCTACGGTCTGTGGCAGAGTAGGAGGATGCAACCCTCTCCTGTCTGTATGTTACTATGCTTCAGGTCCTAAAGAAGTTTTACAGAATTTAGTGACGAGCCACTTGTAGTCTTATTTTACACATCCAAAGGCTTCAGGCCCATAAGTCTGAAGGTGAGGCCAGTGTGAGTTTGGCTAGAAAATAAATCCAAGCCTCTCAAGTGGCTCCTTGACCTCCTTGGAAAGTCCTTGAGCCACCCTCTGCTAGCTGTGTGGACCTCACCAAGTCTGCCTGAATCCTGAGAGAGGATAGAGCTTGCCTTCTTTTCCCAGGAGGCTTCTTAGCCTCACACTAATACATTTCTGTGGGGTCTCCCTCCCTCAAGATCACAGATACACCTTGATGTATGTGATTTCCTCTTTGGCCCCTGGAGGGCAGCACCAGTGGATATGTGTAGGGAGTGCAGCTGGGACCCAGAAAAGGCAGCCAAGTCTGTAAATCATCACCAAGGAGATGAAACTTAAAAGGTAAGTTGCACTTTTATAAGTCAATCAGTATGTGAGGTGCAGGGTGAGATGGCAAGAAAAGAGAGGAACCGTCAGTTCAAAGCCTTGAAAGAAAAAAGCACTGTGTGTTCAGGGAAATAGATGTCCACCAGCTGAAGCACATTAGGAGAGAAGCAAAAGATGAGACCAGAAAGCAATAAGGATTTAATCGTACAATGTCTTTATGGCACATAAAATAATTAGGTGTATCCTGTTTTTTTACGGCAAATCTTTGCGGAATTAAGCTGGACAATTACTTGATCACATTTATTCATCAGAAAGATCACTGTGCTAATAGTGCAAATGATGGATTTGAGGCCAGATAGACTAGGATAGGAAGAGACAGGAAAGTCTATAGGAAAGTGGCTGCAGTATTCAGGCAGGAGATCATGAGATACTGTAGAACTCTGAGATGGCCCCAAGATTTCTGCCCCCTGGTGCCCATGCCCGGTGTAACCCCCTCTTATAGAGTGTGAGTGGAACCTGCAAATAGGATGGATTTCACGTTTGTGGTATGGCAAAGGTGAAGGGATTTTGCAGATGTAATTGAAGTCCCTAATCAGCTGATTTTGAGTTAACCAAAAGGGAAATTATCCAGGATGAACCTAAGCAAATTGGGTAAGCCCATAACAGAGTATCTAGAGGTCAGAGACTGGAAGCAGCAGGGAGATTCTCCTGCTGGCCTTGAAGAAACAAGGTACTATGTTATGAAAGGGCCTGTGAGGGGCCAAGTGGCAAGGACCCTTGGGGGTCTCTAAAAGCAAGGAGCCAGCAAGCTGTGCCCAGACTCCTGACCCAAATAAACTGTGACATTATAAATGTGTGTTGTCTTAAGACTCTAAATTTGTGGTCATTTACTATGCAGCAATAGAAAACAAAAAAAAAAAGAAAACAAATACAGATACAGATAGCATGACACAATTGAGTATATTCAGGAGAGAAAACTGACAGGAAGTAGAGTTTGAGTTGATGGGGGGAAATGGATGACCTGTAAACAGTTTCATTTGGACTTGCTGAGCTTGCTATATCTGTAGGACATTCAGGTGGCCATGTGTGTCTAGAATACAATTGGATGTAAGGGTCTAATGCCAAAGGGAAACCAAGGTTCAAGCCAGGATAAACAGGCCAAACCCCAGTGTCCAAATCTAAGAGGTCAAACAGAAGTGAGAGCCAAGGTCTAGAGCCAAAGCAGGCAGAGTAGCCACAATGGCTAATGAGCGTGGAGAATGGAAGCAGGCAGGTGGGTGGAGGAGGGCCTGGGGAAGCACCTGAAGGTCTCTCAGGAATCCAGGTGCTTGTGCGACTGCTCCAGAGGGTTTGATTCTGTGTTGTTGTTCTTGTTCTTGTTGTTGTTGTTCATAAGAAGCAAATAAAATTAGGGAGGCTAGAATGTGATCACCACAGAAAATATAAGGATAAGGGAAAGAAGAAAGTGAAGGATGAAGCTTGAGGGCACCTCCATGTTCAGATGATGGGAAGGGGAAGAGGAATTTGCCTTGAGACTGAGAAGCAGCAGCCCAAGAGGTAGGAGGAGGACAAGGAGAGGCAAGTGTCACTAAAACCCAGGAAGGAGTTTTCAGGGGTCACGCTCACCAGCCTTGAATGTCATCATATGAGAGGATGGTTGGAAATTCCCATAAGATTGCAAAGGGGGAAGAATTTAATGTTAGCAAAGTTTAAAGTTGAGTCTCAGTGGCCACATTATAGCAAATACTTTACCTTCCTCATCTGTAAAATGAAAGTAAGAAATGAGGGCAAAACACCTGCCTTATTTTCCTCACAATTGTAGACATTCTCCCCTTCCTTCTTCCCCTTTGTAAAGGCTCAAATGTACCTTCATGGGTCTAGGGAGAGTGGATCTCAATCTCATTTAAGTCACCAGACCTGCCCTGAGCTGCTTCGTCAGGATCCCCAGGACTTCAAGCTAATTCCTTTCCAGAGAAGCATGCAGACTAAATTGCTGACCAACCATCTCTTAATTCCCAAGAAGTACAAGAAATGAGAATGCAGAAGGAGGGAATCTCCCTTATCTTTAAAGGAACATTGGCACTTTATTCAGCACTAGCTTAATTGGAAAACAGCTGAGAACCAAGAAACAGAAGAGACCTGTGAGCAGCCACATCTACTCCACAGAGCCCACCCTCATTAACGAACCTTACGAAAAATGATTTCCTAGGCTCTTTACTCTGAGCCTAGCTTTCCTCTTTGGAAATTCTAACAGGCTTGGTGATGTGGTTTCCAAATGAATAGCCCAATAAAAGCAGCAAACTAACAGAAGAGAACTAGAAGAGGCACATCAGTAACAGTAATGAGTGACAGCTGATGGCTTAACAGCAAGGGTGGAAATGGGGGGAAAATAACTATAGAAGATGAACAAAAGAAGTAAAAATCACAGGAGCTTAGGATCATTTAGCACAGAACAAAAATATTCTACATAGTGCAACCGACCCCTGAGGGCACTGGAGCTCAGCATGATGGCCTAAGTCATCGTTTCGAAAAAGTTAAACTACATTTGATATAGTCTAAAAAGGCAAAGACATTCATAATACACAGTAAGAGGAGACTTATGGCTGATCCATTTATTCCTTAAAAATTATTTCTTAAGGAGCAGCTATGTGCCAGGCAATGTGCCAGGCAGGAAGACGTAAGGAGCAAGAAGATGGCCTCTGTCTGGAGTAACCCTCAGTTATCTGGGAAACTCAGTTTCAGAGAGGTTGACTCCCTGCAAGGTTCCCTTCGGACAGCCCTTAGAGAGGACGTTTGTTAAAATATCAAGGTTCTTGGAAAATCTAAATGATCCACACTTCCCTCGTTGGCAAAATCAGATCAATTCTATCTAGAGTGGATTGATCACTTTTGTTGAAAAACAACAAGAATTTGAGTATGATTCTCCCAGTATAATGGCTATCTACCCTCTGGTCGGACATAAAAAACACCTTCAGGAACAGCAATGATTTTAACAATAGCCAGATGAGAGTGCTTTTATGTATTTAGAGTGCATGATATTTGTCTCAAGTCATTAATGTAAACCCCAAAAGTGTTAAAAGTTAAAATCAAGAGGTAGCTTAGATCTAAGGGGAAAACCTGGCTCTTTCTGATCAATATACCATCTTTTTGGAATCCTACAAAATAAATTCTAAGCCAATGATTCCAAACTGCAGGTAAGACCAACTATATCAGAATCCCAGAGTCTGCGCCCTGCCACACAGCTATGGGGCTAGAATCTCTTGGGATGGGTCTCTGGCATCCATCTCTCCAGATGCTGACAAGCAGCCCAAATCCCTTACAGCTCTAAAATTCCACTGTTTTCAATGTATCTAGTGTCAAATCAGTAAAAGACAATTTATCCATAAATACTGTAATCCAAATACAATGAAAAGAAAACCGCAAGGCCGGGCACAGTGGTTCACACCTGTAATCCCAGCACTTTGGGAGGCTAAGGTGGGCGGATCACTTGAGGTCAGGAGTTCGGAGTTCAAGACCAGCCTGGCCAACATGGTGAAACCCTTGTCTTTACTAAAAATACGAAAAAAATTAGCTGGACCTGGTGGCGGGCACCTGTAATCCCAGCTACTCGGGAGGCAGAGGCAGGAGAATCGCTTGAACCCGGGAGGCAGAGGTTGCAGTGAGCCAAGATTGCACCATTGCACTCCAGCCTAGGCAATAAGAGTGAAACTCTGTCTCCAAAAAACAAAAAACAAAAAAACTCAAAATTTTCCATATTAAAATTTAATCTTATAACTAAAGATGAAGAGCTAATATTAACAAGAAAACTGAATTTATGGTGTTTTCATAATTTTAAGGTCTACAGATTAAAAGGGAGGGACTAAGCTAAAATATTTCAAACACAATTATATTTTAACTATATCATCTTTATGTCATCATGAATGAACCCTCAAAATATTAATAATAAAGTCACAGGGAACCTGAAACTTTTTTTGTAAAAACACAATATTAAATAAAGCTTGTCAGACTTTAGAAATAATGCCAAGCCTCTCCCTCTTCTCTCTCTCTCTCTTATTTATGTGCTATTAAAGTTTCCTGCTTTTGCAAACCCAGATATGATGTGAGGATGAAAGAAGAAAGATACAGCAGCCAGAAATATTCTCATTAAATAGGATTTAGGGATCCTGTGGAATGTAATGGGTTAGAGAGAGTGACATTATATGTAATTAAGATGTCTAGTGTTTATTTCAGCCCCCAGGGGACAGATGCAAAATATCTAGCTATTAACAACAATATATAACCAAGTTCTTGGGTTTCAGAGTTTTATTTTTTGTTTTGGTATTGTTGTTGTTGTTGTTCGTACTGAGTGTCTGTTGCCGGGAAAACTCTGAGACGTGAAGGGAAGATTACCTAATTTAGGATCAAGTGTTAATTTCCAAGCTAGAAGGCAAGATGATACAACACTTCCTTTCTGCCTTCTCAAGGAAGAAATCTCCCCTATGCTCCTTTCTCACCAAGAACAAAATGAGGGACCTGGAGATTGTGGTGACTGGATACCAGTGACATTCCAGTCTTTGGCAGCTGCAGAATCTAGCATGTCCTTTCCTTGCCTGGTATAAACTCTATGTAAGATTTCCCTGGGCATTTGGTGTAAAGAACAAATTGGTGAGCCAACAAGCACCCTCTATACACAGAGCACTGTGTCAGGAGCTGTGGGAAATAGATATTCTAACACAATAAGAGCATGGCTTCTGTCTTCAAGGAAATTAAAATCTAGCTGGGGGAAAAAAACGCACAAACATCAATTAGGGAATTGTATGCCATAATTCATGATTAAGTAATAAGTTAATGTCATGGTTGTTCAGAGAAGGAAAATTAAAATGAGAATAATGGGGAAAGACTTCATGGAATTCATGCACTTGGGTTTTGAAGGATAGTACTAGAACTAGTCTCAAGTGCACACACAAGGGGAAGGATTGGCATTCGTGCATGGAGTTACATGTGTGTAAAATGACCTTTATGGCTTTCTTTTCGCATCTTTTTATTTTTCCTTATTAATTAAAAAAGAAGCTTCTATGCCCATGGTCATGACTTAGAAATACATATAAAATAAGGTCGCTGATTTAACAAATTTGGCATGCTTATCCTCTAGATAATTTTCAATTCTTCCTAGGTTTCAGGAAGCAGCAAATCAGAAATAGTAAGTGGGAGAAAAGTGAGAAGGCTGCTGTAATTAAACAAGCTGGTAACAGAGAGCAGTAACTACTAATAATGATAGATGAAACAGAACAACAGAGGCTCAGCAATCTGGGCCCACTTAATGTTGGGAAAATACAACATTCCCACCCACCTTCAACAGCCCCCAGATGCATCATAGCTTCCTAGAATGTACTTTCTCTACTGACTCCAATCTCCTTTCCTTTTTTATAAGAAAGAAAAATAAAAAGGGGGAAAGAAGAGCCATAAAGCTTAGTTTATTTATTCATTAATTTGTTTATTCAAGAATTTTTTGTGAGCACCTACTATACTGCTTAGGTGCTACAGACACAGCTGTGAACAACAGACGAAGTTCCTACAATTTTGGCTTTTTTATTCCAATGCAAAGAAAATTCTCCCTCTTATAAATTTTTAAAAGAATGAGGTAAACAAGGCTTTGGGAGATGCCTTAGCTCAAATTCCCTACGAGTTAGCAAAAGCCAACCTGGATCTCTTTAAGAAAAAAAAAAAAAAAAACCCTATCCCACAGGGAAAATTTACCATTCTAAGACTGAATCTGCATAGTAGCCTTTCTCTGCTGGTTTCCTTTCAAGAATGTCCTTCCTTGTCTTTCCAGTTAGCAATCTAGTTCTCTTCTGCATTGCGAAGCTGGTTTTCCTTGGCTCTTTCTTCATCTCTCTTACCTTGACTAGAGAAAGGTTCTCTTTTCCTCCATTCCTCCATTGTGTGTGTTTTCCCCAACTCCAAAAGGTCACAGACCTAGGCAATTGTGAAACCCAAAAGGTCTGATGAGCCAGGAACTAAGGTTCTCAGTTACCTCTTTGGGCCGGCCCCCGCCCTAAACAGGAACCATGGAGGACTCCTAGCCTAAGTGCACTTCAGGGGCTGAAAGCCTGTGTTCTGGTTTGTGAGCTTGTTCTTTTAAAAGGGAAACCTAAGACTCTTTTCTGTTCTTTAATGAATTATTCTAGTTTTACTTTGAGACCATAGCTCCTGCTTTATTTTCAGTTGTCTTTTTCCATAACTCCTTTTAGAAATAAAAATGGGAAACGTTATCTAGCCCCTAGGAAGAAATATGTACATACATTCTAAAAGCAGTTTCATGCAACCTTAATAACCTGAATTCTATTTCCCTTTCTGTACATGATGGATGAAATTACTTTGATTATGCTGGCTTTCCAATTACTCATTCATGCCAAGAAAGCCAGCCCTTGAAACCTAGTCACCTTGTTTATTTCTTTCCCACCTTGCCCTTCACAATCAGAAAATCAAAGAGCGCTGGAGCCAGAAGGAGCTTCCGTGATCCCCAAAGGAAGGATTAAACTTAAAAGTCATACATATTGATTGACCCGAGTTTTCTAAAATTAAACCTGAGTAACTATTTCAATACCAATTTTTAAGCTGTAAAAGCTGATTTTGAGGTACAGAGGTTTGAGTGGTACGAAAGGCCTAGTAAATATATAACCTGGTTGCCAAAGGGTTTCTACTTAACATATTAGGAAAAGATGTATTCCCATTGTGTTCATTTTATTCCTTAATCCAAATCAGTGGTTTTCAAACTGTGCTCCTTGGAGTGTGAGGGTCTAACCTCCACAGAAGGTGAAGAGGGACCAATTTTGGAAGCTCCACACCCTCTGCCCCTGCTTGGACCCAGAGACCTCTACTTTTTCTCTCCCTTATAGGCTCTCAAGTATAATTTCATATAAATAAAGCTGCCTATTACTACAAAAAGGAAAAAAATATTTACTAAGAAAAGGAAATGAACCTACAGAAACAGAATATGCACAAATAAAATATGAAAAGTCAACCATAATCATATTTTTTCAGAAACACAGGGACTGGAACTAACAATTGATTCTAGAATCAGCATTGGGCTGGCCTTCTGGTATAAAGTTGTTATGACTGGTTCTTCGCCACCAAACACGAGGACACACCACTAACTGCCCCAAGAGCCAACCCAAAAGCCATAAACACATCTGGCTACTTAGATGCAGCTCTGCTAATACGCTTATAGCTTATAGCCACTAGTTCACTTATTCATTCAACAAACAATTAAGGGCTCAAAAATGAACAGGTGATGCCTGGAAGCAACAAATTTTTAGTAGTAGTAGGGAGACAGACAAGCAAACAATTCAATTACAGTACTTCAAAAAGGATGACCATCATTTTAATGGGGTACATACAAAATACAATGGGAGCCCAGAAGAGGCATTTCCTAGAAGGGTCAGGGAAACCCTCGCAGAAGAAGCCTCAGCAGCATTCCTGCTCAAAACCAAAGCTGAACCATGCTAGGGAAGGAAGCCTGACAGAACAGACAAACAAGTACCAGACTATGAGGGTCATACTGTAAAAAAGACTTCAGAGTCTATCTCACAAGATATGGGTAGCCAATAAGTAATTCACCTAGCATGATTGAACAAAGAATAATTCCTCATTTTCCAGCAATTATTTTTTCCTTTAGCCCATTCATGTATTCAACAAATACCAACTCTGGGCTAATCACTGCTCCAGCCATAAAGAAACCTTGAAGTTGTCTAAATCCTCTGAGGCTCCAGATCTACAGCCCCCAACCAGCCTTTCAGGGTGAGCCACTCCTTGGATATTGGCTCCAACTGCCCAATCATTCCCTGAGCAAACAGTCTTACCCATTATTGCAGTTGGCAACTGGTATTGGGATTTTCCACCAAGAATCAGCAACGGAATTTTTTTAACTGCAGAAATAGACAACTCAAGTAAGGAAAAGAGTTAAAAAGGAGGCTCTTGAAAACATTTAAAATAGCTGCTCAGCACTGAAAATCAGCTTAAGGGATGGCAAATGCAAATGCGAGCTCAGACAGGCCCAGCTCAGTTTTGCAAATCCTTTGGTAATGAAAATAGATCCACACTTTAATTTTTCAAACCATAAACCTCCCTGAAGCAAGTAAGAAAAGAGAAGAAACAGAAGGAAATGTTCTACAAAAAAAGTGGATTTTGCATTTGATGTTTTGACGGAACTCAGTCAGGACAGGGTTCCCAAAAGCTGTGAAGTAGACTCTATCATGGCTGGTACACCAGGCTCCCGTTCTCCACCTTCTGTTCTGGTTGGGAGTGTCCCCTTCCAAAATGCTCAGCTGTCCAGGGTTCTCTCATCTCCCTCCCACTGCCAACTATCATATCAAACCCTGCTATTTGGAAAGGAGACAGTACTTTCATGTACACTAAGGTAGAAAGGAGGAATAACAGCCGTAAAATGTCATTTCTTCTATAGGGCATTTGCATTTTAACAGAGTACAAAAGCTCCAGCTGAAAGAAGACACCTATAAATGGGATCGTATGAAAACACTTTGCAATCTTTTTTGCCATTTGCCCAGAGACTCAAAAGCTACCTGGCAAAAAGTAACTGCTTGATTATCTAACAAGGAAGAAATTAAGATTGGCAAACCATCGAGTTCATACCTAGAATACTTTTGTGGCATGAAAACAAAATGAGGGACAGTCCCTGTGGTTTCTCCTGTGCTGGGCTCCTGCAGGTTTCCCCAGGCCCCTCTCAAGTGGTTTTACCACAAGTATGAACATGGAGGCTCATCCTGAAAGGTGGATTTCCAACAAGTTCTGATGACACAGCATCTCAGCAACTCCTCTACATCCACTGAGCCACAGCCTTGTTCTTTCCGACAAAGTCTGGATCTCAGTCCTGGGACTGAGGAAGAGTGGGAGTCTTCCGCGGGCACTCTGTCTCAGCCCTACGAGACAGGTAGCAACTGTTTCCTATAACTGCTATTCCTGTATTCTTACATTCTCTTTTCATCTTATTAGCTAATTCCTCACCATTCTGATCTCCTATAATAATTATTTATATTAAACTTTCTCTGTTCAAATTAAGTAAAATAAAACAAAACGAAGTGCTTTTTCTTTTGCCCTGACCTTGGTAAGTTACCAGATTCTACTTCCTCCCTTGCTCCCTTGTGAGTGCCTCTACCCTTCCCTGCTCCACCAGCATAAAACGGTACTGCTTCCATCAGATGATTACAATAGCTCAGAATATCTATTTTAAGGCTCTTGTACAACTTTCTGACATATAAAATCACCAAAAGGCACGGCCTCTAGACAAGATTTCTGAGTGTGTTGCTTTCCTCATGGCTTATACACTGAAACATGTTCAAATATCCTAAATTTCTATGGGGGTGGGGTCGTAATCTTACTTACTGGATCAGTTCCTGGCCTTTCCTATATTGTGGAAAATTCAGGAAAATAGTCCCTGGGGAAAGAAAGCAAAATAAAACAAAAAGTCCAAGTTTATCTGATTAATAATGTGCTGAAGAAAGCAGAAAATGAGGAAGACAGAAAAACAAAGTATCCCAGGTGTTGGAGACAGTTGTGATGATTTAGAAAATGACAAACCCTAAGAAGCTTCTGGAAAGAAGAAGCAAGGAAATCTTAATAAGTAGTATTATAAGTTATAAATTGAATCTTTGTTTAATCCCTAAAGGGATACAAGTGAAGATTGAAATTACTTTTTCCTATGCCTGCCAGACTATTTCTTTAAATACGAGGCAAGTCACTTGGGTTCCTATCATATTCAACAGTCTAGTCAAGGTTATTACACTTCAATACACTAATTATTTCAAATAACTAACCTAAAATTCTAATTCTGGGTCTGGGAGATGAGATTTCCTAATGGTGATCATATTTAACCTTCATAAATTGAGCCCCAGTACCTTTAATCCTGCTGAAGGATGCACCTGCTTTCCAATCAAAGTATCTGCACATCAGTCATTGGGTTCTCCAATGTTGTATGTCAGCCTGTAAGTCCTCTCAAGAGTTTTGATAGGGTTCCTTCAATATGCCAAATGCTTTCTCAACCAATCACTAAAGAATATCACTGTATAATGAAGATCATCCTATATGCAAACACTAGTGAACCATCCTCATAGGTAAGACCTGGCCATTGACCCAGGAATTTTTCAAACTAGTTCCATAAACATACAGTGAACCAGTATAAACACAACTCTACCAAGAGTGATTATGGAATTTGTTTCACTTACCTTGTTCCTACAGGCAGACAGGAAGTAAACCACATGCCCTCTGATGCCCTTTGCTTTCTGACCTTCCATAACTGCTTCCTGGCCTGGTGCCCAAGCAGGCATTCTTCCACTCATGCCCTCCAATAAAGTGACAGAACCTGCCCCTCTCCTGCTTTATTTCTCCCAGACCCCCAATATCCATACAGTCTCAACTTCGACCCAATATTAGAATTGTTTCAACCTGGTTTTCTCACAATCCTGGGTTCTCAAGTCCATATCAGATCTTTCTGTATCATCCACAACCTGTTGTTTTATTTGAACAACCTTTGCTATATCATACTTGGACTACTTGGCCTGAAGAGTATACTATCCCCACCACCAGCACTCTTCCTGCCAAGGAGTAGTCATTTGTCTTGTTTCCTACAATCCTATTAATCTTCCGTCTTCCCCATCTCTAGCATGGAGCTAAGCCATGATTGTCAGTTCCCTGTTTGGTATATCATTTTCAACCAAAAGCTCTCCTGTGATTCCATCATTATGGTTCATCCATGCTCCCAAAGCTCCTTAGCCCAAACAAATATAGTTCATCCTGAGGCTCTTGCTATCAAGCTGCTTCTGCCTTCCTCTGCATCAGAGGAAACCATGGTGGCTGATAAGAATGGAATTTGGGGAAAGCTTGAAGAACAAATCAATGCATTTTATACCCCTAACTCAAAGATCCCTGGGGCAAGCCCTGCTGATTGGCTGATGCCACATCCATACCCACTTCCTTACTCCGTTGATCCCTCCCACGATAAAACATGGAATGGCTAAGCATGCACTTTCCCAGTCTCCCTTACAGGTAGGGATGACCATGTGACACCCATCTGCCCACTATGATGGAGCAGAAGTCTGCTGAGGTGGGGATAGTCCTGGGAAAGTTTTTGCTTTCCTCATAAAGGAGAGAAATAAAGCTGGCCTTGCCCCATCCCCCATCGTTCTGCTTTGAAGGTGGGAACAATTCCTGAAGCTGGAACAGCCATTTTGTGACTCTGAGGCAACAAGCCCAAGGGAAAGCTCATCTTCACACGAGCTTCGCACGTCTTTACACTGCACTTCTGCCTGAGCGACAGAGCAAGACTCTGTCAAAAAAATAAAACAAAAGAAGTGTCTTCATCTATTTCCCATTTTGAGAAAGAGCCCTTATTCAATAGTCTTTATTTTCTGAAGACTAAATCATCCTTTTTTTCCATTTCAGCATGATATCACAAAGAAAGAAACTTTTAGATTTTGTGAGCTTACAAATTGAGTTATATTTATCACTAATCTGGCATTATGTTATATAATTACAATAATATTACATTTTAATAAATGCATTAAAATTAACAATGTTAATTTTACTATATGTCATATGTATATTTTTTCAAATTCATGTCATATTGTATATACTTATATTTTCTTGATAATACATCACTATATTATCATATTACATAATATGTAAATCATCTGGTTATTGTTTTTCTCCCTCACTAGAATGAACAGCATGCCTAGAACAGTGCCTGGTACCAAATAGCCATGCAGGAAATATTTGTTGAAAAAATAAACGGATCTTACTCCCCCCACCCCGCCACCCCACAAAAGATACTTAAGATTAGCCTATTTCAGGCAAAAAAAAAAAAAAAATTCAATGAGCATGTTATTAAGAGATCAGTGTAGATGAGGAGTTCATCTTGACCTCCTACAGAGGCCGCCTTTTAAATGCCGGTAATTGGTTTTAAAAATAAATTAACATTATTCTGTTATTTCAATTCCCCATAGGCAATTAGACTTCTGTTTTAAAATGGGAGTCTGGAAAATAAGTCATTTTAGTAGACTCCTGTCTTGGCCATGGTCTTACTTAAACAACATCTCTGGGGCACAGTGTCAAGAAACAAGGAGCTCTCTTCAGCCTAAGGGATCAGGAGCAAGATGCTGACCCACATTTTTTGCCAGTTAGTTTCCAAATCCCATTCAGAGTTCCTTTTATGGCTGGCATCATCTCAAATTATGTGTCCTCCATTTTCCTCTGTCCTAGATGATTTAAATAAACAGAAATTTTCATTAATTTTTTTTTTTTTTTTTTTGAGACAGAGTCTCGCTCTGTCGCCCAGGCTGGGGTGCAGTGGCCGGATCTCAGCTCACTGCAAGCTCCGCCTCTCGGGTGTATGCCATTCTCCTGCCTCAGCCTCCCGAGTAGCTGGGACTACAGGCGCCCGCCACCTCGCCCGGCTAGTTTTTTGTATTTTTTAGTAGAGACGAGGTTTCACCGTGTTAGCCAGGATGGTCTCCATCTCCTGATCTCGTGATCCGCCCGTCTCGGCCTCCCAAAGTGCTGGGATTACAGGCTTGAGCCACCGCGCCCAGCCTTCATTAAGTTTTTTAATCCTCTCTGATGGAATAAAAAAGAGAGAGAATGTGGTAGCATGTGGTCTTTCTCAAGTTAAACAGTTAATGTAAAAAAACACCCATGTTTCTCTTCAAGATCCTTCCCATTTCTGGAAAGTGAGCATATCTTCAGACATTAATTCTGGCCCAACCCAGAGGTCATCTACAGAGGAAGGACCATGGTTTGTTCAGCAGAGAAGAATTAATCAGTGACTGGCTGCGAGTGCTACAGCAGGCCTCATCTCAGCTATCACTCTTACACAGATTTGCCCAACTGGACACTACTAACCACTTTTCAGAATCCTGAAGGCTCCACTCTACATGCAGGTAAAGGAGAGTGCAGCCTGGCAAGCCCTGAGTCAACTCCCCTGTCACCCAGAAGGACAAGACCTGACCCGGTTCTACTGCAGAACTCTTCTCAGTGGACTTGAAGGCTAGACTCCAGCAACCTCAGTCCCTAAGGCAGGAAGGTATACCCCAATGCTAAGTTATACAAAAGACTTGCATTTGTTACCTACTGCTGCTGTAGAAGAAACTATACAAATTTAGTAGCTTACAATAACACACATTTATTATCTCATGGTTTTGGAGGGTCAGGAATTTGGGCACACCTTAACTGGGTCTTCTACTTTAGGGTCTCTCAAGAGTCTACAATCAAAGTGTCAACCACAGCTAGAGTCTTATATGAAGGCTCAAAGCTCACATGATTGTTGGCAGGATTCAGAATCTGGACTAAGGGCCTCAGCCCTTTGCTTCAGTTCCTTGTCATGTGGGCCTCTCCATAGGGCAGCTCACAATATGGCAGCTTGCTTCATCAAAAACAGCAAGGGAGAGTTGCTCAAGGGAGATAACTCCTTTTCAGACTTCAATCTTCATCTTCTTTTCCCCTACATAAAATCAGTAGAATCCTACTGATTCTAACACTAAAGTATCTCTCAAATCCAGCTCCCTCCTCTCCACTCCAAGTGCTTAGAGTCAAACTGTCATCGTTTCTCTACAGACTGTTTCAGTAGTTTCTAATGTGTCTCTCTGGCCCAGTGGTGCACTCATAAAGGTTTAACAACTGATCTCCCTCTCTGGGTAGTAGGGAAAACCCCGATTTGTAAACTTTGCTGATTTCTACTGTGTAATTGCCCCTCGCCTGGCCCATTTAAAGCTACCAGTGACTTCACTGATTGGGAAGAGATGCTCAGTAGCTCACCATTACATTGTATTTCTACCATACAGATACAGTGGATACAAGTGACCTTAGAAACACGAAAATAGTAAAATACAGTGAGATAATTAGGAAGTAATATGTTTTATCTTATTTATCTTTGATTTCAATATAACTTAATTATACCTTTATAGAATTTAATACTTAATAACGGATATATTTATCAACCTATTCAGAAAACCTAACAATTGGCTGTCACAAGCTAACATGCACTCACTTCTGCACAGCACTGACCTGGCTCTAGTCTCTGCATTCAAGGTGTTCTCCAAAGCACAGCAGACATTTCAACACAAATCTGAGCATGTTACTGTCCTTGCTCTTGTTAGTGGTTTCTCACAGTCCAAAATCCTTTACCTATGTATGCAAGACCCTCCATTTTCTGGCCACAGTTGACTCCAGCTGTATTTTAGGTCAAAATTAAACATGAATGGTAACAATAATAGTAACAAAACCTAACAGTCATTGACCCTTATTCTATGCTAAGCACTAAACACATTTGCATTATATTATTTAATCTTTGCAACAATCATATGAACTGGTTTCTCTTACTGTCCCCATTTTACAGATGAGGAAAGTGAAGAGTGTTTGAGTGATTTGTAAAAATTCACACAGATAGTAATTAATGGAGCTGGTCCAATATCAAAACCCAGATTCTTAAAACTAAAACGGTTTCATCACTAATTCAAAACTCCTTACGTATTCTATGTTCTTCCTTTCGTCTTCCCATTGCACATGTGTTTTCCTCTTTCTAGAATGCCTCAATATTACTGACCCCAGCACCACTGTCACTTTACTCTTATCTACTTAAGGAGCTGCTACTCTAAGAACCTAATTCCATGGTGCCCCAAACTGGGAGGTAAGAGAAACTTAGAGACTCAAGACTCAAATGTATTCCGGTTAAAATTGGGTCTAGTTGGGAGGCCGAGACGGGCGGATCACGAGGTCAGGAGATCGAGACCATCCTGGCTAACACGGTGAAACCCCGTCTCTACTAAAAAAATACAAAAAATTCGCCGGGCGAGATGGCGGGCGCCTGTAGTCCCAGCTACTCGGGAGGCTGAGGCGAGAGAATGGCGTAAACCCAGGAGGCGGAGCTTGCAGTGAGCTGAGATCCGGCCACTGCACTCCAGCCTGGGCGACAGAGCGAGACTCCGTCTCAAAAAAAA
>NW_016809607.1:1555015-1556487 GCF_001698545.2 Rhinopithecus bieti
AAAAAAAAAAAAAAAAAAAAAAAAAAAAAAAAAAAAAAAAAAAAAAAAAAAAAAAAAAAAAATTGGGTCTAGTTAACTGTCTATTCTTAAGCTACCACTAACTTAGCTGGAAAGAAGGACACAAAGACAGGGAGAGATGGAGAGGGAGAGTGGAAGAGAGACAGAGAGAAAGAACTTACAATACCACCCAAAGCTAAGAAATTAACTTACAGATAGCTTATTGCAAGGATCTGTGTGGTATACAGATAAGTCTAGAGTACTATACCCCAACGCTATTCCTCCCAATTTTTTCTTTAGTCATTCTGGGATAGCAAATTTCAGAAAAACAAGACTAGAACAGGGAGTGGAGATTCTGCTGGCCCTGAAAAGCATCCTGGGAGGTTTACTGCATATATGTAAATGAGGTAGGTTGGACCAAGATTGAAAGATTCCTGGAATGAAGTGATATTCGGGATTTTAGGCTTTTTGTTAACTTTGTCTCTTCAGTGCATCTGTGAATGCAGAACTAGAGAGTAAAATTAGTCATTCAGTACCTTAGAGGTATCCATGGCAAAAACTTGCAGAAACTGGAAATTGGGCTAGGAGTGGAGCATATCAGCCTTCCTCATAACTATGACCCTAAAAAGAATGTTAATAGTGCAGACTTAAATAACAGAAATACACGTCTGCTAACAAGCACTGAGTTTTGATTAACCTCGCCACATCAAAGCATAAATAAGGGAAAAATAGCTTAGATCCACTCTATACATTACAGGTATTCCCAAGGGAAGACTAGAATAATTCAAGCAGAAGCAATAAACAAAAACATAACTGAAAGAAAAAAAAAACTTCCTACACTGAAAAAAAAACCCTGAATTTTAAATTAAAAGAGATCCAAGTATATTACCCAAAATAAAGAAAAAGATATCATCTCAACACATCCTAGCAATCTTTTAAGTATAGAGATTAAGAAAATAAATTCACTAAAATGATACAGAATAATATCTCTAGTATGGTACCATTTATACAAATAAAGAAAACATATATACCTTCAAAATAAGTGTTTTGAAACTATATTTATAGTATATATGTATATATTATGTGTGTATATATATTGGATTTATAAATATGTATGCAAAATTATAAAGAAATGGCCTAAAAACTTACAGTTTAAATTCTAATAGTGGTTGTTCTTGAGTGGTCACAAAGGAGACTGGTGAGTGCAATAAGAAGTGCTGGTTTTTGCTGCCGTTGCTTTTGGTGTTTTAGACATGAAGTCCTTGTCCATGCCTATGTCCTGAATGGTACTACCTAGGTTTTCTTCTAGGATTTTATGGTATTAGGTCTAACATTTAAGTCTCTAATCCATCTTGAATTAATTTTCATATAAGGAGTAAGGAAAGGATCGACAAATGGGATCTAATTAAACTAAAGAGCTTCTGCACAGCAAAAGAAACTACCATCAGAGTGAACAGTCAACCTACAGAATGGGA